>NC_140991.1:67455931-68026907 GCF_052327205.1 Somniosus microcephalus
TATATTGACTCGCAGCGCCCCAAGAGGGATGTGGGGCGCTCCCAGTAGCACCCCGCTTCCCTCTTGGGGTGCTACCATTCAATTCCTGGTACGTGGGGCGCTAATTTTTCCAGGGTGCTAAAAGTAACGCCCCAGCGAAGTTAGCGCCCCAAATGGGGTGCTACTCAATTTTTAGCCCCTAGTTTCAGACTTAGGCAAGTCACTCTCAAACTTAAGGTGAAATTCTATCTCGACGAGAAACAATGCCTTAAGGAGAGGAGGGGAGAAAAGGAAGGAAAACAGGAAAAGATTATATTTGAAAACATTTCAATTTGATGGGTTAGGAGATAGTTCAAAGATGCCTGCTTGTTCACCAATAGTAACTGGATTGCAGTGTTTCATTAATGCTTCTTCGTGCAATCCAGAAAAGTTATCATTCTTGTTGCCAGGGAGAAATGGTAGGTAATCATAGCTTTATAACTTTACTATAAATAAAGTCAGCTTTATAATAATTTCACTTCTTTACGACGTATTACTAACCATCTGTTATGTTCATAAATAAATAGACGTTTTCATTATGAACAGCTAGCTTGAGCTAGTCATTTATTCAGCCATGTGGACTAGTGTATAGGCATCCATCTTGACTACTGCCTTGTGGGTAGCCCCTTACTAAACATACAGCTCCACCTAGTGTACCATTCTAGAATGACATGTTACTGATCATTACATCCCCCTTTCTTTGAGGTTAAACAAAATCAGTATCAATCACTATCAATCAATCATAACGACATAAACATCTGCACAACAGTCAACACATTTTCAAAGCTTTACTTTATGAACTCTAAGCTTTTCATTCTTTTATTATAGTTTTCTTTGTGCTCAAAGATTAAGTCTATCAGGCTTTTTTACTTCACGTGTGGATCTTCTCAGCACAGGTAAGTCTGATGTATTTTCATGAGAGCCTGTATGTATGTTTGTGTTAGATTCTCCTGGTGGTGAGTGACAAGATTCAGTTGCGGCATTGTCATCGATTTGCTCTTGGATAGTTTCTTGTGTTTTCAGGAGGGAACGGCGGTTCCTCCTGAGAATCTGTCCTTCCTCAGTTCTAACAGTGTATGACCTTGGTCGTACTTCCTCAAGAACTGTAGCTTTCCTGTTCCATGCATTTGGATCCTCAATCCTGACAACGTCATCCCTTAAAACATAAGAACATAAGAACATAAGAAGTAGGAGCAGGAGTAGGCCATACTGCCCCTCGGGCCTGCTCCGCCATTCAATAGGATCATGGCTGATCCAAATCTAGACTCACATCCACTTCCCTGCCCTCTCCCCGTAACCCCTAATTCCCTTATCTGCTAGGAAACTGTCTATCTCCATTTTAAATTTATTTAATGTTGCAGTTCCCACAGCTCTCTGGGGTAGCAAATTCCATAGATTTACTACCCTCTGAGACAAGAAGATTTTCCTCATCTCAGTTTTGAAAGGGCAGCCCCTTATTCTAAGATTATGCCCCCTAGTTCTAGTCTCACCCATCAGTGGATACATCGTCACCGCATCCACCCGATCAAGCCCCCTCACAATCTTATATGTTTCGATAAGATCGCCTCTCATTCTTCTGAACTCCAATGAGTAGAGTCCCAACCTACTCAACCTTTCCTCATACGTCAACCCCCTCATCTCTGGAATCAACCGAGTGAACCTTCTCTGAACCGCCTCGAGAGCAAGTATATCTTTTCTTAAATATGGAAACCAAAACTGCACGCAGTATTCCAGGTGTGGCCTCACCAATACCCTGTATAACTGAAGCAAGACTTCCCTGTCTTTATACTCCATCCCCCTTGCAATAAAAGCCAAGATTCCATTGGCCTTCCTGATCACCTGCTGTACCTGCATACTAACCTTCTGTGTTTCATGCACCAGGACCCCCAGATCCCTTTGTACTGCAGCACTTTGCAGTTTCTCTCCATTTAGATAATAACTTGCTCTTTGATTTTTTCTGCCAAAGTGCATAACCTCACACTTTCCAACATTATATTGCATCTGCCAAATCTCTGCCCACTCACTTAGCCTGTCTATGTCCTTTTGTAGGTCTTTTATGTCTTCCTCACTCACTGCTTTCCGTCCCATCTTTGTATCATCGGCAAACTTGGATATGTTGCACTCGGTCCCTTCCTCCAAATCATTAATATAGATTGTAAAGAGTTGGGGTCCCAGCCCTGACCCCTGCGGAACACCACTGGTTACTGATTGCCAGCCCGAGAATGAACCATTTATCCCAACTCTTTGTTTTCTGTTTGATAGCCAATCTTCCACCCATGCCAGTATATTACCCCCAATCCCATGATTTTTTATCTTGATCAGTAATCTTTTGTGTGGAACCTTGTCAAATGCCTTTTGGAAGTCCAAATACACTGCATCCACTGGTTCCCCTTTATCCACCCTGTATGTTACATCCTCAAAGAATTCGAGCAAATTTGTCAAACATGACTTCACAGATCACAGAAATCACAGAAACCCCACAGTGCAGATAGAGGCCATTTCAGCCCATCGAGCCTGCACCGACACATATCCCACCCGATCCCCGTAACCCCTAAACCAACACATGTTCCACCCTATCCCCGTAACCCCACGTATTTAATCCCCCTAACATTAAGGGTCAATTTCCCTTCATAAAACCATGCTGACTCTGTCCTATTAAATTATGTTTATCCAAATGCTCTGTTACTGTTTCCTTAATAATGGACTCCAACATTTTGCCAACCACAGATGTTAGATTAACTGGTCTATAGTTTCCGGCTTTTGTCTACTACCCTTCTTAAATAAGGGTGTTACATTAGCAGTTTTCCAATCTGCCGGGACCTTTCCTGAGTCCAGGGAGTTTTGGAAAATAATCACCAATGCATCCACAATCCCTACCGCCACTTCTCTCAAGACCCTAGGATGTAGGCCATCAGGTCCGGGGGATTTATCCACCTTAAGTCCCATTATTTTACCGAGTTCCATCTCCTTAGTGATTTTAATCGTGTTTAGCTCCTCCCCCCCCATTGCTCCCTGTTTGTCCAGTGTTGGGATATTTTTAGTGTCCTCTACTGTAAAGACTGATACAAAATATTTGTTCAGCATTTTTGCCATCTCCATGTTCCCCACCACTAGTTTCCCTGTCCCATCCTCTAAGGGACCAACGTTCATTTTGCCACCCTTTTTCTTTTTATATAGCTGTAGAAACTCTTGCTATCTGTTTTTATATTTTTTGCTAGTTTACTTTCATAATCTATCTTCCCTTTCTTAATTAATCTTTTAGTTATTGTTTGCTGGCTTTTAAATGCTTCCCAATCTTCTGTCCTCCCACTAGATTTGGCTAATTTATATGCCCTTGTTTTCAGTCGGATACCATCCTTTATTACTTTACTAAGCCACGGATGGCTGTCTTTTCTTTTACTCCCCTTTTTCCTCAGTGGAATATATTTATCTTGAAAGATGTGAAATATCTCCTTGAATGTAGACCACTGCTCTTGTACCGTCTTATACTTTAATCTGTTTTCCCAGTCCACTTTAGTCAATTCTACTCTCATACCTTCATAGTCTCCTTTATTTAAGCTTAGTACGCTGGTTTGAGATCCAACTCTCTCACCCTCAAACTTAATTTGGAATTCAACCATATTATGGTCACTCATTCCAAGGGGATCCTTTACTAGGACATTTTTTATTAATCCTGTCTCATTACACAGGACCAGATCTAAGATTGCCTGCCCCCTGGTTGGTTCAGTAACATACTGCTCAAGGAACCCGTCCATAATGCACTCTATGAACTCTTCCTCAAGGCTGCCCTGCCCAATTTGATTTGTCCAGTCAATATGAAAGTTAAAATCCCCCATGATTATAGCTGTTCCCTTATTACAAGCCCCAACTATTTCCTGATTTATACACCGACCAACAGAGTTGCAACTGTTAGGAGGCCTATAGACTACGCCCACTAGTGACTTTTTCCCCTTATTATTCCTTATCTCCACCCAAACTGTTTCACTATCCTGATCCTTTGACCCAATATCATTTCTGACTATTGCAGTGATTCCATCCTTGATTAACATAGCAACCCCACCTCCCTTTCCTTCCGGTCTGTCCTTCCTAATTGTCAAATACTCTTGTATGTTTAGTTCCCAGTCATGATTATCTTGCAGCCATGTTTCCGTAATGGCCACCAGATCATGCCCATGTGTAGTTATTTGTACCATCAACTTGTCTATTTTGTTACGAATGCTGCGTGCATTCAGATAAAGAACTTTCAATTATGTTTTCTGACAATTTATTCCTGCTTTTACCCCCTTTACTACTTTACCATTATACATTCTGTCCCTTCCTGACACACTCTGGTTTTTAATTCCCCCACTGCTACCTTGCTCTGTTGCCTTCTCCGCTGTCATTTTTATTTTTCGCTCTCTTAAAACCTCCCCCCAACTAATTAGTTTATAGCCCTCTCTACAGCCCTAGTTATTTGATTCGCCAGGACTCTAGTCCCAGCACTGGCCAAGTGAAGTCCGTCCCAACAGAACAGCTCTCTCTTGTCCCAGTACTGATGCCAGTGTCCCAAGAAGCAAAACCCATTTCTCCCACACGTCTTTGAGCCACGCATTTAACTCTCTAATTTTATTTACCCTCGCCAAATTTACACGTGGCTCAGGTAGTAATCCAGAGATTATTACCCTTGTGGCTCTGCTTTTTAATTTGGTCCCTAGCTGCTCACACTCCCTCAGCAGAACCTCTTTCCTTGTCCTATCTATGTCGTTGGTACCAACATGGACCACGACAACTGGATCCTCCCCCTCCCACTCCAAGTTTCTCTCCAGCCCAGAGGAGATGTCCTTAACCCTGGCACCGGGCAGGCAACACAGCCTTCGGGACTCTCGCTCTCAGCTGCAAAGAACCCTATCTATCCCCCTAACGATACTATCCCCGACCACTACAACATTTCGTTTAACTCCCCCCACTTGAGTGGCCCCCCACTCCACGGTGCTGTGGCCAGGTTGCTCATCCTCCCCGCAGTCCCCGTTCCCATCCTCACAGGGAGTAAGAGCCTCAAACCTGTTGGACAAGAGCAAGGGCTGCGACTCCTCCAACACTACCTCCTGGATCCCCGTACCTGCCTCACTTCTAGTCACACCATCCTGACCCTGGCCACGGACTACATCTGAATTAATTAATCTAATTGGTGTGACTACCTCCTGAAACACAGAGTCCAGGTAACTCTCCCCCTCCCTGATGTGTCTCAGTGTTTGAAGCTCAGACTCCAGCACATCAACACGGAGCCGGAATTCCTCGAGCAGCCAACACTTACTGCAAATGTGATCACTGTGAGCATCAATGGTGTCCACCAGCTCCCACATATTGCAGCAGCAACACATCACCTGATCTCCCATTCTAAGTAATTAATTAAATTTATTAATATTATTTTTAAATACCCTCTGCCCCGATTCTAGATGATCAATATCACACCTTTGAAACTATAAACCAGAGTTTAAGCTTAAAAAGAGACAAATACCCACCAACCAATCACTTACCTGCTTTCTGGTGATGTCACACTTCGATTTCTTTTTACCTATCTCCTTCCCTGTAGCTTTCCTGTTCCATACATCTGGATCCTCAATCCTGACAACATCATTCCTTGTCAATGGTTTCAGAGTTTTGGAGGACTTGTCATAGTGTGACTTCTGTTTCAGCTTTAGACATAGACATAGACATAGAAGATAGGAGCAGGAGTAGGCCATTCGGCCCTTCGAGCCTGCTCCGCCATTCAATGAGATCATGGCTGATCATCCAAATTCAGTACCCGGTCCCTGCCTTCTCCCCATATCCCTTGATCCCTTTAGCCTTAAGAAATATGTCCAACTCTTTCTTGAATATACTTAATGAACTGGCCTCCACCACCCTCTGTGGCAGAGAATTCCATAGGTTCACCACTCTCTGGGTGAAGAAATTCCTCCTCATTTCAGTCCTAAATGGCTTACCCCTTATCCTTAGACTATGAGCCCTGGTTCTGGACTCCCCGGCCATCAGAAACATCCTTCCTGCATCTAGTCTGTCCAGGCCTGACAGAATTTTATAGGTTTCGATGAGACCCCCTCTCAATCTTCTAAACTCCAGTGAGTATAAGCCCAATCAACACAATCTCTCCTCATACGTCATTCCTGCCATCCCAGGTATCAGCCTGGTGAATCTTCGCTGCACTCCTTCCATGGCAAGAACGTCCTTCCTCAGGTAAGGCGACCAAAACTGCACACAATACTCAAGGTGTGGTCTCACCAAGGCCCTGTACAACTGCAGCAAGACATCCTTGTTCTTGTACTCGAACCCTCTTGCTACGAAGGCCAACATACCATTTGCCTTCTTAACCGCCTGCTGCACCTGCATGCTTACCTTCAGCGACTGGTGCACAAGAACACCCAGGTCTCTTTGCACTTCCCCTTCTCCCAATCTATTACCATTCAAATAATAATCTGCCTTCCTGTTTTTGCCACCAAAGTGGATAACCTCACATTTATCCACATTATAGTGCATTTGCCATGTTTCTGCCCAATCACCCAACCTGTCCAAATCGTGCTGGAGTTTCACAACATCCTCCTCACAGCATACCCTCCCACCCAGCTTTGTGTCGTCTGCAAATTTGGAGATATTACATCCAATTCCCTCGTCCAGCATTAATATATATTGTGAACAGCTGGGGTCCTAGGACCGATCCTTGCGGTACCCCACTAGTCACTGCCTGCCACTCAGAAAACGACCCGTTTATTCCAACTCTTTGATTTCTGTCCGCCAACCAGTTCTCTATCCAAGTCAATACCTTGCCCCCAATCCCATGTGCCTTAATTTTGCACGCTAATCTCTTATGCGGGACCTTATCGAAAGCCTTCTGAAAGTCCAAATACACCACATCCACTGGTTCTCCCTTATCTATTTTACCAGTTACATCCTCAAAAAATTCCAGTAGATTAGTCAAGCATGATTTACCTTTTGTAAATCCATGTTGACTTTGTCCGATCCAGTCACTGCTTTCCAAGTGCTCTGCTATTACATCTTTTATAATGGACTCCAGCATTTTCCCACTACTG
Organism: Somniosus microcephalus; assembly: GCF_052327205.1. Lineage (NCBI taxonomy): Eukaryota > Metazoa > Chordata > Chondrichthyes > Squaliformes > Somniosidae > Somniosus > Somniosus microcephalus. Next base: position 67,463,014 of record NC_140991.1, read on the forward strand.
ATGTCAAGCTTACCAGTCTATAATTCCCCCCTTTTCTCTACCACCTTTTTTGAACAGTGGGGTAACATTAGCTACCCGCCAATCCATGGGTACCGTTCCAGAGTCTATCAAGTTCGGGAAGATGACCAGCAATGCATCTACTATTTCTAGGGCCACTTCCTTAAGTACCCTGGGATGTAGGTTATCAGGTCCTGGGGATTTATCAGCCTTCAGTCCCATCAATTTTCCTAACACCATTTCCCTACAAATACTGATTTCTTTCAGTTCCACCCTTTCATCAGACCCTATGTTCCCCGGCATCTCTGGGAGGTTATTTGTGTCCTCCTTTGTGAAGACAGAACCAAAATATGTATTTAGTTGGTCTGCCATTTCTTTGTTCCCCATTATAATTTCCCCCAATTCTGACTGCAAGGGACCTACGCTTGACTTCACCAATCTTTTTCTCTTCACATATCTATAAAAGCTTTTACAGTCAGTTTTTATGTTCTCTGCAAGCTTACTCTCATATTCTATTTTCCCTTTCTTAATTAATCCCTTTGTCCTCCTTTGTTGAATCCTAAACTGCTCCCAATCCTCAGGATTATTGCTTTTTCTGGCCAATTTATATGCCCTCTCCTTGGACCTTATGCTACCCCTAATTTCCCTTGTTAGCCACGGTTGGGTCACCTTTTTTGTTTTATTTTTATGCCAAACTGGGATGAACAAATTCTGTAGTTCATCCATTCGGTCTTTGAATGTTTGCCATTGCCTATCCACCGTCAACCCTTTGAGTGCCTTTCCCCAATCAATCCTACCCAACTTGCTCCACAGACCATCATAGTTTCCTTTATTTAAATTGAGGACCCTCGTCTCCGAGTCAACTACTTCATTCTCCATCTTAATGAAGAATTTGATCATATTATGATCGCTCCGACCCAAGGGGCCTCTTACAACAAGATTGCTAATTAATCCTTTCTCGTTACATAATACCCAGTCTAAGATGGCCTGATCTCTGGTTGGTTCCTCGACATATTGGTCCAGGAAACCATCCCGTAAACACTCCAGGAATTCCTCCTCCACAGTATTGTTACTCATTTGGTTGGCCCAATCTATATGTAGATTAAAGTCACCCATGATGACTGCTGTGCCCTTATTGCATGCTTCTTTAATTTCTCTTTTAATGCCATCCCCAACCTCCGCCTTACTGTTTAGAGGTCTATAAACCACTCCCAATAACGTTTTTTTCCCCTTAGTATTTCTCAATTCTACCCATACAGATTCCACCTCATCAGAGCTAATATCCTTCATTACAATTGTGTTAATCCCTTCTTTAACCAGTAATGCTACCCCACCTCCCTTTCCTTTTTGCCTATCTTTCCTGAATATCGAATACCCCTGGATGTTGAGTTCCCAGTCCTGGCCTTCCTTGAGCCACGTTTCCGTAATCCCAACCAAATCGTATTTGTTTACTTCTATTTGCGCAGCCAATTCATCTACCTTATTACAAATCCTCCTCGCATTAAGACACAAAGGTCTAGAAATTCAGTTGCGTTTGCGCCCAATTAGGGGCGAAAGAGTGGGTTGCGCCGGAAGTTGCGTCGCACCCGAAATTAGGTGGGCCCTAACATCGGCGTTAGCTGGTAGCGCTGCGCCGGCACCGATGACGTCATCGGTGTGCGCAGTGCCCCGGTACCGCCCGAAACCACGCCGATCCCCATCTTCAGTAGCGGCCGCCTCTTCCGTGGCGGGCGCTAACAACATCGGGAGACCGGGTCCTTACTGCAGCCTTAGGTGGAGGTGCGGGGCAGCCGCTTTTTCGGCGGCCGGCTGCCCGCACCTCCTTCCCCGGCCTCCTCCACCCCTCCCCCCGCGGCATTGCCGGCTGGTTTCCGTGGAGCCCGGCACTTCTCCGTTGTGCCGGGCTCTTTTGCCGGCACTTGCAATCGGGGCTCCGGCCGTTGCAGGCACCTCCCCCTTAAGAGAAGGGGGAGGCCTGCAGTACAGCAGCCTGCCGCACCGCATCGGGTGGCGCAGCGGGACCGGGAGCGCTGAAATTCACTTTCAGCGCCCCAAGCGGGGCGGACACACCCTGTACCAGCGCCCGGTTCCGCTTTGGGGCGCGGAAAGTGAATATGGGGCGGGCACAACTGGCTCCGCGGCGGGCGCAAAATTTTCAGCGCAAACGTGCTGGCGGGGCAATACCCAATTTCTAGGCCAAAGCCTTCAGGCTTGTTTTTTTAATGCTCTTAGACCTATTAGAATTATTATTTACTGTGGCCATGTTTGACTTAAACCGTTGATTTCTCTGACTGCCACTTTTGTTTTTCTCCTTCCTATCTTTTGCTTTTATTCCTGTTTCCCTTTCCTCTGTCTCCCTGCTCAGGTTCCCAACCCCCTGCCATTTTAGTTTAAACCCTCCCCCACAGCACTAGCAAACACTCCCCCTAGGACATTGGTTCCAGCCCTGCCCAGGTGCAAACCGTCTGGTTTGAACTGGTCCCACCTCCCCCAGAACCGGTTCCAATGTCCCAGGAACTTGAATCCCTCCCCCTGGCACCATTCCTCTAGCCATGTATTCATCTGAAGTATCCTTCTATTTCTACTCTGACTAGCACTTGGCACTGGTAGCAATCCTGAGATTACTACCTTTGAGTTCCTGGTTTTTAATTTATCTCCTAATTCCCTTTAACAGTTGAAGTCTCTGTCTCAGTTCCTTACTCTGCTTTTCTTTTGCACAGCAGGGTAGCGTGGTGCGCAACTTGCGACCCATTAGGAGTTCAGCAGGTGAAGAACCACAGTCTAAAGGGGAGGCTCGGTAGCTCAGCAGGGCGAGATAAGGATCAGACTTGCTTTCTTTTGCTTTCTTCAGTAGCTGTTTGAGAACTTGAACACCTTTCTCTGCCTTACCATTCGACTGAGCATACAGAGGACTGGATGTGATGTGTTGAAAGTCATAATGTGCTGCAAACTGTTGCCACTCCTTACAGTTGAAGCACGGACCATTGTCGCTAACGGCAATCCTGGGAATTCCATGTCTGGCGAAGATGGATTTAACATGCATTATGACACTGCTTGCTGATGTGCTTGAGAGCAGCGCCATCTCAGGATAGTTAGAATAGTAGTCAATCACTATTAGATAGTCTTTACCATTCAAATGAAAGAGGTCCATACCAACCTTTTGCCATGGTGCTGTTGGTAAGTCAGCTACTATCATTGGTTCCTTTGCTTGTTTGTTTTGGTGTTTCTGACATGTCTCACATATGCCTATCATGTTCTCAATATCCTTATTTATGCCAGGCCAATAAACAGTGTCTCTTGCTCTCCTTTTGCATTTTTCAATTCCGAGGTGTCCCTCATGAATTCTTTTGAGCATGTCTCGATGTAGAGCCTGTGGAATGACTATTCTGTTCTGTTTTAGTAATAGTCCACTTGCGACACTCAACTCTGACCTGATGTGATAGTACTTTGGACGGAACCTTTTGGCCAACCATGATGAATGTTCTCTATTACTGTTTGAAACACTGTATCTTTTACTGTTTCTTCTGCTATTTGCTTTGATTTTGTGTCTGACACGGGCAGCGCAGCAGTGACCACACTCACATGAACATCCACGTCTTCCTTAGTAGAGCTCACATGACTCATTGTGGGTGCTCGGGATAGTGCATCTGCTAACACTATGGCCCCGATTTTCGGCTTGTGTGGGGAATGGTCAGATTTCCCCGAATGTGGGGTTTCTGACACAGCTAAAAAAGTGTCAGCCAGCTCCACGCAATTTTCCCTCAAGTGGCCAATTAATTCCCAGCATGTGGGAAGCCTTGCTAATTGTCCAGTTCGAGTCAGAAATCCCCACAGTATGATGTCATCATTTGTGGTGCTTTCAAGCTCCATAGCAATCACTGCATCCTCTGAAGGCTTCCAAACAAACCATACAGGATGGCAGAGGAGCCTGCAGCAGCTGTGGCCAGTGCCAGAACCCGAGCTGCCTCCAAATTCGACGAGGCTTCACTGCAGGCATTATTGGATGGGGTAAGGGCCCACAGGGAGGTCCTCTTCCCTAGGTCAGGGAGGAAGAGGCCTCCCACTGAGACCAATGCTGCATGGATGCAGGTGTCAGAAGATGCCAACTTGCTGGGAGTCTCCAGAAGAACCTTGGCATTACCTCTCTAACTCCTTCCTTTACTCACCCACAGTACCATCCAGAGCCCCCGTCCTCACTGTGGAGGAGGAACAGGCTGTGCAGCCAGACTCCTCAGAGGAAGCTCCAACCTCTGAGGGCGCAGCGTCAGCAGAAGTAAGCGCACCCAGCACCAGCGCAGACACTCACACCTCGGGGGGACCTTTGGGACATAGAGTAGTGTTGTCACCTGGTGTTTCACAGCTCACAAGTGAGCCTCAGCAGATTCTGGAGACAGGGACAGCAGTGGAGAGTCCTCGTCGGAGGGCGCAGGACTCTGCCAGCTCAGCTCAGCTGCGCTGCATGTCGACCCTCTGCCTCTGGGTCCATCCGCAAGAGAAGAGGTGATGGATCTCCGTGAACAGATGCAGGAGTCTCTGGCAGGTTTTGTCTCCAGGGTCGCTGCAAGTGTGGAGCAAATGGAGGAGTCCATAGCGACCAAGAGCAGAGCCTTTGTGGAGTCATTGGCGCATGAACGCATCACCATGGAAAGGTTGGCAACCTCCATGCAGGAGATAACTCGCCAGGGTACGGAAAACATGGTGAGTGCTCATAAGAGAATGACATCTCTTGAGGAGCGTTGGCCATCTATTGAACAGAGAAACCAGATCATCATGGAAGTCCTTCTGAGTAGGACTGCCAGTGCAGAAACGGGTCCCACTGGCCCCCTAAAGCGCAGCAAGGTGCTCTCAAGCCACTTCCAAGCGCTGGCCCCTTCTGGCCTGTGAAGCTTCAGGTGAGTGAGCAGCAGCCTGGTGCTCCTGGTGCTTATCCTGCTGTTCCTGGTTCTGCTGCTGCCGCCTCTGCTGTTGGAGATCCTCTAATGCCAGGAAGGGAAGGTATCAAAGGCCTCCCATGCTTCTGGCAGATGCCTCCGTTGAGGAGGTGCTGAGTTAGAGTGGTGAAAGGGGCTTCCCAGGAGCTCACACTGGAGAAGTGTGTGAGGCTCCAACTTTCTACAGCTGCTCCAAAGGCTTCAAAAATTCCCCCAAGCCTTGATCAACAAGGTCCTGCAGCCTGCAAATGCTGCCTATTTAAATCTCTTCAGCCCTCAGCGACGTGCTGCTGCAAGCAAGCAAGCCAGCTGTTTTCACGCCAGCTCTCAGCAGCGGGGTTCCCCGCAGGCGGGTTTCAGGTGGGGAAAGCCCCAAAGTCGCAACAGCACGGGAAAATCCACTTCAACAAGCAAATAATTGCTTGTTAGTGCTCCGACGACCAGTCCCGCCAGCGGCGGCCGGGACTGAAGCGGGGCGCGCGGAAATGACAGTCCGAAAGTTGGACGGGGCGGGGAATCAGGCGGGGGGGGTCCCGGCCCGCTTTTTCGCCGATTTTCGGCCCCCGGCCGCACGAACAGCCACCCGACGGCAGCCAGAAAATCGTGGCCTATGTGTTTGCCTGGTGTGTAGATCAGTTCAAAGTCATATCTTTGCAGCTTCATCATGAGTCGTTGAATCCTTGGAGACATCTCATTCAGATTTTTTTTTAAGATGGCAACCTGTGGGCAGTGGTCTGTCTCAACTGTGAAGGTGGGAAGTCCATACATGTAGTCATGGAACTTTTCTAGTCCAACTACCAAGCCTAGACATTCCTTTTCAATTCTGGGTGTATTGACACCCAGAATCAGTCATAGACCTGGAGGCATAGGCAACAGGCTTCCAATCTTCACCCTCTGCTTGTAGCAAGACCGCACCTAGGCCATCTTTTGATGCATCCGTTGACACTTTGATTCTCTTTGTTGGGTCAAAGAAGGTGAGTACAGGTGTGGTTGTCAGCACTGTTTTAAGGTTCATCCACTCTTGTTCATGTCTTTCTGTCAATGCGAACTCATTTATTTTATGTAGCAGGTCTCGCAGACAGGCTGTCTTGGCTGACAAGTTAGGAATGAACTTTCCAATGAAGTTTATCATCCCCATGATGCGTAGCACTCCTTTTTTATCAGTGGGTCGGGGCATGTTGAGTATGGCGTTTACTTTTTCCATATCTGGCTCTATTCCTTTACCAGATAGATTATCTCCTAGGAAAGTGACTTCCTGGACGCCAAACTGACACTTGGCTTTGTTGAGCTTTAGTCCATTCCGGCGTATGCTCTGTAGCACTTTAGTCAGTCTCTCATTGTGTTCTTTCAGTGTGGAGCCCCAGATGATGATGTCATCAACATAGACCCGAACTCCTTCCAGACCTTCAATTATGTGTTCCATCGCTCTATGAAAGGTTTCAGATGCAGATATTATCCCGAAAGGCATTCTGAGGAAACAATACCTGCCAAATGGTGTGTTGAAGGTACAGTATTTGGTGCTCTCTTCATCCAGTTTTAGTTGCCAAAATCCTTGTGAGGCATCGAGCTTTGTGAAGTATCTGGCACCTGACATTTCACTGGTGATTTCTTCTCGCTTGGGAATCTGGTAGTGTTCACGTTTTATGTTTGCATTTAAGTCCTTTGGATCCATGCATACTCTTAGATCATTGTTCTTTTTCTTTACATATACCATGGAGTTAACCCAGTCTGTTGGCTCTTCGACTTTCCTGATGACTCCTAGTGTGGTCATTCTGTCCAGTTCTTTCTTGAGCTGGTCACACAGGGGTGCTGGAACTCTCCGTGGAGCATGTACCACTGGCTGAGCATCCTCCTTTAGCTGGATCTTGTAAGTGAATGGTAGAACTCCAAATCCTTTGAACACATCCTGGAAATTACTCACTACAGAATCTACTGAGTCATCTGGTCTGCTTATGGCACAGTTTATACGGTAGACTCTCTTGACCAGTTCTAAGTCCTCACAAGCTTTGTCGCCTAGTAGTGAAGCAAGTCCTTCAGCCACAACAGAAAACATGAGATGATGCACTTTGTCTTTGATTGTCACTTTAAGTCTGCATACATCTAAGCTATCTATTTTCTGTCCATTATAGTTCTTCAGTAGTACTGACTTTTTCTGTATTTTGGGCTTTTCTTTCATATTTTTTACTGTCTCTCATGGCTGATTAAGTTTGCTTTTGCCCCAGTGTCTAGTTTCAATGTAACTACTGCTCCATTTACCTGCAGTGGCATCATCCATTTGTCCTCTTTTACTGCATTAACTTTATGTTCAGCATTGTCCATTCCTGAGGGGTGCACATTTTCTGTATCCTTTTTGATATTGTCACATGACACCATTCCTACAAAAAATGTCTCACTTAAATCAGTGTCTTCAATCACATTGACTTGTTGCCATTGCTTTGTTTTTACTTTTGAAAAGCATTGTTTGGCAAAGTGATTCTTTCCATTACATTTTGTGCACGTTTTTCCAAACGCTGGGCATTGTCTTGACTGGTGCTGGTAACCACTATGTTTACAATTGAAAATTCCATCCTCCGATTGCTTTGCATTTCTGTTCTGCCCAGGTTTCTTCCCTTTGTAGGATACAGCACCGATAGCAGCACATTCACTCATTACAGTCACATTATTATTAATTTCACTGAAAGTCTTTGCGTGCTTTTGAGCTAGCTCAGTGGCATGGCATATTTTCACAGCATCCTCCAATGTTAGTTTGGTTTCTCTCAACAGACGTTCCCTGACCTTTTTATCATGAATACCAAACACGATCTGATCACGAATCATGGATGATTTTAGTTCAGAGAAATTACATGTCTCTGCTTTCAGTTTCAGATCGGTCACAAAGCTATCAAAGGTCTCATTTTGCTGCTGTGTCCGTGAACGGAACACGTACCTCTCATAGGTCTCATTCTTTTTGGGAGAACAATGTGTATCAAACTTCTTTAGCACATCGTCCATTTTTTCTCTGTCCTCCTCTTGATCAAATACAAATGTATTAAATACCTCTATCGCCTATGGGCTGGCAACCTTGAGCAGCAACGCTATTTTCCTTGTGTCTGGCATCGTACCGAACCCGATGGCAGCAATGTAGAGTTCGAATTGTTGTTTGAAAGTCCGCCAATTGCAGTCGACATTCCCCGTGAGTTTCAAACGCTCCAGTGGCTTCAAATTCTCCATGTCGTGTTTCACAATATTCAGCAGATATTACCAATCCTGGTACCATGTTATGTTCATAAATAAATAGACGTTTTCATTATGAACAACAAGCTTGAGCTAGTCATTTATTCATCCATGTGGACTAGTGTACAGGCATCCATCTTGGCTACTGCCTTGTGGGTAGCCCCTTACTAAACATACAGCTCCACCTAGTGTACCATTCTAGAATGACATGTTACTGATCAAAGATATACCTTTAAGATCCTGCATAGCAGATGGAGGGAATTATTGTTCCTGTAAGGTAATCATGTTGCTACCAGGCAGATGAAGACTGCTCTTCTCTCTAGAGACTCAGGTAAGGTTGTGACCGCCTGTAATGGCAAGTAGAAAGAAATATTTTGGACATTAGGCCATGTAGTTTAGAAACATAATAATTCCTGTCACAATGACAAGAGGGAAAACATCAGTTACTCTGTCGAGAGTAATAAAGTGAATGCAGATGTTGAAACTGCCTCTTCCTCCTCCACATGGTATGGGCTGACGCTTTGTTGGTGCACTAAATTGAATATTTGGGAGTCTAACCCTTTGAGTCGTCATTGCCCTTTGCATTTGGGTAATTTTGACAGGCTGCAGTCTCGCGATGGAACCTTGCGAGACTGGAGTGAAGGTTGAAGTGTCGGCCCTTTAGCCCTATCTATAAATTTAGTTTTGTTAGCACAAAATACTATATGATAAACTTTTTAGAAAAGAACACTAACATATTTCATAATTTTGTCATCAATTAACAGAATTTATTCCGGGGAAACTGATTAACAGTAAACATAAATAATAAATAGGTTTTAAACAGGTTTTATCTTTTACAAGGTTAGCTACCAACATGAGCATTGCATTAAGCCTTTGTTTGAGGATTTCGAGCCTTACATTTATCTAAATTATCTCAGTAATATGACAGCATGATTGCTTTCTAATGGTCAGTAACAGTTTTGTGCGTGATTTTCCCAGTCATTAACTTCTAAGGAGCCGTTCCAAAATATATTCAGATTGCCTCGTGCTTTGAATCAAAAATGTCTATTTTCGATTGAGTGCATTTATTTTCTGCTGTGTTTATATTCTAAGTCTATTTTCCAATATTAATAGGAAAACCAAGGGAGAATTACAATGGAGGGTATAGAGAAGAAATACATTGGCCTGCAAATTACTTTCAGTGATGGTATTGTATGAAGTTAACATATTCCTCTCTCCACTGTTTTAACAGATGCATTAACCTGCCTATTAAGCACTCATGTTATAAAATTGGTCGCAGTCATTCCTAGGTTATCATAACAATGACACGAGTCAGTCACGCCCTCAATTTGGGGGAAGCCTGCAAACATTGCAAACCCCAGATCCCTATTCTGCTGCTTCCGGATGCCCATGGGGAAAGTGATGAAAGTGTGCTCCAGCAAACATGGCATCTGCTTAATGCAAGCATAAGCTGCAGCAAGCGTAAACTGCAGACTGAATGATGTTACTGATATCGCCTGTGGCAGCCTGGAAGGAACCTGGGGCAAAGATGTTCAGGGCTGCAGTGACCTTGACTGCCATGGGCAGTGCTGTGCTAGCTGTGGTAATTGATTGCAGGTCTTCTTCCAGGAAACACACAACTCTGTCACAGCCTGTCTAGGGAATTAGGGGGTGAAATTGGATGCCCTTGACCGGGCGCGGCGCTGACATCGGCTCCCGCCATATTCGGCGGGAGTTTTGCGGTGGCGCTATGGTGTTGCGCCCCGATCTCTTTCGCCCGGAGATCGTGACGTCTTCGGCATGCACATTGCCCCGGTGGCGTCCCGGACCCTAAATTGACTTCCGCCCCCTGCAGCAGCGCTGGTCAATAACACCGACAGCTACAGGAGGCGTGCATCGGGCGGCCGGCTGCTTCAGGGGCGATGACTAAAGGTGGCTGAAGTAAGTGGAAAAATACTGATCTTTCCTGTTCTAGTTTTTTTTGCGGGTTCCTGCCCGCGATTGATCAGCCCGGCACTTTGCTTGAGTGCCGGGCTGATCGCGCGGGATCGTGGCTGCCTTGGTGGTCCAGGTAGGTACTTTTTAAATTGCAGAGCCTGCAGCGATGACCCTTCCCTTTAAGAGAGGGAAGGAGCCTTTGAACGCGGCAGCGCTGCATGGCCCAGTGTGCAGCACTGCTGAAGTCTCCGCCCCGCTCTCCGACGTTAGCGCCCTAAGAAGGACCTAAGTGGATCTCCACTTCCCTTTTGGGGCGCTAAAACTCAATTTCGTGGTCACCGGCGCTAATTAGCGCCCCAACATTGACAATACTGAATTTTTCCCCCTTAAAGCCTTATACACTGTTCCTCTGAGAACTGACAGTATTTTGTCCTGGGCGTATAAGTTCTGTTGGGATGAAAATGGATTTCACTGAGCATGCATCCTTCTACTTTCTGTCTCCCCCAGCTGTAGGCCTGTTTGCTCTTTCACCCCTGCTCCTCCTCTTCTCATAATGCAATTCCTGGAAGGACCCCTATGAAGAAAAAAGTGCAATGCTAGAACCCTGTCAATAGTTCAGAACCCACAAGCTAGTACAAGAAAAAGGTCTGCAAAAACTCTATACCGCTTTACCTGACAGCAACTGAGCAACCCTTTAAATATTGCTGGAAATGGCCACCTCACCACTTGTGCTGCCCATGGTTTGTGGGTGGGAGCAGGAAGTTGTGGGAGCAACATGAGCGGAGAGAAAACTGGCATTGGGGTCTTAACTGCATCATTTGACTTCAATATGTAGAAACCTCCCACCTGTTTTGGAAGGGAGCTCCAGCTGCCAGGATGGAGGGCTGCCTAAAATTCTGGACGGATATCAACGCAGCGATATGTCGGGGCCTCTACCTGTAATCGAAGCCGTAGCAACACAAAAGTCAACCCCTGTATATTTCTACAAAGCATGTTTATTCTGCCGTTCAGAAAATTGCCATGTTTCATTCTAAATACAACTAAATACAACAAGTATGTGCGTGTGAAAGACTATTGTATCATTTTCATTAATATTATTGCATAGCCTTGTATCAGTATCGGTACATCATATGCTGATGGGGTTAGATGAAGTAGATGAGAAGGCTCGTGTGGAGCATAAACACCGGCATGGACCAGTTGAGCCGAATGGCCTGTTTCTGTGCTGTAAATTCTATGGAATTCTGTGTAATGGACAAATTGTGTAACAGCTTCAACACACAGGATGGCTTTAACAGTAGTATAGGTATGAGTCAATGGCTTATAAATCTAGAAAACACAGAAAATAAACATGAATAAATATATTTTTGACTAGACATGCACAGCAACATTTTACTTGTGGTTTAGGAACACACACACACACACACACACACACACACACACACATACATATATATATATATATATATATAGCCATGGTATTGCTCATAGAAGTCTAGCACAAATGTGTAATGATCAGTAACATGTCATTCTAGAATGGTACATTGGTGGAGCTGTATGTTTAGTAGTGGGCTACCCACAAGGCAGTAGCCAAGATGGATGCCTGTACACTAGTCCACATGGCTGAATAAATGACTAGCTCAAGCTAGCTGTTCATAATGAAAACGTCTATTTATTTATGAACATAACATGGTACCAGGAGTGGTAATATCTGCGGAATATTGTGAAACATGACATGGAAAATTTGAAGCCACCGGAGCATTTGAAACTCACAGGGAATGTCGACTGCAATTGGCGGACTTTCAAACAACAATTCGAACTCTACATTGCTGCCATCGGGTTCGGTACGATGCCAGACGCAAGGAAAATAGCGTTACTGCTCATGGTTGCAGGCCCACAGGCAATAGAGGTATTTAGTAAGTTTGTATTTGATCAAGAGGAGGACAGAGAAAAAATGGACGATGTGCTAAAGAAGTTTGATACACATTGATCTCCCAAAAAGAATGAGACCTATGAGAGGTACGTGTTCCGTTCACGGACACACCAGCAAAATGAGACTTTTGATAGCTTTGTGACCGATCTGAAACTGAAAGCACAGACATGTAATTTCTCTGAACTGAAATCATCCATGATTCGTGACCAGATTGTGTTTGGTATTCATGATAAAAAAGTCAGGGAACGTTTGTTGAGAGAAACCAAACTAACATTGGAGGATGCTGTGAAAATATGCCATGCCAGCGAGCTAGCTCAGAAGCACGCGAAGACTTTCAGTGAAATTAATAATAATGCGACTGTAATGAGTGACTGTGCTGCTGTTGGTGCTGTGTTCTATGAGGGGAAGAAACGTGGGCAGAACAGAAATGCAAAGCAATCGGAGGATGGAACTTTTAATTGTAAACACTGTGGTTACCAGCACCAGTCAAGACAATGCCCAGCGATTGGAAAAATGTGCACAAAATGTAATGGAAAGAATCACTTTGCCAAACAATGCTTTTCAAAAGTAAAAACAAAGAAAGGGCAACAAGTCAATGTGATAGTGGACACTGATTTAAGTGAGACACTTTTTTGTAGGAATGTTGTCATGTGACAATCTGGAAAAGGATACAGAAAATGTGCAGCCCTCAGGAATGGACAATGCTGAACATAAAGTTAATGCAGTAAAAGAGGACAAATGGATGATGCCACTGCAGGTAAATGGAGCATTAGTTACATTGAAACTAGACACTGGGGCAAAAGCAAACTTAATTAGTATGAGTGACATTAAAAATATGAAAGAAAAGCCCAAAATACAGAAAAAGTCAGTACTACTGAAGAACTATAATGGACAGAAAATAGATAGCTTAGGTGTATGCAGACTTAAAGTGACAGTCAAAGACAAAGTACATCATCTCATGTTTTCTGTTGTGGCTGAAGGACTTGATTCACTATTAGGTGACAAAGCTTGTGAGAGCTTAGAACTGGTCACGAGAGTCTACCGTATAAACTGTGCCATAAGCAGACCAGATGACTTGGTGGATTCTGTAGTGAGTAATTTCCAGGATGTGTTCAAAGGATTTGGAGTTCTACCATTCACTTACAAGATCCAGCTAAAGGAGGATGCTCAGCCAGTGGTACATGCTCCACGGAGAGTTCCAGCACCCCTGAGTGACCGGCTTAAGAAAGAACTGGACAGAATGACCACACTAGGAGTCATCAGGAAAGTCGAAGAGCCAACAGACTGGGTTAACTCCATGGTATGTGTAAAGAAAAAGAACAATGATCTAAGAGTATGCATGGATCCAAAGGACTTAAATGCTAACATAAAACGTGAACACTACCAGATTCCCAAGCGAGAAGGAATCACCAGTGAAATGTCAGGTGCCAGATACTTCACAAAGCTCGATGCCTCACAAGGATTTTGGCAACTAAAACTGGATGAAGAGAGCACCAAATACTGTACCTTCAACACACCATTTGGCAGGTATTGTTTCCTCAGAATGCCTTTAGGGATAATATCTGCATCTGAAATCTTTCATAGAGTGATGGAACACATAATTGAAGGTCTGGAAGGAGTTCAGGTCTATGTTGATGACATCATCATCTGGGGCTCCACACTGAAAGAACAGAATGAGAGACTGACTAAAGTGCTACAGAGCATACGCCGGAATGGACTGAAGCTCAACAAAGCCAAGTGTCAGTTTGGCATCCAGGAAGTCACTTTCCTAGGAGATAATCTATCTGGTAAAGGAATAGAGCCAGATATGGAAAAAGTAAACGCCATACTCAAAATGCCCTGACCCACTGACAAAAAAGGAGTGCTACGCATCATGGGGATGATAAACTTCATTGGAAAGTTCATTCCTAACTTGTCAGCCAAGACAGCCTGTCTGCGAGACCTGCTACATAAAACAAATGAGTTTGCATGGACAGAAAGACATGAACAAGAGTGGATGAACCTCAAAGCAATGCTGACAACCACACCTGTACTCACCTTCTTTGACCCAACAAAGAGAATCAAAGTGTCAACGGATGCATCAAAAGATGGCCTAGGCGCGGTTTTGCTACAAGCAGAGGGTAAAGTTTGGAAGCCTGTTGCCTATTCCTCCAGGTCTATGACTGACTCTGAGTGTCGATACGCCCAGATTGAAAAGGAATGTCTAGGCTTGGTAGTTGGACTAGAAAAGTTCCATGGCTACATATATGGACTTCCCACCTTCACAGTTGAGACAGACCACTGCCCACTGGTTGCCATCATAAAAAAAAATCTGAATGAGATGTCTCCAAGGATTCAACGACTCATGATGAAGCTGCAAAAGTATGACTTTGAACTGATCTACACACCAGGCAAACACATTAGGCCTAGAAATTGGGTATAGCCCCGCTTGAGGTGTTAGAACTGGCGATGCGCTAAGTTTTTAGGCAGACAAAACTTATTGCCGCCTGGCGCGATATTGGGTTGCATCGCCCCCAAAGGGGATTGAGGCGCTAAATCAGCCATTGCACGGTGCTCTTAAGGCGCAAAAGGTCAGGTGCTACTCAATTTCGACGCGGACGTGCACAGCGCAGGTGAACTCAATTACGGGAAAGCACGAGACCTCCAGGCGCCGGCCGGCTCTTAAAGGGATGGGTCAGTCAGTCTGAGCTTCAACACCCAACGCCCTGTAGGCCTCAGATTCGGCACTCGCCCTTGTCTGGCAGTACAAACTTGTTCATCATGGAGAAGGTTAGGCAGAGAGCAGAGCACTTCAGCACTGAGGCTCTGGACCACTTGGTGGCTGCAGTTGCACACCGTTGAGACGTCCTGTATCCGGATAATGGCAAGAGGCCGAATCAGAAGGCTTATCTACGATCTTGGAGGGAGGTTGCTGTGAGGGTGAACTCCAGCAGCATGGCGACCAGGACCCCTGTTCAGTGTAGGAAGAAATTCAACGACCTCACACGGATCGTTAGGGTAAGTGATGGTTTACCAAACTTGTGCTTCCCTCCATCTGCAGCTGACGTCGGGCACCCTGCTGCAATGATGCGCCAATGGCCATCTGTCAGTTTGCACCCATGGCCCTTTCTGGGCACACACATGGACAGATGCCTCAAGGCCTCATGTAAGGACTCTTGCACCATGGGGGGCATGCGATGATGTCTCAAGGCCTCATGTAAGGGCTCTTGCACCATGGGGGGCATGCAATGATGTCTCAAGGCCTCATGTAAGGGCTCTTGCACCATGGGGGGCATGCGATGAGGTCTCAAGGCATCGTGTAACAGAACCTCCCCTTCGTTCCCCTGCAGTCCAAGCTGGCGATGATTCGAAAGGAGCAGCGTCGAACCGGTGGCGGACCTGCACAAGTGGTCACTCTCACGGATCTGGAGGAGAGAGTGCACCAGATACTTGGAGGACGTCTGTCTGGTCCTGTGACCACTGCATCTGCCGACCCCATTACCAACAGCGAGGGTAAGACTCTCAACTTTTTCACCTGTTGCCTTCCACTTGGTCCCCCTGCCAGCATGCATCCTTAGTGTGCAGCCATGTCAGAGCCTTGCCGTAATCTGGCATGCCTTTCAGCAAAGCTGTCCTTTTGCTAAAGCCACTCTTCCACCTCCCACTTTCAGATGAAGCAGCACCAACTCGGGCTCAACCCGCTGAAGCTGCCAGTGCCAGTGCCACCGGAGGCGAGGACCAGGAGGAATCCAGACCAGCCGCTGCAGAATCTGGGGAGCTGAGACATCTGCAGACTGGGGATAGTAGTCCCCTAGAGGGGAGGGGGGTGGCTCTGAGGATGAACCAGTTGCCGGACCAAGCGGCATGCAGCAACGCACGGGGGATAGGCAAGTTCGCCCACCGTCTCCCCGCAGGGCAAGGCAGGTCGTCATGACTGCTGCACAGAGTGCAGATGAGGTCCGTCGCCTGGCTGAGATGAGCAAACAGGCCCGGGTCAGAAGATGCCTGAGTCAATAGATTCATTGGCTAGCAGTATGTTGGACTTCAGGGCAACAATGGAGAGGACTCTGCAGGGCTTTGGGGCAACAATGGAGAGGACTCTCCAGGTGTTCGGGGAAACTATGGACAGGTCTATCCAGGGCTTCGGGGCCACAATGGACAGGACTATATCCAGTTTGCACCCATGGCCCTTTCTGGGCACACACATGGACAGATGCCTCAAGGCCTCATGTAAGGACTCTTGCACCATGGGGGGCATGCGATGATGTCTCAAGGCCTCATGTAACGGCTCTTGCACCATGGGGGGCATGCGAGGACTGGACTATATCCAGTGCTTCGGCCCAACAATGGAGAGGACTGTCCATGGCTTTGAGTCGGCAATGGAAAGGACTGTTCAGGGCTTCGGACAATCCCTGGAAAGGTCTGTGCAGGGCTTGTCCGAGGCAGTGGAGCGGTCGGCACCTGCCTTGTCCGAAGCCATGGGAAGAACTGTCCAGGCCTTCTCCGAAGCACTGGCACCTGGCACACAGGTCTTCACTGTTGCCACGCAGTCACTTGCTGGGCTCCTCCACAGCCAGATTGACGCAACGCGATCTCTCACTGCAGCCACCCTCTCTGCATCAGATAGGATCACCCCGGGCCCTTCCACTCCCGTACAAGGCCAGGAATCAGTGGAGCATGCGATTGTGGGGGATGAGCCGAGCTGCTCCCCTCAGATAGCCAGTGTGTCGTCCGACCATGGTGCAGGTGTCCTCTCTCGGCAGGAGAGCATTGCACATGCCAGCGCTGGGACGCCTGCATTGCAGCTGCCACCACCTGCAGGCCACACTGCTCCCAGCCATGGTCACAGCAAGCATCCTGCGTCCGCACCCTCCAAGCCCAGAGGTCGGCCAGGCCGTCCCTCAGGGGCTTCTGCGCTTCCAGACAGTCAGGAGGCGTCCCCCAGCCTTGAGCCTGCCACTGGTGTCCAATTACGTAGGAGCAGCAGGGAGGGAAGGGGCCGGGTGCAGAAGAGAAGTCGTTCTCCCTGAAGGGGTCAGTTGTAGAGGGAGGTGCTGAGATGTTTGTTTGTCCAAATTCAAGGACACCCTCGCCTGCTGTTATATTTACTGAGGGTTGTTGAGTTTTGCGGCTTGGCCGAATAGTTAACAGTTATTTTGAAAGTTATGGGCCTAGAAATTGAGTGGGGTTAGCGCCCAATTAGAGGCGCTAGAGGGCCTTGCGCCGGAATTATAGCCGCTTCGGAAATTGATTTGGGCCCTACCATCGGCGTTAGCCGGTAGTGCTGCGCCGGCACCGATGACGTCATCGGTGTGCGCAGCGTCCCGGTTGCCGTGGTAACGCGGCCGGACGCCGAAATTCAGTTGCGGCCGCCTCGCCCGTGGCAGCCGCAACCAACGATTTTTCAAAAGTTTCTTGCTGGACTTAGCGCCGGCGCATTAAGGTGGCGCGGCGGCCGGCCGCTTTCCCGGCGGCCGCCTGCCCGCACCTCCCTCCCCGGACTCCTCCACCACCACCCCGCGGCACAGATGTGTGTGGGCCTCGAGTCCGGCACTTCTCCAAGGTGCCGGGCTCATTTTTCGTGCGATTCCACTGGCCAGCGGTCGGCTGCAGGCAGCTCCTCCTTAACAGAAGGAGGAGGCCTGCAGTACCCCAGCCTGCCGCACCGCTTCGGGTGCCGCAGCGGGGGATCAGCGCTGCAATCCTGCATTCAGCGCCCATTGTGAGGCGCTGACACCCTCCATTAGCGCCCGCAGCCGTCTGGGCGCGGCGCAGCTGAATTTTTGGCGGGCGCAGCGGCAATTAACGCTGGCGCTAAATTTCGGGCGCTACAGCCCTGGCGGAGGCAAACTCAATTTCTAGGCCATGGTTTGTGCTCACATTACGTTGTTTAGCAGTAATGAAAGACTTTTGTGTCAATAAACAAAAGTTTCAATGTTGCATGGTGCATGTGACTACTTTCAGTGATGCTGGCATTCAGAGGCCCTCAAACATCCAAAGTGCGCATGAGTTAAGACTCTCATCATTCCGCCACAGGGGCGTCGACATGAGTCCAGAGGAGCCTCTGACGAATGGACCTTCCACTTTCAGCAGCCCTTCCATCTTCCTCCTCCTCCTCCTCCGCCTGCTGTTCCTCCTCCTCCTCCTCCTCCTCCTCATACTCCTCCTCCTCCGCCTGCTTGTGCAGGGTCCGAGGGAAGGTAATGAATTGACGCGTTCGCCTATAAAGGGCATCTGTCACTTACCGGATGCAACAGCGGACTGCAGCCTGAGCGACAGTCGCATTGTCCCCAATGGCTGACTGAAAGGATCCGTTGCCATAAAAATGGAGGCCATCAGTCAGTTTAGCCATAATGGACAGAGAGGTTCTGCAGCGTTCACGCGGCTGCAGATGCTGACCAAGCAGGTGGCACAGATCAGTAACAATGTCCCTCCAGATTCGGAGCCTTCGCAAACACTGCTCCTCCGACATGTCAAGGCGTGTCACCTGCTGCCTAAAGACCCTCGCAGCATCCCGTCGGATTGGGCGACCTCCATTGTCCCTCCTCATTCTGGCCAATCCCAGCCCTCTCTCCCGCCGTCTCTCTGCCCCTTCACAGTGTTGGGCGATGAGGCCGTCGCCCTCCAAACAAGCTCCTATTCCGATGCCAGTTGGTCAAAAGGCTTTTAGGTGTAGTGCTGCAAGTGCTTCGGACAGGGTTGAAGGTCCCAAGTACTGTAAAGCTAAATTCCCAGTACTCCGCTCCACATTAGCTCGCCAACTCTCTCTAGCAGCGATCGCAATGAGCAGGCCAAGTGGCAGAAGATTCTGCACTAGAGCTATCCCCTTTAAATAGCGCCACCCTACTCCGAGAGGGCCTGTTAGCCCTCCCTCGAACTGTCACTAATAGCGCTGGGCGCTAAGGCTCCGGGCGCCACCCAATATGCGCTCAGGCGCTCCTAAAAGGCGTTGCACACTGAAATGACGTCATCAGCTGCTTGCGCTCGCGGGCGCGCGCAAACACTTAGCGCAGGCGCTAAATGTATAGTCAATATCTGAGTTGGCGCTATCTTCGTAGCGCTCGCCCCAACATAGGGCTTCGCCCCAATTCTAGGTCTCTTTAGGCGCTCAGCGCCGGCGCTACCAACCCAATTTCTAGGCCTAGCAGATGCACTATCCCGAGCACCCACAATGAGTCATGTGAGCTCTACTGAGGAAGATGTGGATGTTCATGTGAGTATGGTCACTGCTGCGCTGCCCGTGTCAGACACAAAATCAAAGCAAATAGCAGAAGAAACAGTAAAAGATACAGTGTTACAAACAGTAATAGAGAACATTCATCATGGTTGGCCAAAAGGTTCCGTCCAAAGTACTATCACATCAGGTCAGAGTTGAGTGTCGCAAGTGGACTATTACTAAAACAGAACAGAATAGTCATTCCACAGGCTCTACGTCAAGACATGCTCAAAAGAATTCATGAGGGACACCTCGGAATTGAAAAATGCAAAAGGAGAGCAAGAGACACTGTTTATTGGCCTGGCATAAATAAGGACATTGAGAACATGATAGGCAAATGTAAGACATGTCAGAAACACCATAACAAACAAGCAAAGGAACCAATGATAGTAGCTGACTTACCAACAGCACCATGGCAAAAGGTTGGAATGGACCTCTTTCATTTGAATGGTAAAGACTATCTAATAGTGATTGACTACTATTCTAACTATCCTGAGATGGCGCTGCTCTCAAGCACATCAGCAAGCAGTGTCATAATGCATGTGAAATCCATCTTCGCCAGACATGGAATTCCCAGGGTTGCCGTTAGCAACAATGGTCCGTGCTTCACCTGTAAGGAGTGGCAACAGTTTGCTGCACATTATGACTTTCAACACATCACATCCAGTCCTCTGTATGTTCAGTTGAATGGTAAGGCAGAGAAAGTGTTCAAGTTCTCAAGCAGCTACTGAAGAAAGCAACAGAAAGCAAGTCTGATCCTTATCTCGTCCTGCTGAGCTACCGAGCCTTCCCTTTAGACTATGGTTCTTCACCTGCTGAACTCCTTATGGGTCGCAAGTTGTGCACCATGCTACCCTGCTGTGCAACAGAAAAGCAGAGTAAGGAACTGAGACAGAGACTTCAACTGTTAAAGCTGAAACAGAAATCACACTATGACAAGTCATCCAAAACTCTGAAACCATTGACAAGGGATGATGTTGTCAGGATTGAGGATCCAGATGTATGGAACAGGAAAGCTACATTTCTTGAGGAAGTAGGACCAAGGTCATACACTGTTAGAACTGAGGAAGGACAGATTCTCAGGAGGAACCGCCGTTCCCTCCTGAAAACACAAGAAACCATCCAAGAGCAAATCGATGAAAATGCCGCAACTGAATCTTGTCACTCACCACCAGAACAATCTAACACAAACACACATACAGGCTCTCATGCAAACACATCAGACTTACCTGTGCTGAGAAGATCCACACGTGAAGTAAAAAAGCCTGATAGACTTAATCTTTGAGTACAAAGAAAAGTATAATAAAAGAATGAAAAGCTTAGAGTTCATAAAGTAAAGCTTTGAAAATGTGTTGACTGTTGTGAAGATGCTTATGTCGTTATGATTGATTGATATTGATTGATATTGATTTTGTTTAACCTCTAAGGAAGGGGGATGTAATGATCAGTAACATGTCATTCTAGAATGGTACACTAGGTGGAGCTGTATGTTTACTAGTGGGCTACCCACAAGGCAGTAGTCAAGATGGATGCCTGTACACTAGTCCACATGGCTGAATAAATGACTAGCTCAAGCTAGCTGTTCATAATGAAAACGTCTATTTATTTATGAACATAACAAAATGGTCTTTGCAGTTGTTGTCTTCTTGTTGCCAGTTCTCTGTGCCTCTCCTGTTTTGCATGTGCTTTCTTTTGTCTTGTCCTCTGTTTTTCTCTCCTTTCCTGTAGTTTTTCTTTCATTTTGGTTCTTTTTTTCCGGTTTCATTTGAGGTGGGAGAAGACGGATGGATGACATGGCTTCAGAATTTGCTGGTTCCTAGATCTGTAATGGGAGCCAGTGAAGAGAGTGTGGTGTGGATTGGGGCTGAGAATCAGTGCAAGGTTTGGCAGGAACTATCCGGCAAGTAGGATAAGGAGGAGGCAGCATAGGTTAGGAGAGTGGCTGAGGCTGGAGCCTGGACTGAGATCTTGATGGCAGATAGCAATCAGCAGCAGGAGGTGGTAGTGGGTGGGCTGAGGCTGAGGCTGAGGGATGACAATGGCAGCGATTGTGATGGGAGGGAGGGAGAACATTCTGAGCACAAGGTGGGTGATGGAATGGACTGGGAAGTAAGTGGAACTGGGAGCAGGTGGATGATGATCAGCTTTAAATATAATTTGGTGGTTTTTAGCTCACTACTGGGAACAGACAAAAACAAAATGGTATAGGCTGAGGCTGTGTGTATGCTGAGGCTGAGCAGTAAGCCTGATGAAAATAGAGCAAAAAGGCCCAGGTTGCAGCAGGGGCTCGGGTTTGTGTTCAGGACCATGGCACTAAGTGGGAGCAGGAGGTGATAGAGAGAGTGCCATGTGTTTGGGCCAGAGCTGGGGCTGACTGGGACCTCAGCGGTAAGGGAGAGTGAAAGACGTGTGCTTGGGTATGCTGAGGCAGTGATAGTAATCAGGAAGGAGCAGAATAGTACAAGTACAATGGCAGGGAAAAGGAGTGGGCCCAGGCCATAAGCAGAACTGGAAAAGGGTAGACTAATGTTGAACAAAGGTGGTGGGAATGTAATATCTGTCCATCCCATCCTAACACACTCTTCTTCTCAAGCCTTCATGAAACCCTTACCCCAATAGCCCATAATACCTTGGTGTGGAGATGCCGGAGTTGGACTGGGGTGGACAAATGTAAGAAGTCACACAACACCAGGTTATAGTCCAACAGCTTTATTTGAAATCACAAGCTTTCGGAGCGCTGCTCCTTCTTCACCTGAAGAAGGAGCAGCGCTCCGAAAGCTTGTGATTTCAAATAAAGCTGTTGGACTATAACCTGCCATAATACCTTGTTACAGCTTGGTTATCACCACTAATTTGATAACTAGCAATTTGTTCTGAAAGTGCTTTAATTAAGGTATTAAAAGACACAAAAGGCAATTCAATGGATGAATTTAATCATGTTATTATGAAATATCTGGTTTTTATGTTTTAATTTGTTTCAAACCTTATTTTGCACATTAGAAATATCAGTTACTGAGGAAGCAAATAGTGACAGAATTTTTTTGAAGAAGCCATAAGCTACTGCAAGAAAAATGTCTCCAAAAGCACTAGATAGCTTTACCTGAATACAGCTGAGGATCCCTTTAAGTGTTGCTCCAAATGGCTAACTCCTGACTAGTGCTAGGCATGGTTGGTGGGCGGAAGTGGGAACTGGCAGTAGTTGGTCGGTGAGAGTGGAAAATGTCATTGGGGTCTAAAATAGGTCACTTGAGCGCTATTTGCATGTATTCATGAGGGTACTGCCTGTTTCAGACAGGAGCTCCAGCTGCCAGGATTTATGCCTGTCTGAAATTGGGCCGCATATAAAAACAGCTGTAAATGGGCAGAACTGGCAGGTACTTTATATTCAGACTGCTACCACCCCATTTTTAAACAGAAACATGGCGATAATGAGATCAAAATCACTCCCCTAATCTGCAGCTCTGATTTGCTGCTGGTTTACTTTGAGCTAGCCAACAAAATGTCACGAAGAAAGGATGATGGTTGAAGTGTTACACCACCAGCGTACCGTGGCTGCAGTGTATACCATCTACAAGATGCACTGCAGCAACTCACTACAAGATGCACTGCAGCAACTCACCAAGGCTTCTTCCTCAGCACCTCCCAAACCCGCAACCTCTTCCACCTAAAAGGACAAGGGCAGCAGGCGCATGGGAACACCACCACCTCCAAGTTCCCCTCCAAGTCACACGCCATCCTGACTTAGAAATATATCACCATTCCTTCATCATCGCTGGGTCAAAATCCTGGAACTCCCTCCTTAACAGCACTGTGGGAGTACCTTCACCACACAGACTGCAGTGGTTCAAGAAGGCGGCTCACCAGCACCTTCTCAAGGGCAACTAGGGATGGGCAATAAATGCTGGCCTTGCCAGCGATGCCCACATCCCATGAAGGAATAAAAAAAAGTGTGCATTACATGCAAAGCATTTACAAAGGCAGATCACGAATGGGATTGTTCATGATGAGTCAGAGGGCATGATGCAAGGGAGGCACTGGTGTGTAGAAGTGGGGGGTGGGGGGGGATGCTCATTCCCACAAAGAATTTGTAAGGGACACAATGAAGTAAGGAATTTCTGATTGGTTTCTGGAAAATAAATAAATAAATGCGTTCACTGCTACATGCCACTCTTACCTAAATAAGTCTCTGCAAATAATACAGGGGAGCATATTTGCCTTTGCTACTCATTTGTTTAGGTTGTAGGTTTTTATAGTGAAGGTCAAGAAATATATAAAACTCAATAAAGATGAAACTAATTTGCATCTTTCCCCCTGGGCCAAATAGCTCTGCAACTGCAGTTAGTATTATCAACAGATTTTGTTTAAATATATCTGTGCATATTCAGGGTTTTTATTTGGTGCCTCTCTCTGCACTTGAATAATGGTACCATCTTTCCAAAACTTGCTGGTGTCTATACGAGTCATTGCTGATTGTTTTTCAGCCCTATGATAATAAAAATAAATAAAAGAACTACAACTACATCAGCATTTAGAATACATTACAAAATAGAAAGATCCACTCAATTATTTTGACCTCAATCCTTCCCCACTCTTTGATTTTCTTCTCATTTGTATCTGCGTTTGGCTTTCTTACTTTGCCTGCTAACCGTGGTTTCAGGACATCAGCTAGGAGATAGTATACATAATGGCCCTGAGTTTGCTCGGACTTTCTGCCGACGGTTTCCACCACACTTCCGACGAAGTTACGGTGGTGCAGCGGCAGAAAGCCTGAGGAAATTCATGGCCACGGCCTTTGCTTTCAAAGTTACCCCAGAAGAAGTTGAAGAGTCCAGGTCTTACCTTGCTCTGATGTTTCCCAAATTCTGGTTACTTTCACGATTCCTAAAACATGGGTTGCCCTGCATGTTTTCATGCTCAGTGAATTTTGATTGATAAGCCAGAGAGAAGGAAAGGTGTGGAGCTTATGAATGCTCTGTGAATTTCCAGTCTTAATGTTGATTATATAAAATCCTGGCAGCTCTAGGTACAAATACATGCTAGGGGCTGTAGACCATTACCTTGCTGAGTCTACTCAGCCAAGTGATTGCTCGCTGGGGACGTCCACAAACTCAAAACTCTGGCTTCTCAGACAGTTACAGGATTCCAGCAGAGGTTGGGGGCATTTAATTATATAGATATATAAACAATGGGGCCAAAAATACATGGCTGTTCCATCATAGAATCATAGAATGGTTACAGCACGGAAGAAGGCCATTCGGCCCATCGAGCCTGTGCCGGCTCTCTGCACGAGCACTTCAGCTAGTTCTTTCCCCATTCCCCGTAGCCCTGCAAATTTCTTTCCTTCAGATACGTATCCAACTCCCTTTTGAAAGCCGTGATTGAGTCTGCCTCCACCACCCTGTCAGGCAGTGCATCTCAGATCTTAACCACTTGCTGCATAAAAAAGTTTTTCCTTACGTCGCCTTTGGTTCTTTTGCCAATCACCTTAAATCTGTGTCCTCTGGTTCTTGACCCTTCTGCCAACGGGAACAGTTTCCCTCTATCTACTCTGTCCAGACCCCTCATGATTTTGAACAACTGTATCAAATTTCCTCTTAATTTTCTCTGCTCCAAGGAGAATAACCCCAGCTTCTCCAGTCTATCAACGTAACTGAAGTCCCTCATTCCTGGAATCATTCTCGTAAATCTTTTCTGCACCCTCCCTAAGGCCTTCACATCCTTCCTAAAGTGTGGTGCCCACAATTGGATACAGTACTCGAGTTGGGGACAAACCAGTGTTTTATACAGGTTCATCATAATTTCCACACTTTTGCACTCTATACCTCTATTTATGAAGCCAAGGATCCCGTAAGCCTTTTTAACTGCTTTCTCAACCTGCCCTGCCACCTTCAACGATTTGTGCACACCTACCCCCAGGTCTCTCTGTTCGTGCACCCGTTTCAGGTACCATTTAATTTTTATTGCCTCTCCTCATTCTTTCTACCAAAATGTATCACTTCACACTTTTTTGTGTTAAATTTCATCTGGCACATGTCCGCCCATTTCACCAGCCTGTTTATATCTTCCTGAAGTCTATCACTCTCCTCCTCACTGTTCACTATACTTCCAAGTTTTGTTTCATCTGCAAATTTTGAAATTGTGCCCTGTACACCCAAGTCCAAGTCATGAATATATATCAAGAAAAGCAGTGGTCCTACTGCCGACCCCTGGGGAACACCACTGTACACCTTCCTCCAGTCCACAAAACAACTGTTCACCACTACTCTCTGTTTCCTGTCACTTAGCCAATTCCATATCCATGCTGCCACAGTCCCTTTTATTCCATGGGCTTCAACTTTGCTGGCAAGCTTATTATATGGCACTTGGTCAAACACCTTTTGGAAATCCATGTACACTACGTCAACTACATTACCCTCATCAACCCTCTCTGTTACCTCATCAAAGAACTCAATCAAGTCAGTTAAACACGATTTGTCTTTAACAAATCCATGCTGGCCTTCCTTAATTAATCCACATTTGTCCAAGCGACTGTTAATTTTGCCCCTAATGACTGTTTCTATAAGCTTCCCCACTACAGAGGTCAAACTGACTGGCCTGTAGTTGCTGGGTTTATCATTACACCTTTTTTGAACAATGGTGTAACATTTGCAATTCTCCAGTCCTCTGGCATTACCCTCATATATAAGGAGGATTGGAATATTATGGCCAGTACCTCCACGATTTCCTCCCTCAATTCCCTCAGCATCCTAGGATGCACCCCATCCGCTCCTGGTGACTTATCTATTTTAAGTACAGCCATCCTTTCTGACTACCTCCTCTTTATCAATTTTTATCCTATCAAGTGTCTCCACTACCTCCTCCTTTACTATGCCTACGGCAGCATCCTCTTCCTTGGTGAAGACAGATGCAAAGTACTCATTTAGTACCTCAGCCATGCCCTCTGCCCCCTTTTTGGCCCCTAATCGGCCCCACCCCTCCTCTTACTACCCTTTTACTATTTATGTGCCAAAAAAAGACTTTTGGATTACCTTTTATGTTGGCTGCCATTCTATCCTCATACCCTCTCTTAGCCCCTCCTATTTTCTTTTTCACTTCTCCTCTGACCTTTCTATATATAGCCTGATTCTCAGATGTATTTGTAACCTGACATCTCTCATAAGCGCTCTTTTCCTGTTTCATCATATTTTCTATCTCTTTCATCATCCAGGGAGCCCTGACTTTAGTTGCCTTGTCTTTCCCCCTAGTGGGAATGTACCTCAACTGAACTTGAACTATTTCCTCTTTAAAGGCAGCCCATTGTTCCATTACAGTTTTGCCTGCCAATCTTTGATTCCAATTTACTCGGGCGAGATCTGTTCTCATCCTACTGAAATTGGCTTTCCCCTAGTTAAACATTTTTACTCTAGGTTGCTCCCTATCCTTTTCCATAGCTAATCTAAATCTTATGATACTATGATCACTGTTCCCTAAATATTCACCTACTGCCACTTGTTCCACTTGACCTACCGCATTCCCCAGAACCAGATCCAGCAATGCCTCCTCCCTCGTTGGGCCAGAAACTTACTGATCAAGAAAGTTCTCCTGAACACACTTCAGAAATTCTTCTCCTTCTCTGCCCTTAATACTATTACGATCTCAGTCTATATTAGGATAGTTGAAGTCCCCCATTATTACTACTCTATAGTTTTTGCACCTTTCTGTAATTTCTCTGCAAATTTGCTCCTCCATATCTTTCCTACTATTTGGTGGTCTATAGAATACCCCTAGTAGTGTCATGGTATCTCTAATATTTCTTAACTCTAGTCATATAGATTATGTCCTTGACCCCTCCTGGACATCCCCCCTCTCCAGCACTATAACATTTTCCTTAACCAATACTGCCACACCACCTCCTATCTTTCCTTCCCTATTTTTCCTGAACACTTTATAACCAGGAATATTTAATACCCAATCTTGCACTTTTTTGAGCCAGGTCTCAGTTATTGCCACAACATCATATTCCCATGTGGCTATCTGTGCCTGCAGCTCACTTAGCTTGTTTACTTCGCTTCGTGTGTTCACATACATACTTTAAACCCATCTTAGACCATCCTGTATTCTCTCTTAGTTTGACCCCTCCTAATTTCTTACTTTAGTGCTCTTTGCCTCTCCCAATTCTTTGATCACTTTATTTCCCCTTTCTAATGTTACATCCTGGTGCCCATCCCCCCTGTCAAATTAGTTTAAACCCTCCCCAACAGCACTAGCAAACCTCCCCATGAGGATATTGATTCCGGCCCTGTTGAGGTACAACCTGTTCGGCTGGTACAGGTCCCACCTCCCCCAGAATCAGTCCCAATGCCCCAGGAATCTAAAGCTCTCCCTCCTGCACCATCTCTCCAGCCACGCATTCATCTGCGCTATCCATCTATTTCTATGCTCACTCGCGTGTGGCAATGGGAGAAATCCGGAGATTACTACCTTTGAGGTCCTGCTTTTTAATCTCTTTCCTAGCTCCCTGAAATCTGCCTGCAGGACCTCAGCCCTCTTTCTATCTATGTCGCTGGTACCGATATGGACCATGACCTCTGGCTGTTCACCCTCCTGCCTCAGAATGTTCTGCAGCCACTCAAAATGGCTGCAAACTCTATTGGGACCCAAACTCACTGGATCCAGGGCACCTCTACAATAGAAGAAGGTGGGAACACTCTATATCAGGAGATCTTGCACCTCGTCCCTCAGTTGTCACTCAACGCAGGTTGTGATAGATACATCTGGTCTCACTGGGCATACCTCACAGAAAGGGACAGATGTGGGGCCCATTTGGAGGATCTAGGCCGGGATTAAGGCCAAATGATGAGGGGTGCAAAACTTTTTTATTATGTAATGCAAGTGGCCTCCTGACACAGCAGGTCCTTGGGGGAAACCTCTTCTGCTTCTCAGTAGATCATGAAACATTACTGCAAAGCCACACTCAATCTCATCCTGCTGTGCCACCCATCACATCCCCATCACTCTGCCTTCCGTTCTCTACTCCTGCACATCCTTACTCACACCAACTTACCTTGCATCACCACCCATCCCTCTCTATCTACATTATCACTTCCCCATCTCACTAACCACCCCTCACACTCACCCTCATTCTAGTGCAATCATACCAAGTAACAACACACAAGAGTAGGAACTTGTGTGTTTTAGTCAAAGTTCATGTGAATTTTCTGTTAATGTGGCGCCAAACATTGAAACCTTTATTTTCAGCACTTTGCGTTCTTGGACAGATTTGTGTGCACCTTTGGAAGTTGCTTAGTGAGTTGCAGTGAATGGTGAGACATAACGGTACCCCACGCAATGGTGGTGAGTGTGAAAGGAATGGCTTGGCAATTGTAGGGATGCTTTATGGTGTTGGTGTGGGGTGGTACCAACCTGGCGCATCATGTGACAGCCAGGGTGTGCAGTGTTAAGTTAAGTAAATCTGGCCATGGTGAGGCCATCCCTGGTATCCCAGGCAGCAATGTTGTCAGGGGCTGATGCCCTGTGTCCTGTGCAGCATCAGCTGATTGCGAAGAAGGTTGGTGTTATTGTTGGTGCTGCTGGTGTGCCTGGTGATGCTGGTGTTGGGGCTGATCGTAGTGGGATTTTTTCAAGGGATGCTGATGGAATAAATGGCAGGTGAGGTTGAGATGATAGAAGCCATCTGTCAATGGTGAGAGAGGTTGTTCCAATGAGGTGACACTGGATAGAGTTTGGTCCAATCACTTGCAACCTGCTCAATCTATCTTTCAAATGCAGTAAGCAACAGCTTCTAACCTTGCAAAGTGTAGAGTAGACCTATGAAATGGAAGCTTTTATAGACCATTTGCAGCTGTCAAGTTAAGAAATCATCCCCGCTGACACAACACCCGACCTCCTTACCTGACATGATCCCCGATCAGCGGGGAAGCCATTGGCGAACTCTAAAAATCTAAAGGTAAGCTTAAAATACTACTTAATTGCCTCTTAACAATCCAGCTAATGATTTAAATTGCCTCCTCTGCCGCTTGGTGTTGGGTCTGTTCTGCGCTGACAGACCCGACATCTGGGAGACTAGCGTGGAGGCGGGTTGACAGCGGGTTCCCTACCTGCTGTCAAAAATGTTTTTTTCTCAGGCGACCCATCACCAAACGTGCCCCCTGACAAAAAAAATCCTGTTAACCCTGTTCTCTCCCCACAGTTGCTGCCTGACCTGCTGAGTATTTCCAGCATTTTCTGTTTTTATTTCTTTATATTTTATAATGGATTCTAATTGGTTGTGCCAGCTACATTGTTCTTAATTATGTTGATACTGTCAGAAGTCAAAAATACATAGATCCACAGATATGAACAGATATTTGATAAAGAAGCGTAGATGCAAATTACTTTAGACCTTTTGCTGTTGCAGCTTAGCAGACGCACATTATAAAACAGCATGTCCTCCGACTCGCCATGAGCAGTGTCACAGGCGATGACTCGTATTGGTCTGATACGTGATCAGTGCTAATTAAAATCGATTGCTGAAGTCACAAAGGCATGCAGCTGCTGTACACTGCAGTTTTAGAGACAAACCTGCCGGCTGATAAAACCACTCCATGATTTGAAATGTGCTGTGTGTGTAGCTCGGGATAAAGACTGCCTCAGGTAAAGGGGTAGGTGAAGTAGAATAGGTTAGGTTTTATTTCTATGAATTTTTCTGTGATGATAAATCTTGGGCCGCTTTCCTGAA
Source organism: Somniosus microcephalus (assembly GCF_052327205.1). Lineage (NCBI taxonomy): Eukaryota > Metazoa > Chordata > Chondrichthyes > Squaliformes > Somniosidae > Somniosus > Somniosus microcephalus. Next base: position 67,492,914 of record NC_140991.1, read on the forward strand.
ACTATAAAAGAATAGCAAAATCAAAATGAAATAAGAAATTAGAGGGTAAAAGTGCAACTTTAAGATGGGTAGCTGTATGTTGACTGTTCGTGGCCGGTGGTCATTTTTTTGTAACGTTTTAAAAAGGAATTCTGTCCCTCTTTAATAATTCATGATTTTTTTTCCTGTCTCTTTAGATTGCTAACATTTGTCATTTATGCCTCCCTGGGAGTGGTTAAGAATCTGTTCCCAAAGCTCTAATAGTGAGGTTCTATAATGGGGCACAAGGACAAGTGTGAGAAGAGGCTCCGCTGACTTGCAATCCCTTTTTTATGGGACAGGCCTCATCTCGACTTGATAGCTCCTTCTGACAACTAGAGCATAACTGAAAAATCACTGGGGTCTGTTTTGACGTTTGGGCGGCCGATTGGTGGAGACCACTGGTCAGCCGCTCGTTCCGACGGCGAGTGACTTCCTGTGATTTTGAGGCTCTGGCCCCCACTTGCATTTGGCAGGCGAGCTGCAGGGCGCCAAACAGGCATCCCGATGCAGCTACCAAACTGGAATCTACAAGTCGGGCCGGATTTGCTGGCAGCAAGGCAAGTTGCGGGGGGGCGGTGGGTCACGATCACGGAGGACGGGGGTCCTGGGGCGGAAGAGGCCCACATTATTTTGGTGAACTCCGGAGGTGCACTCCTGCTCCTTCGAGGCCCACAGAGGTAATTAAAAACTTAGCTTTGCTGGGTCTCTTTTCTTCCATCGGCCGTAGAACTGGTCGGAGCCTGTGCGGTGCAGGTTCCAACCAGTTCCTACCTGAAATGGCAATCGGGGTCCTATTCGCATCAGCGGGCCCTGATTTCCATATTAAAAGAGGTTGATCACCTGAATCAAGCAGGTGCTTTGGACACCCAGAGGTAGGCCCCTTTTAAAATGGCGCTGGCTGGTAAGGCTATCAACCCCATTTTAAGGCAATTAGTGCCCCGTTAATGTTAGGCAAAGAGAGTTTAAAATCCACCCCACTATGTGAGGACACCATAGTGTATTGATGCACTCCATGTTTTGTTATTGCCAGTAGCATAGTCCTACTAAGGACTAACAGGCAAGAGGCCTGTGAGACATTTTGTGGAGAGAGTCTCACCTTCTGATTCCCCAAAGCCTTTCCACCATCTACAAGGCACAAGTCAGGAGTGTGATGGAATACTCTCCACTTCCCTGGATGAGTGCAGCTTCAACAGCACTCAAGAAGCTCGACACCATTCAAGACAAAGCAGCCCACTTGATTGGCACCCCATCCACCACCTTAAACATTCACTCCCTCCACCACCGGTGTATCATGGCTGCAGTGTGTACCATCTACAAGATGCACTGCAGCAGCTTGTCAAGGCTGCTTCGGCAGCACCTCCCAAACCCGTGACCTCTACCACCTAGAAGGACAAGGGCAGCAGGAGCTTGGGAACACCATCACCTCCAACTTCCTCTCCAAGTCACACACCATCCTGACTTAGAAATGTATTGCCGATCCTTCATCGCCGCTGGGTCAAAATCCTGGAACTCCCTCCCTAACAGCATTGTGGGAGTACCTTCATCACACAGACTGCAGCAGTTCAAGAAGGCGGCTCACCACCACCTTCTCAAGGGCAATTGGGGATGGGCAATAAATGCTGGCCTTGCCAGTGATGCCCACATCTCAGGAACTGTAAAGTCTGTGGGTTATATGGTGAATTAATACACAGACTACAAGAGTAACTTTAACAGGACTTTACTATTCGAAGGTCAGGGCGAATCTGCCCAATAAATCCTTACACAGCACTTATATACCGGTGTGGTCACCACCGGTATTACAGTATACAGTAGCCAAGATAAAGTAGTGCAACCCTTAAAATAGTTCTCTTAAAGGTGGAACGTTACATACACTACAATCCTCCCTTTTTAGGTTAACAATATATACATATTCCCATTAATATAACATCTTAACATATATACAACTTTATGTGAAACAGTTCACAGATTCAGTCTCTCTGGAGGCTTCCGGACTCTGTCCGGATAACGCCTCGGTGGTGTAGTCATTTTTGGTGGTGTAGTAGGTTCTTCTGGCAAGGTCGATTCGGCTTGAAGGACCGTTTCAGGTTCATCGGATTCCAGTATTACCGGATCGGAGGTAAATGCTCTGGGTATCTCTGCTTCAACATTAGACGAATAGAGTTGTGGAGTAGGTTGGGCCTTTGTGGATGATTCTATGATCTGGTCAACATGGCGCCTTATTATGCTTTCACCAATGTCCACGGTATACATCAACGGTCCTAGCCTTTTTCCAATAGTTCCCGGCTGCCATTTCTCGGTACGGTAGTCCCGGGCCAAAACTTGTTGACCTATCTGAAAGGATCTAGTTGGCCTTTCATTCATGCCTTGAAATTGCCGGTTCTCTCCGTCCCTTCTGACGTTTGGCTTAATCAAATCCAGCCGGCATCTTATTCTTCTATTGAAAAACATCATGGCGGGAGTTTGGTTTGTGACCGCATGTGTTGCATTCCTGTACGCCAACAAGAAGTTATCTACCTTATGTTGTAGATTTATGTCTTCATTACTCATGGCCTTTATGGCCTTCTTGAAGGTCTGGACAAACCTTTCAGCTAATCCATTGGTGGCGGGATGGTATGGGGCGGATGTATAGTGCTTGACCCCATTGCTTTTTAAGAACTTCCTGAATTCTTCGGACACAAATTGCGGTCCATTATCAGAACAGATCTGTTCCGACAGCCCATTCCTGGCAAATATGGTCCTTAATACTGTGATGGTTTTTTCCGTGGTGGTGGAGGACATTTTTATTACCTCCGGCCACTTGGAGTGTGCATCCACCGCGATTAAAAACATTGAGTCCATAAATGGACCAGCAAAGTCGATATGTACCCTTTGCCATGGAGATGAGGGCCACTCCCATGGATGCAGAGGAGCTTGTGGTGGCGCGTTTTGGACCTTCTGGCATCCTAGACAGCTCTTGGTTATTTCTTCGATGTCTCCATCAATACCTGGCCACCACACAAACGCTCTGGCTAGGTTCTTCATTTTCACTCCACCCAGATGCCCCTCGTGAAGCTCCTTTAGTACTTTCTGCTGGAGTTTGGGTGGAATCACCACTCTGGATCCACACATCAAGGTTCCTCGGCACACTGACAGCTGTCCTCTTCTGTGCGAAAATGCTGGCAGCATTGGTTCGCCATGTACTGGCCATCCCTCCATCGTTAAATCGTAGACTCGTGAGAGAGTCGGGTCATTTCTTGTTTCCTTTTCGATCATGGAATTTGTTACTGGTAGACATTCCATTATGGTTGAGTGGAACATCTCCACTGGGTCCACTGTAGTCGCCTCTTCTTCCACTGGCAACGGTAGGCGCGATAACCCATCAGCATTTCCATGCTGTTTGGACCTTTTGTATTCGATGTCATATTGGTGTGCCCCTAGTAGAACGGACCACCTCTGTAGCCTTTGTGCTGTCATAGTGGAAACGGCCTTGTTAGGGTTGAATATGGACACCAACGGCTGGTGGTCTGTCAGCAATGTAAACTTCTTGCCCTGCAGGTAATGATTGAATTTCTTTACTCCCCACACAAGGTTGAGAGCCTCCCTATCTATCTGAGCATAATTTCGCTCAGCGGAGGTCAATGATCGGGACGCAAATGCGACTGGCCTTTCCGAGCCATTTGGTGACTTGTGTGAGAGTACAGCTCCAATACCATAAGGGGAAGCATCACAAGCTAGACGAAGAGGTAGCGTTGGGTTGAAGTGAGCCAACACTTCCTCAGAGGTAATCAACGCCTTGCTTCTGCAAAAGGCCTTCTTACAGTCCTCGCTCCACTTCCATGGTACTTCTTTCCGCAACAGAGCATTCAGCGGATGCAGCACCGTGGATAGATTTGGCAGAAACGTATGGTAATAATTAATCAACCCCAGAAACGACCTCAACTGTGATACATTTTCCGGAGCGGGGGCCTTCACGACCGCTTCGATCTTGTCAGGTGACTTGTGCAGCCCCTCTTGGTCAATGACATGACCGCAGCACGAGATCCGTTTCTGGAAAAACTCACATTTCTGGCGATTAACTCGAAGGCCATATTCCTTCAACCTGGTGAGCACCAGTTTCAAATTTGTGAGGTGTTCCTCCTCGTCTTCTCCCGTAATCAGGATATCGTCCAAGTAACACTGAGTGCTTGGAATACCCTGTAAGACCTGCTCCATGGCCCTCTGCCAAATTGCTGGAGCCGAAGCTACTCCAAAAACCAGTCTATTATATCGATACAAGCCTCTGTGCGTGTTGATTGTGAGATACTGGCGTGACTCTTCCTCGACCTCCATCTGTAAATATGCTTGTGCCAGGTCTATCTTGGTGAAGTGTTTCCCGCCAGACAATGAAGCAAAGATATCCTCAATCCGCGGAAGCGGGTATTGTACCGTGTGAAGCACTGGATTAACTGTGATCTTGAAGTCTCCGCAGATGCGGACCTTCCCCGGTCCCCCTGGCTTGCTACTTGATGAAGACTTCATGACGGGAACAATGGGCGTGGCCCACTCACTCCAGTCCACCTTCGACAGTACCCCTGCACGTTCAAGCTCTTCCAGTTCTGCCTCCACAGCAGGTCGTATCGCGTAAGGTACCGATCTGGCTTTGAAAAATTTTGGGCTTGCATGTTCTGCAATCTTGATTTTTGCCTTAATTCCTCTCAGTGTTCCCAGTCCCTGCTGGAATACCTCTTTAGCCTCGTCCAATATTCTGGACAACCGTTCAGGTTTGACATCTTTCTTTCCGAAATCTACCGTCATTGTGTTTAGTGAGTGCCAGTCTATCTTTATTTTCCTGATCCACTCCCGTCCCAGAAGTGGTGGACCTCCCTCGGGTAGTACATATAAGTCCATTCCTTGGTGATCTTTGCCCTTGTGTCTCACCTTGACTTTTATCTTTCCGATGGGGTATACTTTATGCCCCGTGTATGTCTGCAATACTATCTCCGTATCCCGTAGGGGAATATGTTTGAATAACTTTTTGTAATCTTGTTTATTCATGACCGTCAACGCCGATCCGGTGTCCACTTCCATCTTCACTTGGACTTTTGCAATCTGCAGTGTGACCCAGATAGTTTGTCGGTCAGCTTCTTTACTCACATTGTGAATCCTCAGACTACCCAGTTCCTTGCTGTTGGGGTCTGAATCCGAATTCAGTTCATCTGGACTCTTCACAGTCACCTTATGTACCTTTCTGTATTTCTTCTGCGGTGACTTATTGTTGCTGGTCTTCTTTCCTGACCGGCATACTTTAGCTATGTGACCAAGTTTGCCACATTTTCTACATTCCTGGTTTTTAAACCAGCATTGGTTCTGGTCGTGTGTTGTCTTCCCACAACGGTAACATTTCGTTGTACCCGAAGTCATTTGATCCACACTGAGTACCGCTGTCTTCAGCTGCATTTCCGTCATGCCTCTCGCTGCGGCTTCGTGCGATGCTGCAATAAGGACAGCCTTATCAAGTGTAAGATCGTTCTCTTCGAGCAGTCGCTTTTGTGTTCCTTCCTTCGACATCCCGCACACGAACTTGTCTCTCAGTGCCTCTGTCAGATTTACCCCAAACTGACAGTCTTTTGCTAGCCTACGCAGTTCAACCAGGTACTCCGCGTTGCTTTCCTCCTTTAGTTGCGTTCTCCCGTAAAATTTAGTTCGTTCCGCTAACATCAGCGGTGTGGGGTTCACATGATCCTTCAGGACAGCAACAATATTAGCGAAAGACTGATCCGCCGGTTTAGCTGGTGATAGAAGATGCTTCAATAACCCGTATGTCTTCGCACCCATTGAGTTTAGTAAGGTTAGAGCTTTATCATAATTTGCTATCTTATTGACCTTACAATATATCTCGATGCGTTCTACATACGTGGTCCAATCTTCCACATCAGAATCGAATTCGTTGATGTTGCCACGCTTAGGCATCTTCACAATCTTCCTGAGAAACAACAACGAAATTTTTCTTTAACTTTTTTTCAAAAATGGCGGTTTCCCGCGCTTGTCTTCTTCCCCCGCCCACTTTCAAAATGGCGGTTTCCCGCTCCTGTCTTCTTCTCCGCCTACTGGCGGGAGGGGTAAGCTTTTCCCTCGGGCGACGACCGCTGGCTTTCGGGGTTCGCAGCCTGCGCACCGGCTTCAGTGCGTTCTTTGTTCCCTTTTCTCGGCAGGGCAACTGGCGCTGGGTACAACCCGTTGACGGCGAACAGTTCCAGCCGCTGGCTGAATCTCCTCGGTCTCCCTCGCTCGGCTCTGTCTCTCCCGCTCGCTCGGGCTCTGTCTCTCCCTCAGCGGCTTCCAATCGCACCTCCCAGCCCTCTCGCAGTCCGGTCCTTTTCTCCCCCGGCTGCAGCTGAGTTCTCCGCGGTTTCTTATTTTTATTTCTTCCCGCGCCTTACGATCCCGGTCGCAGTGCCTCGCGGCCTCGGTAGCTGCCCGGCCTTTCGCCGGTCGCGGTCGAGCTGTCTCACGACGCTGTTGTGTCTCCCAGCCCGCTTGTAGCCCGGTCTCTCACACCGGCTGCGTTCCCGCTGGTAACCCGGTCTCTCACACCGGCTGCGTTCCCGCTTGCACCGCGGCTTCCGTGCCCCACGCTGCCCCAGTCTCAGCGCCTCTGGGCCCGACTTCTGTCCGGCTCCTTTCCCCCCCGACCGTGGTCGAGTTCACCGCCCTTCCTCCGTTCTTTTTTTTTATTTTCCCCCTACTCACAGTCAACGTGGCCGACTTGCTTCTCGTGGCTGATCGGCTCACTCACCACCGTGGCAGAAGGGACGATCACTGCCTGTTGCTGATGGAAGGCTTCGTGTCTGAATTCTTCCTTCTTCCTTGCTCTGCAGACTCGAGTCTTCTCTCAGCAGAATGACGAGGGCGGGTGCCTCCTCTCGACGCTCGTTAACTGCTTCGGATGTATCGCTGCCGCAGGGTAAGATCGAACTCGTCGCCACTGTAAAGTCTGTGGGTTATATGGTGAATTAATACACAGACTACAAGAGTGACTTTAACAGGACTTTACTATTCGAAGGTCAGGGCGAATCTGCCCAATAAATCCTTACACAGCACTTATATACCGGTGTGGTCACCACCGGTATTACAGTATACAGTAGCCAAGATAAAGTAGTGCAACCCTTAAAATAGTTCTCTTAAAGGTGGAACGTTACATACACTACAGGAACGAATAAATTAAAAAAAGTAAGAGAAATAAAAATATCTGCAAGTAGGAGAGCAAGGAGCTATATTTTCTGATTGGTGATGTTTACATAAAAATCCTTAACTAGTCTGCAGTACTTTCCTCTGTGCCCTATTTTTAGGCAGGGTGTTGTAGGGGGTGGAGTGTGTGCAGTCAGCTCTGACCCTGACTGTTTTGAACGGTTCGAATCGCTCCCACACCCCTGGGTTCTAGACACCGGACTTAGGTACAGGCGGCGATACAGAATTGGAGTAGACAACTGGTTTGGTACAAGAAAACTGTATTTTATTAAAAAGGCACAATAAAATTACAACACAGGAAATTACCGGAATAGTTACAGGCATACAAGAGTACACTTAATTAGGAATGGGGAACACACGGCACATCGAGGGAAAAATCACATTAATAATCCCCCTACCCTTGTCCCACCCCCAATATCTAACTAAATTGTGCCGTGAGGGTTTCTGGACAGATCGAATCCTGTCGATTAAGCCGGTTGCGGTTTTGGGGTTCGCTCTTTGTATCCTTTGGGGCCTGCCGTCGCCACGTGGTCTCAGGGCGCGGTGGTAGTGTCGTCTGAGTAAAGTACCCTCTTTTCTCCGTTAAGGATAGGGAGTAAAGTCTTTGTTGGGTACTTTACCTTGCAGAGTGGAAAACTTCGGGTTTTGTTCTTCTGGTGGTGGTCTGGTTGTCGAAGTTTTGTTGCGGTTGGGGTTCAGTTGGCGGTCTTCGGTGTTAACTCGGTCATGGTGGCCTAGATCACTACCTGTGCAGTGGTAATTATCTGAAGGTATGGTTAACCCGGCCCTTTGTTACCGTGATGCTTGTGGTCGTTCTGCTTCGTTGAGTTTCGAGTTTCCCTGGACCACAATGTGTGCCTGCTCGTCCCCCAACACTTCTCCACACTGCCCTTCTCTGCTTGTCGGCCTTGCCATTCGTCTCGCCTCGCTTGCCCGCTTGCTGCATACATGTTTTTTCAGTTACTGGTGGGCCTACAATTATACTCTTTTGGAGTTCGTTTTCTGCGCACCAAATCAGGGTTAGTTCTTTTCTAATTTTGGCGGGTTCGTCTAAGGTGATTATAGTCGTTCACCTTAACTGCTTTTTGGGTGGTTGCCCTGTTGCTAAACGATCTTTAATGTCTCGGTGTTTGTTATGCATAAGGTTTAATCGGTGTCTTCCTGGCTTGAGAGCTACTTCGAATTGTAACCAATTATATATGCAAAGGTTTGATGGATTCCTGAGTTGATCTGTTTCAAAATGAAGAATGCGTATTCTGCATTATCTATTTGTCTGGCTTCAGAAATAACAAGTCTCTCACAGATCCAGGCACGTCATCTGACCTGTCATTTTTGCAGGGCCCTGCTTTCCAATCTTGCAGGCTTCTGCCATGAGGTCCAGAAGCCATTTTCTTTAGGGTACCCTTATTAATAACTTTTTCCTTCAGGGTCCCTTTATTACTAACTTTGGGGAATGTGGGAATTTTGAGAACCCTACAGCGTTGACTCATTTAACATAAAAAGAAAATATACCCTCAGAGGTCAGAAGTAAGACCTCCAGAACTTGCAGGCTGTGCTGTGTGAGTTGTTCGAACAATACATTCAAACTGGCTAAGCTACGTGCCCTGAATCTTTATTCATTACAGCCAGTACCACAATAAGCCTGTTGATTAGCATTTATCATAAAGTGGAAGTAGCACTTGGTGCAATTGAATTCAAACATATTGGGGTAGAGTTTCCGCTTGGTTACGCTGGGTTTTTTCAGCACAATTTGCTCAGAATTGGCCAAACCAGCGCAAAGATCGCGGAATTTCAAGTGCAACTTATGTCTTTGCGATAGTTTGTGCAAATTGGCTGCCGCGTTTCCCACATTACAACAGTGACTACACTTCAAAAGTACTTAATTGGCTGTAAAGCGCTTTGAGACGTCTGGTGGTCATGAAAGGTGTTATGTAAATGCAAGTCTTTCTTAGTTTAAAAAACATCGTGCTAGACGCCGGCCATGCCCACAAAACTGGCCACATCCCCAGATCAAAATAATCACCATGGCGGGTTTCCGCCAAATGCGGCTGTTTGCGGGCCTTCGAGGAGGCTGTTAAAATTAATTTTTTTTTAGATGCAAAGACACTAAGAGACACCTTTAAAAAGTTTTTAAATATTAAAAAAATATTTAATTTACTAAGAAACTGACTATTGTACACCAATGAAACTAATAAGTGGTTCTGTATAGTTTGTTAAAGTAATTTTAAGTTATTTAAAATCAGGTTACTCGCAGGTGGTCAACTTGACAATCTTATTAAAAATGCTTATTTTGTGTGATGAACCCATTTTCAGCTGTGTTAATAGAACTGCGCTCTTAAATATATCACGGAATTTTTTTAATGCAAGGGAAAAAAATAAACAATTACATTATAAAACACTGTCCGATTGCGCTGGTTCAGTGAAGATTTTACATTTGTGATTATGCAAATGAGTTTGAACGGAAACTTGCACCATAACTTCATCGGAAAACTAGCGCAATTTTGAGCACAATTTGAGCTCGGATTGCCAATTGCACCCAAAGTGGAAACTCTACACCTATGATGAGCAATTTACACACTTTTCTGCTTCAAGGCCAGTGGCCAAGAAATTCAGCCATACAATGCTAAATGGCTCCCTAAGCCTCCAATGGGGCAGGCTGGAAGTGCCCCATCCAGCATATTAGTAAAAGTCAAAATATCATTGAGCTGTTCATTCGCAAATAAGAGGCCATGGGCTAGAAATTCGGTACAATTGCACCTCTCGTTAGTGCTGTGGGGTGCTAACGGGGTGCAAACGACTTTTTGCTTGAGCATGGCGCCACAAACGACTCCCGCTAAATTTAGTGGGTGTTTAGCAGCAGCGGTAACTGGTAGCGCCCCGCTCCGCAGGCGATGACAACGCCATCACTGTGCACAGTGCTCAGTTTTCACCGTCTGCAAAATTGACCCGCACCCCCTGAATCTGCGCTGGGCGATGACAGCGACCGATTCAGGGGGCGGGAACGGAACGGCAGGGGGCTCGCGGGGCACTAAGTAAAGGGGAGGTGGCGGACAGGGGAAAAAATATTCGCCAAACTTACTTGTCGCGCCCATTGCGTCTTTGAACGCGGGATCCGTGCCGCGATCTGGCAGACCGGCACTCCTCTAGTATACTGTATTCGTTGCTCACGATGTGGTCTCCTCTACATTGGGGAAACCAAACGCAGATTGGGTGACCGCTTTGCGGAATACCTCCATTCAGTCCGTAAGGATGACCCCGAGCTTCCAGTCGCCTGTCATTTCAATTCACTGCCCCATTCCCACTCAGACCTCACTGTACTCGGTCTGATGAAATAACTCTGTGTTCTGGCATTTGTATTGTTGTTGTTGTTGTTGTACTTGTTCATGTCTGGAATGTTCCACCGGTGTAACCACTAATGCTCCTCCCTAGCCCCGCTCCTCTTCTGGAATGTTCTACCAAGGGCTGGGTCGGTGACGACTGTGTTAACTTGATGCCATGTTCTTACTTAATAAAAGCCTTTAGTTTTAAGCTTTAACCTCATGGATTCAGGCAGTTATTTGGCACATCAATTTTATTAAGTAACAACTTTTGGAAGATGGATTGATTTTTGAAACCAGAGCGTCTGGATATCGATCCCCATTCGGCAGACGCGTTAAAGAAATTTACGCATTGGCTTCGATGTTTTGAACACTTCTTCGCATCGGTCGATTCGACGGTTAACAAGTTGGGTGATGTAAGAAAAAGGAGGCTTACCATCAAGTAACTTTAAAGTAAGCTTTAAGTAACTTATAAACACACTATATACAAGAGAGGTCTTTACCATGCCTCTGGTAGAAGCCTCTTACAATACTGAACAGACCAGTATTTATACCAGTCCAACAGGAAGTGACACATGACAGGAAGTGAGGTATGTACACAGTTCATAGTTCACAGTTCACAGTTCACAGGAAGTGATGACATAACTTCCCGGAAGTTATTATTTTTATCACATTCTTCCCTCCTGCAGGTTTAGGAGGCTGTGGTCTACCTTTTGGTCCGCAGCCGCCGAACAAGGAAGAGTCGCACCCGTTTGGGTTCCCGTCGTAGAGGGTCGCTGGTCCGCTTACATGCGGTTGGCCATTGGCCAGAGTCCGTGTGGCCTGGATTGCCCTGTGAAGGGTCGGGGAGATCATGGCTTCGAGTACGAGCCCCAATAGGTTCAAAGTCAGACTGCCTCTGTTCAGAGGGAGGTGCAGAGCTGGTCTGTGGCAGACCAGTACTTTCATGCGTGGTACTGGGAGGGTCGCAACCTTGAGCACGGGGTTCTACCGGCACCAAGCTAGTTGGTGTCCGATCAGGATCCTGGAGAGGGGTACCCGATAGGTCCCAAGAGTTTCCTGGTGAAATGCCATCATCCGATGTCCCACTAGGTCCTGGTGGGCAGGGAGCCAGATCCCGTAATGATACGGTAGATTCTCGGCCGTCGGAATATCGTATGTTTGCATAGGTGGGGTTGGCATCGGTTAGTTCGACCTCGTCTACAAGAGGGTCATTTTTAGACGTCCGAACGTATCTTCGGAGTAATACAGGTCCAGGAGTAGTTAGCCATGACGGGAGTGATGTCCCATGAGATGAGCGACGCTGGAATCCAAAGAACCGCTCATGAGGTGTAGTATTTGTGGCTGTAGAAAGCAGGGACCGTATAGAGTGCAATGCATCCGGAAGCACTGTTTCCCATTGCTGGTCTGGTAGGCCCCGAGATCTTAAAGCGAGACGTACGGAATTCCAGATGATACCGTTATACCTCTCTACCTGCCCATTTCCGATGGGATGGTATGGTGTTGTTTTGCTTGTAGCAATTCCCCGTTCTGAGAGGTAGTCCTTGAGTTCCCTCGACATAAAGGATGGACCCCGATCTGAGTGAATATAAGCCGGCATGCCACAGAGAGAAAATACCTGCTCAAGGCAGGAGATTACTGTGGACGCCAGCATATTGGAGCAGGGGAAGGCAAACGGAAAACGTGAATATTCGTCGATCATGGCGAGCAAATATGTGTTCCGAGTTGAAGAGGGCACTGGGCCCTTAAAATCGATGCTAAGTCGTTGCATCGGTTGGGTTGCATGTATGAGTATACCATCTGAGGGGCGGAAGAACTGAGGTTTTAATTCCGCACAAAGCCGGCATTCTGAGCATATTTTCTTTACATCTCCAGTGGAAAAAGGGAGATTCCGTGATCGTACGAAATGTAGCATGCGCGTAACGCCAGGATGGCACAAACCATTGTGGACATCCATGAGGGTGGAGGATGACATAGTGGAGCAGAATGCCCGTGTGAGGGTGTCCGGGGCCACATTCTCCTTGCCAGGCCGATAGAGAATGGTATAACCAAAAGAGGCCAGTTCCATCCTCCAAAGTTGTATTTTATTATTCTTAATTTTGGTTCGTTTTCGATTATCGAGCATGAAGGCGACTGATCGTTGGTCCGTGATCAATGTAAAGTGCTGGCGAGCTAGAAAATGGTTCCACTTCCGTACTGCCTCTATGATGGCTGTGGCTTCTTTCTCAACCGGAGGATAATGTAGCTCGGCACCTTGTAAGGTCCTGGACATAAATGCTACAGGACGACCTTCCTGATTCAGAGTAGCCGAGATCGCCACCTCCGAGGCATCACATTCAACCACGAAAGGGAGATTCTCATCAATGGAGTGAAGAGCCGCTTTCTCCAACTGTTTTTTGAGAAGGTTAAAGGCTGCAACAGCCGCTGTTCCCAGTGGAAATGATCTAGCATGCAGCAAGGGTTGGATTTTGTCCGAAAAATGAGGAATCCATTTAGCGTAGTATGCAAACAGACCGAGAGCCCGACGTAAAGAAGCCGGATTCTTAGGTGACGGGAGCTCTTGGAGCGGGCGAAGTCTTTCTGGGTCTGGCTGAATGATACCATTGCCTACGCAGTAGCCAAGGATGTTGATGGTCGGTTGCGACTCAACAGATTTGGATTCATTCAGGGTCAAATTACGGCGATGGAGGGCATCCCGAAATTTTTGGAGGTTGGAGTCGTGTTCCTGTTGATCGTGACCTGCAATGGTAATGTTATCAAGATAGGGAAAAGTGTCCCTTAGGTTTTCCTGCTTAACCAGGCCATCCATTGCCCGTTGAAAGACAGCCACTCCATTAGTAACCCCGAATGGGAGGCGACGAAATTGGTACAGCCGTCCATTAGCCTCAAAGGCTGTGTACTGCTTATCTGAGACCTTCAAGGGTAACTGATGATAGGCACTTTTTAAATCGTAAGTTGAGAACACTTTGTATTCGGCCAGTTTATTAACCATATCATCAATGCGTGGCAATGGGTAGGCGTCCAAGTCGGTATATTGATTGATGGTTTGCGAATAATCGATGCATAGTCGCTGTTTGTGAGGTTTTAGAGGGTTCTTGACAATGACGACTTGAGCCCGCCAGGGCGACGAACATGGTTCAATGATATCCTCTGCTAGAAGTCGAGAGATTCCAGCCGCAATAAAAGATTGGTCTTCCTGATTAAAGCGCCGCGATTTCGTTATTATCGGTTGGCATTGAGGCGGAATACTGGCAAATAATGAGGGTTCATCAAGTGAAGCTGCTGATAATGCACAAAATGGTAATTTAGACGGTATATTAGAAATAGTAAGTCCGGGTTTGGATCCACCAAACTCAATGGTGAGTTTCTTATGCTGTTTTTGGAAGTCCAGTCCTAAGAGGAGATCACTACATAAGTCCTTGAGCACCGAAAGTCGGGTGGAGGGATACATACGACCATGAAGTGTCATATCAACAACACAAAAGCCGGAGATTCTGGTATTAAGTGATGACTGGGCCATCGCAATTGCCTGGTCCGATGGGAAGACATGTAGTTTCAATTTCGCAACAATCTGTTCCTTAATGAAACTATCAGTACTTCCTGAGTCAATTAAGGCATCTAAGGTATGCCCTTTAATTGAAATTTTTGTGGCAGCATGAGACAGGTTCTGTGGGCAAGCAGCTGTAATTGGTGTCGTTGCACAGAGAGTGGCTAAAACTCTCGGTGTGCTTCTTCGGGAGAGAGCTCGAGAGGAAGCTTGATAGGTCCTAGCTGGAGCATCTTGATAGGCCCTAATTGGGGCAGTTCGGTAGGCCTTAGCTGGATTGGCCCTCGTAGAGGCCCTTGATAGGCAAACTTTAGCAAAGTGTCCTTTTTTCCCGCAATAACTGCAGATTGCATTGCGAGCAGTGCAGGTTTTCCTAGGGTGAAAAGCATCTCCACAAAAGAAGCATTCCTTCCTAGATTGCCAAGAGGCTGCTAAAGTGGGGTCGTCCTCCTCTTCTTCATCAGAATTATCAGAATTAGATTCCCCCATGATAGGGTTCACCTGAGACCACTTGAATTGTCTGGTTGCAGCTACAGCAGCAGATCAAGATCTGGGCAGCTGATAGAGGTCTGCATTTCTCTTTGCCAAATCCAGTGAACAAGCTAGGTCAAAAGCTTTTTGTAGCTCAAGTGTTTTACTTTCTAGTAGACGCTGGCGTATAAATGGAGAGGCAATCCCGCAGATGAAAGCATCACGAATCATTTCTTGGCGGTACAGCTCAGCTGAGGCTGCCTGAAAGTTACAATCTACGCTGAGCCTGCGAAGTTCTTGCAGGAATTCGTCAATTGATTCCCCTGGCCCTTGTCGGGCTGTGGCCAGTAGATGTCTAGCATCGACCTCATTTGGGGTCTTGGCATACAGTTTCTTAAGTGCCCGAATCACCTCATCGTAATTATCCCATTCATCAACATATTCGAACACTTTTGGGGTCACATAATTGATAAGTATCTTCAATCTAGCAGGAGCATCCGCTTCACATTCATCCAGAAAATTCTCAAAAGTACGGTACCAATGCTTCCATACCCTGCCAGCTGCTGGTGCATTCGGGTCCAAGTCCAGACGAATAGGTCTAAGGATTTTCTCCATGATGGGTGGTTCCCTGGATCCTTAATTCCGAGTTTGTCCGAAGGTCTAGTATTCGTGAGTGTAAATACTAAGTTACTTAAATTGATGTAAGAAAAAGGAGGCTTACCATCAAGTAACTTTAAAGTAAGCTTTAAGTAACTTATAAACACACTATATACAAGAGAGGTCTTTACCATGCCTCTGGTAGAAGCCTCTTACAATACTGAACAGACCAGTATTTATACCAGTCCAACAGGAAGTGACACATGACAGGAAGTGAGGTATGTACACAGTTCATAGTTCACAGTTCACAGTTCACAGGAAGTGATGACATAACTTCCCGGAAGTTATTATTTTTATCACATTGGGTCTTCTAACCAACCTGTTATTCAACAAACTTACTCGATAATTGAAAATATTACTACATATGAAGAGGCCCTCGCAGCCCTTAAGGCCCAGTACCTTAAGTCGGTTAACGAAGTATACGCCAGGTATCTTTTGTCTACTCGCAGGCAATTACCCGAGGAATCTCTGGACGATTTCCTGCAGGACCTTAAGGCTTTGGCTATGGATTGCAACTACAAGGCTGTCTCTGCCATAGTGTATCAGGAAGAAGCCATCCGCGATTCTTTCATATCTGGCCTCCGATCTAATTATATTAGACAGAGACTCCTCGAGAACGACTCGTTAGTTTTAAAAACGGTCATCGCTACTGCTCGATCGTTAGATGTAGCCCAGAATAATTTAGAAGTGTATGCATCAGCCCATGCGTCTCTCTCAGCCTCGTGTGTTCCGAGTATGGAGGCATCCATAACACCAATGGAGCCTCCACTTAATCCTATTGTTGCGGCTGTACCCCATGGGTCTAAGTGTTATTTTTGTGGCCAATCTAAACACCTCAGGCAAAGATGCCCAGCCAGAGAGGCTACCTGTTTTAAATGTAAGAAATGGGGACATTTTAGTAAAGTATGTAAGGGTAATCCTGTACCCGATGTCTTCTCTGCTGCCGCCCATCATTTTACTCTAGCCTCGGCTACGGTTGACCAGACCATACCGTGTTCCTTGTCGAAATCTATGATGGACATCAAGATTAATGGTCATCCTACTGGGTGTTTGATAGACTGTGGCAGCACTGAAAGTTTTATACACCCCAACCTTGTTAACTCCTGTTCATTGAAGGTGTATCCTACTCGAAGTGAAATTGTGATGGCGTCCAAGTCCCTTACTTCGGAGGTAACTGGATATTGTAAAGTCACATTGACCGTTAAGGATACGGAGTATAAGGACTTTAAACTCCTCATATTACCTCAGTTGTGTGTGAACTTAATTTTAGGCTTGGACTTCCAGTGTCAGCATGAGAGCGTTACCCTTAAGTATGGTGGATCTCCGCCTCCACTCACAGTCTGCGGCCTTTCTACTTTAAAAGTAAGTCCGCCTTCTTTGTTCGCGAACCTTGCTCCTAATTGTAGACCTAGAGCGACTAAGAGTCAACGGTATAGTTCAGAAGATAAAACATTTATAAAAGAGGAAGTGGAAAGGCTTCAACGGGAGGGAATAATCGAACACAGTAACAGTCCATGGCATGCCCAGGTGGTGGTGGTTAAAACTAATGAAAAGAAAAGACTTGTGGTCGATTATAGCCAGACTATAAACTTGTATACCCAATTAGATGCCTATCCTTTGCCTCGTATTTCTGAGATGGTGAACCAGATAGCTCAGTACCGTGTGTTCTCCACCATTGATTTAAAGTCTGCCTACCATCAACTCCCCATTAAAATAGAAGACCAACCTTATACGGCCTTCAAAGCTAATGGGCGCCTGTACCAATTCCTTAGGGTGCCCTTTGGAGTGACGAATGGGGTATCCGTCTTCCAACGGGAGATGGATCGTATGGTGGATGAATACGCGTTGGAAGCAACATTCCCGTACCTGGACAATGTTACTATCTGTGGGCGCGACCAATGGGAGCATGATCAAAATCTCGCGAAGTTCCTGGAGACTGCAAAGAGCTTAAACCTGACCTACAACGAAAACAAGTGTACCTTCAATACCACACGTTTGTGTATTCTTGGTTGCGTTGTGGAGAATGGGGTAATCGGGCCAGATCCTGAAAGATTACGCTCACTTAAGGAATTACCTTTACCTCACACTGTAAAAGCTTTAAGAAGGTGTCTGGGATTCTTCTCGTACTATGCCCAGTGGGTGGCTAACTACTCAGATAAAGTCCGACCTCTTATTAAGTCGCCGTCTTTTCCGCTATCGGCGGAAGCTCAGGAGGCTTTCCTTAATATCAAACGGGACATTGAGAAGGCAGTGGTATGTGCTGTGGATGAGAAGATCCCTTTTCAAGTGGAAAGTGATGCATCTGATTTTGCGTTGGCAGCAACTCTTAACTAAGCTGGTAGACCAGTAGCTTTCTTCTCTCAAACATTGCAAGGACCAGAAGTTCAACATTCTTCAGTGGAAAAGGAGGCATAGGCGATTATCGAAGCAGTCAGGTATTGGAGCCACTATCTCGCTGGCCAACGTTTTACACTCATTACTGACCAGCGGTCCGTGGCCTTTATGGTTAACACTAAGCAGAGAGGCAAGATCAAAAATGATTAGATTTTAAGATGGCGAATAGAACTGTCAACATATGACTATGATATTCAGTACAGGCCTGGAGTATTTAATGAGCCATCGGATGCTTTGTCATGAGGAGTATGTGCTAGTCTAGGTATAGATAAGCTTCAAAGTCTCCACAATGCACTCTGCCACCCTGGGGTTACCAGAATGAACCACTTCATTAAGTCCCACAATCTACCCTACTCTATTGAGGAGGTCCGGACAATGACCAGAACCCGTCATGTTTGTGCTGAATGCAAACCCCGCTTCTATAAGCCGTCCGAGCCAGCTCATCTTATTAAAGCAACTCGACCATTTGGGCGTTTGAGTCTCGATTTTAAAGGTCCCCTTCCATCAAGCAACCGTAATGTCTATTTTCTTAATATTATAGACGAGTACTCTCGGTTCCTTTTTGTTATCCCCTGTCCGGATGTGACTAGTGCTGTTGTAATTAAATGCCTCTGCCAACTGTTTTCCTTGTTTGGCATGCCTAACTATATACATAGTGATAGGGGTTCTTCCTTTATGAGCGAAGAATTGCGACAGTTTTTGCTATCGAAAGGGATTGCAACGAGTAGAACTACCAGCTATACAATACAATACAATACAAATCGCTTTATTGGCATGATAAGGTACATCTTATGTTGCCAAAGCATCAAAATACATTTATGGTTGAACACATAAACGCGGTTCCATTCATACAGTGTATAAACAGGTATATCCCTGAGTTTATAAATATATTTTCGCCTTGTTTATATATACTCTTGTCTTAGTTTACTGGTTGTCCCTCTGTTCATGGCAAGCTGTAACATAGTGTGCCGCCAGTGTTACACAGCTTCTCTCCTCCCCCAGTAGGAATGGGAGTTTTTGGTTGTCAGTCAGATTTCTGAATTCAGGGCATATTTGTGAGAATTTTTGATAGAAATTCTCTCTGATGCCCTGATATTTTCCACAGGCTGCGAGGAAGTGCATCTCTGTCTCAACTACTCCCTGACTGCAGTGAGAGCATATCCTGTCTTCTCTTGGCAGCCTGGTCTGCCTGTGTCTGCCTTTTTCGATCATAACCCTCGTGGTAATGGGCAGGTCGAGAAAGAAAATGCGACAGTGTGGAAGGCTATCATACTGTCTCTGAAGTCGCAAGGCCTGCCGACCTCTCGCTGGCAGGATGTCCTGCCAGACGTGTTGCATTCCATAAGGTCTCTTTTGTGTACAGCGACGAATGCCACCCCTCATGAAAGGATGTTTAGTTTTCCAAGAAAAGCTACTAATGGAGTAATGTTACCCACATGGTTGACGACCACGGGCCCTGTGTTGTTGTGCAGACATGTGAGAGGCCACAAGACTGATCCACTGGTGGAGGAAGTACAACTCCTCCATGCTAATCCCCAGTATGCGTATATTCAATAGTCGGATGGGCGAGAGGATACGGTCTCTATTAAAGATCTTGCACCTGCTGGAGCTCGAAAAGAGTTTGACTCTGAGAGTAGATTTTTCAATCGTGGTATTGGACCTTCAGAGACACAAACCCTCAGTGTGGAAAATACTGATGATTCTGGGAATTCGAATGAACCGGAGTTAGTACTCCGGGAGGAGCCTCAGCAAGAGTTACGTAATTCCCAGAGGATTATCAGACCTCCTGACAGACTGAATCTATAGCAAGGGGTGAATGTGATGAAATAACCCTGTGTTCTGGCATTTGTATTGTTGTTGTTGTTGTTGTTGTACTTGTTAATGTCTGGAATGTTCCACCGGTGTAACCACTAATGCTCCTCCCTAGCCTCGCCCCTCTTCTGGAATGTTCTACCAAGGGCTGGGTCGGTGGTGACTGTGTTAACTTGATGCCATGTTCTTACTTAATAAAAGCCTTTAAATCAAATCAAATCAAATCAAATCAAATCAAATCAACTTTTATTGTCATTGTTAGTGCACAAGTGCAGTACAACGAAATGTAGGCTTGCGGCTCCCGAGAGTGTACATTTGGATTAAGACATTTAAACATTCAACATACATTTGGCTTGTAGTATATTAACATAAATATGACCATAATAAAGTGCATTGGCAGATGTGCAGGCTTTAGAGTTTATTTGTGGAGTTCAGTAGGATGACAGCCCTGGGAAAGAAGCTGTTCCTAAATCTGGTCGTACAGGTGCGAATGCATCTGTAGCGTCTCCCAGATGGTAGGTGGGCGAACAGACTGTGGCTGGGGTGGGTAGGGTCTTTGATGATGGACCGTGACCTCCGTAGACAGCGTTTCTGGTATATGTGCTCTATGGTCGGTAGCCGGGTGCCGGTAATGCGTTGGGCAGCTTGGACTACCCGCTGCAGGGCTTTCCGGTCATAGTAGCTACAGCTGCCATATCATACTGTGATACAGTTTGTCAGGATGCTCTCCATAGTGCAGCGGTAAAAGTTAGAGAGGATCAGGGGTGACAGATTACATCCCTTCAGCCTTTTTAAGCTTTAACCTCATGGATTCAGGCAGTCATTTGGCACATCACTCGGGCTCTTGCATTGTTCCACAGAAGCTCAGCGGAAGCTCGAGGAACAGCACCTCATCTTCCGATTAGGCACTTTACAGCTTTCCAGACTCAATATCGAATTCAACAATTTCAGGTCATAACCTCGGCCCCCATTACATTTTTACCTATTTTTTATCCACACCTTTGTTTTGGCCCTTCCCCCCCCTTTTTTCTCTCCCACATGGCAGCTGTCTCTCATTCTGCCAGTGCATTTCACACCTAATCTGAGCCGTCTTTTGTCTCCACTAGTCCTATCACCATCTCGTCTCATTTTGAATACCTCTTAATGGCCTAGAAATTCAGTTGTTAGCGCCAGCCGCTCGCGCCTTAGGAGAAGGAGAAGTGGGGCGCTAAGCGGCTAGCGCCCCGGTGCGGTGCGATCTGCGCCTCTCACGAACTTCACTCAAGATTTAGCGGTGGTGCAAAACTGCAGCGCCCGCTCAGCTGCGCGAGCAGATCGTGACGTAATTTCATGGTGCAACGCCCTTGGTGCGCCCCGAACCGGAACTTCAGTAGCGCCGCCCTTCTGTGCACCTGGTGCCCCCAGCGACTAGTAGAGGGGAACGGTTCCCAGTCGCTGCGGGGCGCGGGGAGCCGCTATTTAAAGGGGACTCCTCCTGCATTATAAGTGGCAGCCATTTTGTGCCAATCCTTCTGTGTGAGAGACGGATATTTGGAGAGAGACAAAGGGAGAGAGCTTTCTGCTTTAACTCAGTGCTCGCACAGGTACTTCTGGCTTCAAGCCAGAGCTTTGCAGTTGGATTTAACTTTCAGTGCCATAGCCTTGAGTCGCCACATATAATGGGGGCTGCTATGGGTGGAAACGTTGGCTTTCTGCATTGCTTTCAAAGGACTCAGAGATGCTGTGAGAGAGTGCCAGTCATGGCCAGATGGCGAAGGGCCAACAGGCGTTGGCACAGGAGGCCTTACCCACCCAGGGTATACCGCCAGCAGTTCTCATACCTCAACATGTCTGAGGAGCAGTGTATTTGGAGGCTGCGATTCAGAAGGGAGGTGGTCACTGAGATCTGCCACCTGCTTCAGAGAGATCTGCAGCCACAGCTGAGGAGCAGGACATCTCTGTCGGTGGCATTGAAGGTGACAGTGGCTCTCAACTTCTATGCCACCGGCTCCTTCCACTCCGCTGCTGGGGACATTGCCAACATCTCCCAGTTTGCGGTACATTGCTGCATCCGCCAGGTGACCAATGCCCTTTTCAGAAGGAGACGTCAGTACATCTCCTTCCCCATGACCCTGGACAAGCAGCAAGAGCATGCAATGGGATTTGGAAGAATAGCGGGCTTCCCCAGGGCGTAGAACTGATGAATCAGCAATGGTCAGGCCTTGCTTCAGGGCTGCAGTGTGCAGGCCATGGCAGCCAAACAAGTCGATCTTCCCCCTTTAAGAGCTGACCAGCGCCAGCGTGTCTGCCTTCATTCAGAAACTCGCCGCACCTGCGCTGCGCCCGCCCTCGGTGTTAGCGCCTTGGCTCGCCGGCTTAGCGCCTTATGATAGTCGTGCATCGCCTGCTTTAGCGCAGCAGCAACCTCTTGGGGTGATGCAACTCAATTTCGGTGAAGGTGATGCTAAGTTGCACCGGGCGCTAAATTTAGCGAATGCCTGGCTGTAGCGCCCCAAACGTGGCGATACTGAATTTCTAGGCCAATGTCTCTTCACTTCTCTTTTGTTCTCTCCCAGCCTGGCCTCTTATTCTATTTAATTTCCTGTGCTTTTCCAGTCTTGACAAAGAGTTTGACCCGAAACGTTGACTCTATTTTCTCTCCACGGATGTTGCCTGGCCTGCTGAGTTTTTCCAGCATTTTCAGTTGTTATTTTAAGTTTTAAAAGTATGCTTACATAAATATGGAGCCTTGTGGAGTGCAAGGGCGCCACCCAAACCCATATTAAATGAACACAGGCCGCAGCCGGTCGCTCCCTCCCCTTCCTGATCGCCGATGCTCCCCTCCCTCCCACTGCCCACTTCTCCCTCCCGGGTTCTCCCCTTCCTCACTTACTTGAAGGCTGTTGCTGGCATCACAGCGGTCCAATCTTCAATCACACTTTGCCGATGAGTTAACTCCTGCTCTCCGCAGCTCACCAGCTCGATGGAAATGAGGCCTGAGGCTCATTATCGGCAGTGTCTCGGGCCTCATCATTCAGGTGGCAAGGTGCCCTGCCCGCATGCCCATGCCAGAATACCACTTTTCTCTTACATGAAAATAGATGACAGTAAACAGTCTGACACAATAACCTCCTTGCACAGCAATAAATGCTATCATATTTGGCCTATATTTTCTGGAGTTTAGAAGAATGAGGGGTGATCTCATTGAAACATACAAAATTCGTACAGGGCTTGACAGGGTAGATGCAGGGAGGATGTTTCCCCTGGCTGGGAAGTCTAGAACCAGGGGTCACAGTCTCAGAATAAGGGGTCGGCCATTTAGGACTGAGATGAGGAGAAATTTCTTCACTCAGAGGGTGGTGAATCTTCGGAATTCTCCACCCCAGGGGGCTGTGGAGGCTCAGTCGTTGAGTATATTCAAGACAGAGATCGATAGATTTTTGAATATTAAGGGAATCAAGGGATATGGGGATAGTGCAGGAAAGTGGAGATGAGGTAGAAGATCAGCCATGATCTTATTGAATGGCGGAGCAGGCTTGAAGTGGTCTACTCCTGCTCCGATTTCTTATGTTCTTATATTGGCTTTTGCACATGCTCGATTGTGCACTCTTTGGATGACACTGTTTAGATAAGGCTACTGGAAATAAAATGCCTAGGTTGTTGTAGGTTTTTCAGGCATCTGCCTTGCCTATTTACCACAATAGTTCTTTTATGTTCTTGACCACTCTGCCACTCTGCTCCTTTCAAATACATCAAAGAGGGGAGATAAGTGACCAACTCCTAAGTCTCTGATAATGCTGCTTTACAACTGACTGGGAGATGCATTAAACAAGGATGTTTTAAAGAGGGTTATGTAGACCTGTGAAAGAGGAATCCATCACCTTTATCCAGCATGCTTTGGGGAAAATAGGCCAATTTGGACATCAAAGGCCCATGGGGGTGTTGACATTTACAAAGTACCAGCGCAGCAGCTGGAAAACTGCAACTACAACAACTTCAAGGGAAAAAGGGTGGTTTGGCATGTGATTGGCTTCAAGATCCACTCAGTAAATTGCACATCTTATGAAGGCCTTGGGATTGTAAGTATCCCTTGTCCTGGTGGGTGAGATCATCATACCTCCAGACCCAGTATATAGAGTGTCCGAGATAAGATGAGAATTAGGGCAAACATCTCTCTAGCATAGAATGGTACTGCAGATGGCCACAAGGGGGGCAGGGTCAATAATTGTGCAAGACCTGCAGAAGAACCCAATATAAGGAAAGCTGAGCCCCCTGTTGGGTAGAGCTCTTGGGCGATTCGTGATGCCAGTGCCATTGATAGCAGGAAGATTGAACACCTTTGCATCCTGGGCACAGATATTGAGGTTGTACTGTTTATACCTGTGTATGTTACATTTAGGTTTTAGCGTATTGCGTGTAATTGGTAGTTCCATTTATCTTTAAGTAGGTTAATACATCTATTGAGTCCAGTGGCAGAACTCTTTGGGCTGAATTTTGCCGGTGCTCAGAGTGCGGGTTTGGAGGCGGGTCCGCTGTCAAAATCAAAAGCATTGACAGTAGGTTGGGAACCCGCTCTGAACCCACCTCCACGTAAGTTACCAAAGTGTCGGGTCTGCGATTTCAGAACAGTCCTGACACCAAATGGCGGGGGAGGCATTTAAGTTACTTAACTGCTTGTTAAGTGCTTGTTTACTACTATATTGCCAGCCTTTTTCTATTTTATCACATTTTTAATGGGGTTCACGTCATTCGGAGATCACGTCAGGTAAGTAGGTCGGGTTCTCTATGTGTCTCCATTGCTGTGAATAGATGACAGCTGCAAAAGTAGCATGAAAACTATCATTTCGCAGCTGGTCACTTTCCAATGTCAGAAGCTTGAGCCTTCAGGAATTGGAAGACTTTTGAGCTGTATGCATTTTGGAGCAAGCTCTCTCACCATTGACAGATCACTTCTGTCATCTCAACTTCAGCTGCCATCTATTCCAGCAGCATCAGTGCCCTTGAAAAAATCTCACCTTGGTCCTCTGAATCCCTCCACGATCAGCCCCAACACCAACATCACCAGGCACACCAACATCACCAACAAAAAAATAACAACCTTCTCCGCAAACACCTGATGCTGCACAGGACACAGGGCATCAGCACCCGACATCATTGCTGCCCGGGAGGCCAGCGATGGCATCACCATGGCCAGATTTACTTCACTTGACGCTGTATACCCTGGCTGCCACATGATGCGCCAGGTTAACACCACCCCACACCTTCACCATAAAGCATTGCTACAATGACCAAGCCATTCCTTTCACACTCATCACCATTGTGGGGGATACCGTTATCTCTCACCATTCACTGCAACTCACTAAGACACCTCCAAAGGTGAGCACAAATCTGTACGATAAGGCAAAGTGTTGAAAATGAAGATTTCAATGTTTGACAACACATTAACAGAAAATTTACATGAACATTGCATAAACCACGCAAGTGCCTGCCCTTGTGTGTTATTAGTTGGTCTGATTGCACAAGGATGAGGGTGAGTGTGAGGCGTGGCTATTAACGGAAAATCCTTTTTACAGAGCGGCTGTAGCCAGGAACGGAACCGGAACCCGCTCTCACGCCGCGATCCCGTCTCGGCTGACAAAATCGCAGCCTTTATTTAATTGATACCGAGTGGGCAAGTAAGATTAAACCACCCCACAGTAGACCTGAATCATTTTGATCTATTGTTAGCCATATCTCACAAGTCATCCAGTGAGCTCTCTCATTATAGCATGAGTGAGTAAACAAAATGTGCCCAATGAATTCTGCTTTCATAGTTACTCCCATGTTCTAAAGCAAACAGGTTTGCTTCACTTATTTTATGAGCTCTATTTACACTACCTCTCCTACTTCTTGGCAGTTGGATTGACTTGTGATGTAAAGCTTGAGCTTCTCATCAGTTTCAATGTCTGGTGCAAACATCCTGCTATTTTCCATCGAGGAGAAAAACTCAAGTGATTGGGAATTTAACGTACAAGAAAATATGGAACACAAAAGGGCCATTTGATCAATCAAGCCTGCTCCTTCCACAGAAAATGCACAATAATCTCTATCATGGACTCCACTTCACACATTTAATCTCCCAAGGGAATGTTCTTCATAAAAATGCCTTGATCTCCAGTCAAGCAAAATTCCAAAATATGTATTCATCCACATATTTCCAATATTCACCACCTAAAAACTAAAATCAGTTAAGGGTAGTAGAAAGTGTAATCACTGGAAAACCACATTCCAGTTGGATTATCCTAACCAGACTAAATATGTTTTCCCGGAAAGTAATTTAAGGTTTTGGAGATCAGCACTGAGTGGAGAAGGAGCCCAATTCTTCTGTATGTTCAGCGCCTTCACCTGAAGGACATGGGTTTCCGAAACCAATGTCCTTCAGGCGAAGGCACTACTGTGCAATCAAGTTTTGCATGTGTCATCTTACCCTTGCTTTTGAGGGTTAGGTGTTCAGGTCTCTCTCCAGACCTTGAATACATAACCTAGGCTAACACTTCAATGTGATGCTGAGAGTCTTTTACCTGTTTGTGGTCATAAATGATCCCATGACACTATCTGAGAGAAGAACATGGAATTCTCGTGTCATCCCAGCCAACCATCCCCTCTCAACTGACGCCATCAAAATACAGATTAGCTGTTCATTAATTTCTGCTGCGTGCAAACTGGCTATCATAGTTGTCTACATAACAACAGTGACTTCACCCAAAATTAATTCATTGAATGTGATAGTGCCTCCTCACACCCCAATGCACAATGTAAATACTCCTGTTAATTCAAAGTCATTTTTTTCCTCATAAAATGTAATTATGCAGTAGGTTGAGTTAAACAATACACTCTCGGATGTTTCCTTTTCACACGATTTCAAGTTAAATTAACAAATGATTTGACTTAAGCAACTTTGAATTGAGGGGAGTAAATAAATGCATGCTGTTTCTTTATCAGAATGAATAAAATCTTTTCCTGTAATGCTAAACTGCTTTAAGTATTGCTGACAACAGCCTTCCACCTCCACATGGATCTTTGGGTAAGTGGATAATGACATAAAGAAAATATTCAAGTAATTTGAATTGTTCCTTCTTTACAAATATCTCAGTCACTGAAGGTTCTGCATGAATAAACATGTTTAAATTTAGGACTTTTATTTGCAACTTCCCTCCAAATTTAAATAACAATACAGTCTTTGCAGATTATATAACCTGTTGTTTTTGAGTTCTTTCTCAATATATGTAAATAAAATAAATATAGCTGTTGCAACTATTTAGACACTAAACATAGACATAAAAATTAAACCCAATGGCACAATTACAAAGTAAAAATTTTGTATAGGCGCAGGTATAATATCCTGTATTTTCAAAATAAATAACTCTTTGAATGTATAAACTGCTATTTTTTTTCAGAAATGGTCAAAAAGTTCATGCTTTACTTGAATTTGATGTTTTTATTCAAAAAGAACAAATCCCAGTTATTTTGCATGCTCCTAAAAGTAGCTTTCCTGTCTGTTAGTGCTGTCAGTGCTTCTCCATTACAGGACAGGCTTGTAGGAGGGAGTGGAGCTAAATTAGCAACAAGTCCTGTTACAGTCTGTGAATGATCAGCGGTTTTAGGGGCAGAGGTATTCTGAGAGATGAAGGGAAAAAGGTTTGGGGCTTTACGCCAACCGTCACGGTCAGAAACTCGGCAGTTGGTGGTGGGTCCCGTGGCGTCCTCTATTTTCGTCGTCCCAGTAGCACTGGCAGTAAATATTAGCAGCATGCAAAAAAAATGGCGGATTGGTGACGGCAATACCAGCTTAACATCACCATGGCCAACTTCAACCCTAGCGCTGAGTTCAGTTCTGGGTTATAACCAGACCAGGGAAACCCAGCGTGCAAAGAGACTGACAGAGGCGCTGTCAGCACCTCTTAAAGGGACACACACATTGTTCAGGTAAGTTTGCATTTAAGCTTTTGGACTGGGTGTTTTTTGATTTCATTGAAGTAGTGCCTTGATGCAATAGATGTTAAAAGTTTTTAAGTGTGTAGAGGATACTGCTGGATGCTTGCAAGGCCTTGGATGGTAAAAGAAGTCCTCTGGGAAAACAGAAAATGCTGCAAATACTAAACAGGCCAGGCAACATCCGTGGCGAGAGAAACAGTTCACATCTCAGGTTGAGATGCAGCCTGAGCTGCTGAGTATTTCCAGCATTTTATGATGTCATTTCAGATTTATAGCATCCGCTTGCAGAGGGAAGAGGAAGACACAGAAGAGGAAGACGCAGAAGAAGAAGGCCCCCTTATGGCCGGGATATCCGGAATGGAATCATCTGCCTACAGTCCCAGTGATCATAAACCTAATTCCCCTTTCCATTTTGAAAAAAATAAATAAATAAAAGAAAATTTCTTTTTGTTTCTCAAGAAGATTGCAAGGATGCCTAAGCGTGGTAACATCAACGATTTCGATCCCGATGTTGAAGATTGGGCCGCGTATGTAGAACGCATAGAGATATATTGTAAGGCAAATAAAATATCAGATGAAGATAAAGCACTAACCTTACTAAACTCAATGGGTGCGAAGACATACGGGCTATTGAAGCATCTTCTATCACCAGCTAAACCGGCGGATCAGACTTTCGCTAAAATTGTTGCTGTCCTGAAAAATCATTTGAACCCCACACCGCTGATGTTAGCGGAACGATTTAAATTTTATGCGAGAATGCAACTGAAAGAGGAAAGCAACGCGGAGTATTTAATTGAACTGCGTAAGCTAGCGAAATACTGTCAGTTTGGGGAAAGTCTGACAGAGGCACCGAGAGACAAATTCGTGTGTGGATTGTCGAAAGAAGGAACACAAAAGCGGCTGCTTGAAGAGAATGATGTTACACTTGATAAGGCTGTCACTATTGCAGCATCGCACGAAGCCGCAGCGAGAGGCACTGCGGAAATGCAGCTGAAGGCAGCGGTACTCAGCGTAGATCAAATGGTTTTGGGTACAACGAAATGTTATCGTTGTGGAAAGACAACACACGATCAGAACCAATGCTGGTTTAAAAACCAGGAATGTAGAAAATGTGGCAAGCTTGGTCACATAGCTAAAGTATGCCGGTCAGGAAAGAAGACCAGCAACAAAAAGTCACCACAGGAAAAGTGCAGAAAGGTACATAAGGTGGCTGAGAAGAGTTCGGATGAACAGAATTCGGATTCAGACTCCAACAGCAAGGAACTGGGTAGTCTGAGAATTCACAATGTGAGTAAGGAAGCTGACCTACAAACTATCTGGGTCACACTGCAGATAGCAGGAGTCCAAGTGAAGATGGAATTGGACACCGGATCGGCGTTGACGGTCATGAATAAGCAAGATTACAAAAGGTTATTCACACATATTCCCCTACGGGATACGGAGATAGCATTGCAGACATACACGGGGGCAAAGAGTATACCCCATCGGAAAGATAAAAGTCAAGGTGATACACAAGGGCAAAGAACACCAAGGAATGGACTTATATGTACTGCCTGAGGGAGGTCCACCACTTCTGGGACGGGAGTGGATCAGGAAAATAAATATGGACTGGCACTCCCTAAAAGCAATGACGGTAGATTCCGGAAAAAAAAATGTCAAACCTGAACGATTGTCCAGAATATTGGATGAGGCTAAAGAGGTGTTCCAACAGGGACTGGGAACACTGAGAGGAATTAAGGCAAAAATCAAGATTGCAGAACATGCAAACCCAAAATTTTTCAAAGCCAGACCGGTACCTTATGCGATACGACCTGCTGTGGAAGCTGAGCTGGAAGGGCTAGAACGTTCAGGAGTACTGTCTAAGGTGGACTGGAGTGAGTGGGCCATGCCCATTGTTCCCGTCATGAAGCGTTCATCGAGTAACAAGCCAGGGGAACCGGGGAAGGTCCGCATCTGTGGAGACTTCAAGATCACAGTTAATCCGGTGCTTCACACGGTGCAATATCCGCTTCCGCGGATTGAGGATATCTTTGCTTCATTGTCTGGCGGGAAACACTTCACCAAGATAGACCTGGCGCAAGCGTACTTACAGATGGAAGTTGAGGAAGAGTCGCGCCAGTATCTCACAATCAACACGCACAGAGGCTTGTATCGATATAATAGATTGGTTTTTGGAGTGGCTTCGGCTCCAGCAATTTGGCAGAGGGCCATGGAGCAGGTATTACAGGGAATTCCAAACACTCAATGTTACTTGGACGATATCCTGATTACAGGGGATGACGATGAGGAACACCTTGCAAATTTGAAACTGGTGCTCACCAGATTGAAGGAATATGGACTTCGAGTTAATCGCCAGAAATGTGAGTTCTTTCAGGAACGGATCTCGTACTGTGGTCATGTCATTGACCAGGAGGGGCTGCACAAGTCACCTGTTGTGAAGGCTCCCGCTCCGGAAAATGTATCCCAGTTGAGGTCGTTCCTAGGGTTGATTAACTATTACCATAAGTTTCTGCCAAATCTATCCACGGTACTGCACCCGCTGAATGCTCTTTTGCAGAAAGAAGTACCATGGAAGTGGAGCGAGGACTGTAAGAAGGCCTTTCGCAAAAGCAAGGCATTGATCACCTCAGAGGAAGTGTTGGCTCATTTCAACCCAACGCTACCTATTCGTTTAGCTTGTGATGCTTCTCCTTATGGTATTGGAGCAGTACTCTCACACAAGTTGCCAAATGGCTTGGAAAGGCCAGTCGCATTTGCATCCAGATCATTGACCTCCGCTGAGCGCAACTATGCTCAGATAGATAGGGAGGCTCTCAGCCTGGTGTGGGGAGTAAAGAAGTTTAATCATTACCTGCAGGGCCAGAAGTTTACACTGCTGACAGACCACCAGCCGTTGGTATCCATATTCAACCCTAAAAAGGGCGTTTCCATTATGACAGCGCAAAGGCTACAGAGGTGGTCCCTTTTCCTAGGGGCACACCAATATGACATAGAATACAAAGGATCAAAACAGCATGGGAATGCTGACGGTTTATCGCGCCTACCGTTGCCAACGGTAGAAGAGGCGCCTACAGTGGACCCAGTGGAGATGTTCCACTCAACCATAGTGGAATGTTTACCAGTAACAAATTCTACCATCGAAAGGAAACGAGCAATGACCCGACTCTCACGAGTCTACGATTTAACAGTGAAGGGATGGCCAGCACATGGCGAACCACTGTTGCCAGCATTCTCGCAAAGAAGAGAGCAGCTGTCAGTGTGCCGAGGAACTTTGATGTGTGGATCCAGAGTGGTGATTCCACCCAAACTCCAGCATAAAGTGCTAAAGTAGCTTCACGAGGGGCATCTGGGTGGAGTGAAAATGAAGAACCTAGCCAGAGCGTTTGTGTGGTGGCCAGGTATCGATGGAGACATCGAAGAAATGACCAAGAGCTGTCTAGGATGCCAGAAGGTCCAAAACGCCCCACCACAAGCCCCTCTACATCCATGGGAGTGGCCCTTATCTCCATGGCAAAGGGTACATATCGACTTTGCTGGTCCATTTATGGACTCAATGTTCTTAATCGCGGTGGATGCACACTCCAAGTGGCTGGAGGTAATAAAGATGTCCTCCACCACCACGGAAAAAACCATCACAGTATTAAGGACCATATTTGCCAGGAATGGGCTGCCAGAACAGATCTGTTCTGATAATGGACCGCAATTTGTGTCCGAAGAATTCAGGAAGTTCTTAAAAAACAATGGGGTTAAGCACTACACGTCCGCCCCATACCATCCCGCCACCAATGGATTAGCTGAAAGGTTTGTCCAGACCTTCAAGAAGGCCATAAAGGCCATGGGTAATGAAGACATAAATCTACAACATAAGGTAGATAACTTCTTATTGGCGTACAGGAATGCAACACATGTGGTTACAAACCAAACTCCCGCCATAATGTTTTTCAATAGAAGACTAAGATGCCGGCTGGATTTGATCAAGCCAAACATCAGAAGGGACGTAGAGAACCGGCAATTTCAAGGCATGAATGAAAGGCCAACTAGAACCTTCCAGATAGGTCAACAAGTTTTGGCCCGGGACTACCGTACCGAGAAATGGCAGCCTGGAACTATTTGCACACGACTAGGACCGCTGATGTATACCGTGGACATTGGTGAAAGCATAATAAGGCGCCATGTTGACCAGATCATAGAGTCATCCGAAAAGGGACAACCTACTCCACAACTCTATACGCCTAATGATGAAGCAGAGACCCATAGTATCTACCTCTGATCCAGTGATACTGGAATCAGATGAACCCGACACTGGCATTCAAGCCGAATCGACCTTGCCAAAATAACCTACTACACCACCGAAAACTACTACACCACTGAGGCGTTATCCGGACCGAGTCAGGAAGCCTCCAGAGAGACTGAATCTGTGAACTGTTTTTACATGAAGTTGTGTATATATGTTATTATGTTATGTTAATGGGGAATATATACTGTTAAGCTAAAAAGGGAGGATTGTGGTGTATGTAACCGTTCCACCTTTAAGAGAACTATTTTAATAGTTGCACTACTTTATCTGGCTGCTGTATACTGTAATACCGGTGGTGACCACACCGGTATATAAGTGCTGTGTAATGATTTATTGGGCAGTTCCGCCCTGACCTTCGACTAGTAAAGACCTGTTAAAATTTACTCTTGTGGCCTGTGTCGTAATTCTCACTATAACACACAGACTTAACAGCCGGTACTGCAGTATACATGAGCTGTAAAAGATAGTTCCCCCCTTAAAAGTATATACATTACAATTCCTCCCCTTTTAGATTAACAGTACCATAACACTCATTTAACAATTAAATATCAAACTAATTACAATTAACACTTTTAACATGCAACATTAGCTGAAAATAGTCTATTTATATACTCAGTCTTTGGGGAGGCTTCCTGATCCTTTCTGGATAGCGCCTTTCCCGAGTGTCTTGCTCTTGGTGCGGAGGCGGTTCTGGCCCCCTGTCGTTGGTTGGTTCATCAGCTTCCGATGCTACTGTTTCTGGGGTAGATGCGACCTGTATGTCGGGTTCATCACCAGGTACGTATGGGCGAGGCATGGGATTGACTTGTTCCTGTGACTCTAGGATCTGGTCAGCATGGCGTCTCACGATGCTCTCCGCAATGTCCACTGTGTACATTAGTGGGCCCTGCCGTGTGCATATCGTTCCTGGCTGCCATTTTTCTGTTCGGTAGTCGCAGGCCAAGACTGGTTGCCCTACATTGAAGCTCCTTGTTGGCTTCTCATGGATGTGCTGGAATTGCTTACTCTCAACATCTCTTCGTACGTTTGGTCTGAGCAAACCCAGGCGAGATCTTTACCTTCGGTTAAAGAACATCATGGCTGGGGCCTGGTTGGTGGCTGCATG
Organism: Somniosus microcephalus; assembly: GCF_052327205.1. Taxonomy (NCBI): domain Eukaryota; kingdom Metazoa; phylum Chordata; class Chondrichthyes; order Squaliformes; family Somniosidae; genus Somniosus; species Somniosus microcephalus. Next base: position 67,525,694 of record NC_140991.1, read on the forward strand.
TGTCGCATTCCGGTAGGCGAACAGGAAATTGTCCACCTTGTGCTGCAGCGGAATGTTGTCATTGTACATCGCCTTTATTGCCTTCTTAAAGCTTTGTACGAAGCTCTCAGCCAATCCATTTGTGGCTGGATGATACGGGGCGGATGTGTAATGCCTTACCCCATTCTTTTTCAAGAACCTCCGGAACTCTTCGGACACAAACTGTGGTCCGTTGTCGGAGAAAATCTGTTCTGGCAAGCCATTCCTGGCAAAAATGGTCCGTAGGACTGCAATAGTTTTCTCCGTGGTGGTGGAGGACATTTTGATGACCTCAGGCCATTTCGAGTGCGCATCCACGGCTATTAAAAACATTGAGTCCATGAATGGACCAGCAAAATCAATATGCATCCGTTGCCATGGAGATGAGGGCCACTCCCATGGGTGTAGAGGGGCCTGTGATGGTGCATTTTGGACTTTCTGGCATCCTGAGCAGCTCTTCATAATCATAATCATAATCATAATCAACTTTATTGTCATTGTTAGTGCACAAGTGCAGTACAACGAAATGTAGGCTTGCGGCTCCTGAGAGTGTACATTTAGATTAAGACATTTAAACATTCACCATTCATTTGGCTTGTAATACATTAACATAAACATAGCCATAATAAAGTGCATTGGCAGATGTGCAGGCTTTAGAGTTTATTTGTGGAGTTCAGTAGGATGACAGCCCTGGGAAAGAAGCTGTTCCTAAATCTGGTCGTTCAGGTGCGAATGCATCTGTAGCGTCTCCCAGATGGCAGGAGGGCGAACAGACTGTGGCTGGGGTGGGTAGGGTCTTTGATGATGGTCCGTGACCTCCGTAAACAGCGTTTCTGGTATATGTGCTCTATGGTCGGTAGCCGGGTGCTGGCAGTTTTGACTACCCGCTGCAGGGCTTTCCGGTCATAGTAGCTACAGCTGCCATACCATACTGTGATACAGTTCGTCAGGATGCTCTCTATTTTGCAGCGGTAAAAGTTAGAGAGGATCAGGGGTGACAGATTACATCCCTTCAGCCTCCTTAGGAAATATAGGCGCTGCTGGGCCTTCTTCACCAGAGAGGAGGTATTGAGGGACGAGGAGAGGTCTTCCGTGATGTGGACTCCGAGGAACGTAAAGTTGTCCACCCTTTCCACCACAGCCCCATGGATGTGGATGGGGGTGTGATTTCCGCCTTTAGACTTCCTGAAGTCCACAATGATTTCTTTGTCAGGTCCTCGATTTGTTTATCGATTCCCGGCCACCACACATAAGCCCTGGTTAGGCTTTTCATTTTTACCCCTCCCAGGTGACCCTCATGAAGCTCATTGAGCATTCTATCCCTTAACTTTGGTGGAATTACCACTCGGGATCCACACATCAAGATCCCCTGGCACACTGACAGCTGTTCTCTCCTTGTCGAGAATGCTGGCAACAGTGAGTCGCCATGTGCTGGCCATCCCATCACCGTCAAATCATATACCCGAGACAGTGTCGAGTCATTTTGGGTTTCCTTTTCGATACAAGCGTTAGTTACTGGTAGGTATTCAACTATAGTCGAATGGAATATTTCGACAGGATCCACTGCTGGTGCTTCCTCCGCAGTAGGCAGTGGCAGGCGTGATAGCCCATCAGCATTTCCATGCTGTTTCGTGCCCTTATATTCAATCTCATAGTGGTGCGCCCCTAGAAAAAGTGACCATCTTTGTAGTCGTTACGCAGTCATCACCGGAACGCCCTTCTATGGATTAAAAATGGAGACAAGAGGCTGGTGATCAGTCAGCAAGGTGAATTTCTGCCCGTGCAGATAGTGATTGAACTTTTTCACTCCCCACACTAGGCTGAGGACCTCCCTGTCAATCTGGGCGTAGTTACGCTCGGCTGAGGTTAGTGATTGTGATGCAAAGGCTATTGGCCTCTCTGAGCCGTCCGAGAATTTGTGCGACAGCACCGCTCCAATGCCGTATGGTGACGCATCACATGCCAACCGAATTGGTAATGCAGGGTTGTAATGGGCCAACACCTCTTTCGATGTGATTAGTGTTTTGCTCTTCTGGAAAGCTCGTCTACATTCGTCACTCCACTTCCATGGCACTCCAGTTTGTAGTAGGGTGTTCAGTGGGTGTAGTATTGTAGACAAATTTGGCAAGAACTTATGGTAATAGTTTACCAGCCCGAGGAACGACCTCAGTTGTGACACATTTTCCGGTGCTGGAGCCTTGACTACTGCCTCAATCTTCTCTGGGGACTTATTTAACCCCTCTTTATCGATAACGTGGCCACAATACGAGATCTGTTTTCTAAAAAACTCGCATTTGGGGCGGTTAGCTCGGAGCCCATATTCCTGCAATCTAGTGAGCACCTGCTCCAGGTTGGCAAGGTGATCACTGTCATTTTCGCCCGTGACCAGGATGTCGTCCAACTAACACTGGGTCCCTGGGATCCCTTGCAGGACTTGTACCATTGCCCTCTGCCAAATAGCTGGAGCTGATGCTACCCCGAATACCAGCCGGTTGTATTGGTAGAGACCTTTATGGGTGTTGATTGTGAGGTATTTTTTTGATGCTTCTTCTACCTCCATTTGCAGATACGCCTGGGCCAGATCAATCTTAGTGAAGCGTTTCCCTCCAGATAGCGAGGCGAAAATATCTTCAATCCACGGAAGTGGATATTGTACGGTGTGAAGGACCGGGTTCACTGTTACCTTAAAGTCCCCACAGATGCGAACCTTCCTTGATTCCCCAGGCGTGCTGCTCAACGACTTTTTCATCACAGGGATGATGGGTGTAGCCCACTCGCTCCAGTCTACCTTAGACAGTACACCTGAATGTTCCAGACTCTCCAGCTCTGCTTCGACGGCTGGGCGGATCGCATAAGGTACCAAAATTTTGGGCTTGCGTTTTCTTCAATTTTAATCATCGCTGTCATACCTTTTAGTGTTCCGAGTCCTTGCTGGAACACTTCTTTCGCATCAGTTAGGATCTTTGACAGTCGCCCAGGTGTGACGTCGTCATCCTTTTTGTCAGCCACAGTCAGTGCCTGTATGGAATGCCAATCCAGTTGTATTTTCCGGATCCATTCGCGTCCCAGTAATGGTGGTCCTCCATCTTGCAATACATACAGGTCTAGTTTTGGTGTTTCCTTACCGTTATATATAACGGTCACCCTTATTTTTCCTTTGGGGTAGACTTTTTGCCCCGTGTACGTCTTCAAAATAATTTTTGTGTCTCTCAAAGTTATGTGTGAGAATAGCCGCTCGTAGTCCCATCGGTTTTGACTGTTAGGGCTGATCCTGTGTCCAATTCCATCTTTACCTGGACTCCTGCTATCTTGAGAGTGACCCAAATGGTTCGGTGATCCTCCGTTGTGATCACATTATGTAGTTTCAGACAACTCAGTTCCCTGCTTTCGGGGTCGTTATCACTCTTTTGTTCGTCTGAATTATTCTCCGTCATCTTATGTACCTTCTTGTACTTTTCTTTGGTAGGTTTCTTATTGCTGGTTTTCTTTCCCGACCTGCAGACTCGTGCTATGTGTCCTACTTTTCCACACTGTCTGCACACTTTGTCTTTGAACCAGCAATCATTCTGGTCGTGTGTTGTTCTGCCGCAGCGAAAGCACTTCTCTGTTCCATATGACATTTCATTTGTGCCATATTCTTGCGGTCTCTGTTGTATCTCTGCAGCGCCCCGTGCTGCTGCTTCATATGATACTGCAATGCTGAAAGCCTTTTCCAGCGTAAGGTCCTTTTCAGATAAAAGCCGTTTCTGGGTTCCTTCACTTTGAAGCCCACACACAAACTTGTCCCTTAAGGTATCTGCCAGTCCCGCTCCAAACTGGCAGTGTTTCGATAGTTTGCGCAGTTCTGTTAAATAATCAGCATTGCTTTCATCCTTATGCTGGTTCCGTTTGTGAAACTTGAATCTTTCTGCTATCAGCAGCGGTGTGGGGTTTAAATGTTCCTGTGGTGTCGTTACTATGTCTTCAAAACTCTTTTCCATTGGCTTCGTTGGGGTTACTAGATTTCATAATAAACCATATGTCTTTGCACCCATTAAATTTAACTATACCGACGCTTTCTTGTCATCTGACACTCATTTGCCTTGCAGTATACCTCTATTCGTTCGACATATGTAGTCCAATCTTCGACTTCATTGTCAAATGCGGTGATACTGCCAGTCTTCGGCATTTTGGGTGTGGTTTAAAATGGCGTCTCCCAATGGCTTAAATGGCGTCTCACGCGCTTTCCTTCCTCCCCCGCTGCTGCCAACGCCGCTCCCGGCGGTTCTCGTGGCAATAGCAGCGCCCTGTAGGTTTTGTGCGCTTCTCCTGCGCTGCTGCCAACGCCGCTCTCGGCTGTCCTCGTGGCAATGGCGGCACCTCGTGGGTTTCTGTGCGTCTCTCTCTCCCTCTCTTCGACGCTGCTCAGCCCCTGAACACCGGCTGCGCCCTGTGTGCTCTGCCCTCTCTCTCTCTCCCCCATCGACGCTGCTCGGCCCTTTGCTGTGCCGCTCGGTCGGGCTCTAGCCCGTCGCTGTCCGGGAAGGGTCTGCGCACTACCTGTTGCCAGCCCGTTTCGCTGGACCACCTTGACTGGAAAGCCAAGCCTGGCTCTCGACAGCCTCCCCCGCAATTCTCGAGTCTCTGCTGGATGACTGGGCGGTTGCCCGTGGTCGACGCCCGAGTCTCTGGCCTCGACCTCCAATCTACTGGTCTCCAGGAACGAATCCCCGGGAGGTGATGCAGAGTTGCAGGTAGGTTCGAACTGGCCTTGTCGCCAATGTTGTGTCCGTGTATAATAAGACACAGACTGCAGGAGAATGGTACAACAGGTGTTTACTCAACGTGGCTCACACTGGAACTGATCTGTACAGATTACTACTCAGTGCTGTATACAGGTGTGGTCACTGCCGGTACTGCAGTATACATGAGCTGTAAAAGATAGTTCCCCCCTTAAAGGTATATACATTACACTGCCGAGCAGCAGACAGTGCGGGACTCCCCATGCCTTGATGTTCATATCACGATTACATCATTGGCCCGTGACTTGTACATCTTAAATAGGCCCCCTGCCTGTTTTAGTGGGAGCCTCGCTGAGGTCCTGAATTGCCACCACTAATAATAGTAAGGTGGCTAGGAACGCGACAGGTTTGAGGTGGGATTTTGAATTTCCAAATTTTAACCCCTCACCCAACCCTTTCCTGCCCGTTGAGGCCACAGTGTGCGACATGCGGAGTCACATGTTGGCCAGGTTGGGTGGGGGTGGCAGGTTCCTTTCCCTGAAGAAATTAGTGAAACAATTGAGCCTTTACAGCAATCTCTCAGCTTTCATAGTCATTTTCTGATGCTAGCCCACAAATGACTGGAGTTTTTGAATTCAAGTTCACCAACTTGCCATGGTAGGGTTTGAACTGACAACCTCTAATTCCAATACTGTAATCACAAGGCTTCCAAACTTGCTTCAATTATCATTACATCTTACCCCTGTTCAAAGAAAAAAACATAGTCCCAATATCGCGCACTCCATGTGATCACAATCATAGTTCTATATTCTTACGGTTACTGTTCTGTATTTAGTTCTTCTCCCAACCTACAGTTATTGAAAGATTATTAACTAATTTTTCTGGTGGACAAAATCATAAAAAGAATTCAATTCTATGAACTAAGCTAATCCTTAACAAATAACTTTCAAATACACGTAAGCCTAGAAATCCGATCGTGCCCAGAAGTGGGCGCACAGGGCATGGAGCGTGCCCTGCACACACCTGTTAATGTGGTCTCAGACGGTACACAATATTGGTGCTGCCTGATCATTATAATCACACAGGCATGCAGCCAGCGCTTTCTGCACTACCCATTGGCAGCATGCCTATTGAGGGGGGAGAGGTGTCTGGATATCGGGTGTTTGTGATGCCACGTAATGGAAGCCAGCACCTCTTAAAGGGGAGGTGCACTCTGGTTGCAGAGCGTTAAATGGAGGAGGATTAGATAAACATAGAGAGAGGAACCCACAACATTTCTGTTATTTGGGGAACACTATCAGGAAAAAGCAATGGGGCATTTTCAAATCTCAGTCCTTGGTTCTAACCTAGTTGCCACTGCATGCACCATTGGTTCTAACCTAGTTGCCACTGCATGCACCATTGGCTCTAACCTAGTTGCCACTGCATGCACCATTGGTTCTAACCTAGTTGTCACTACATGCACCATTAGTTCTAACCTAGTTGCCACTGCATGCACCATTGGTTATAACCTAGTTGTCAGTGCATACACCATTGGTTCTAACCTAGTTGTCACTGCATGCACCATTGGTTCTCACCTAGTTGTCACTGCATGCACCATTGGTTCTCAACTAGTTGTCACTGCATGCACCATTGGTTCTAATCTAGTTGCCACTGCACACACCATTGGTTCTTCCTGACTGTGTTCTCCAAAATAACTGAAACTTTGCGGTTTCCTCCCTCGATGTATATCCAATCTTCTATTTAATGCCAGGCCAGGATCTCTTTACAATCTTTCCTTCACGGTTCTAGATGTGATGCCACGTACCATCCCACCTCTCAGTAATCTATCACAAAGATCTCTGCATTCAGACATTTTCAAAAGCCTTTTTAAATTCAGTACATATTCATCTGTACTTTCATATTTGCCTTGCTCTCATGTTTGAATTTGTGCATTTCCTGTGTTATTATTTCAGGGGTTGCAACATCCATCAAATAGTTCATCCAACATGATCAGTTAATCTTGCTCTCCAGCTGTGAAAGGTTATAAAATTCTAATGATTCCTCACCGAGAGACAACAGCAGGGGAGCGGGACTAATTGGATAGCTCATTCAAAGAGCCGGCATGGGACAATGGGCCGAATGGCTTCTTTCTGCGCTGTATCACACTAGAATTCTATAACACACATTGTAGTCCCTCTGTGATATCTTTGGCTTTGGAGGGCATCAATGTAATTGAAATCTTTGCTTCCATTGCTCTGGATTCTCAACAACAACAACTTATATTTATATAGTGCTGTTAACATAATAAAACATCCCAAGGTGCTTCAGAGGAGTGTTATCAAAAAAAAATTTGACGCCGAGCCATATAAGAAAATGTTGGGGCAGATGACCAGAAGCTTGGTTGAAGAGGCAGATTTTAGGGGGCGTCTTAAAGGAGGGAAGAGAAGTGGAGAGGCGGAGAGATTTAGGGAGAGAATTCCAGAGCTTAGGACCTAGGCAGCTGAAGGCATGACCGCCAATGGTGCAGCATTCAAAAGGCCACAATAGATGGAGAGCAGAGATCTACGGGGATTATAGGTTTTCTCCAATTAAATATTGGGAAGACCGAAGCCATTATTTTCGGTCCCCGCCACAAACTCCGTTCCCGAGTCACCGACTCCATCCCCCTCCCTAACATCAGTCTGAGACTGAACCACACTGTTCGCAACCTTGGTGTCATATTTGACCCTGAAATGAGCTTCCGACCACATATCCACAGCATAACAAAGACCAAGTACTTCCACCTCTGCAACATCACCCGTCTCCACCCCTCCCTCAGCTCATCCGCTGCTGAAACCCTCATCCATGCCTTTGTTACCTCTAGACTTGACTGTTCCAATGCACTCCTGGCTGGCCTCCCACATTCCACCCTACAAAAACTTGAGGTCATCCAAAACTCGGCTGCCCGTGTCTTAACTCGCACCGAGTCCCGTTCACCCATCTCAATTGTGCTCGCTGACATACATTGGCTCCCGGTTAAGCAGTGCCTCAATTTCAAAATTCTCATCCTTGTTTTCAAATCCCTCCATGGCCTCGCCCCTTCCTATCACTGTAATCTCCGCCAGCCCCACAACCTCCAAGATATTTGCGCTGCTCTAATTCTGCCCTCTTGAGGATCCCTGATTATAATCACTCAACCTTTGGTGGCCGTGCCTTCTGTTGCCTAGGAATCCCCAGTTTAGGCTCTGGAATTCCCTGCCTAAATCTGTCCACCTCGCTACCTCTCTTTCCTCCTTTAAGACACTCCTTAAAACCTACCTCTTTGACCAAGTTTTTGGTCACCTCACCTAATTTATCCTTATGTGGCTCGATGTCAAATTTGTTGTCTTACAATACTCCTGTGCAGCACCTTGGGATGTTTTACTATGTTAAACGCGCGATATAAATACAAGTTGTTGTTGTTTTCTCATTTAGGTTTGCTTCTGGTGGCCTCAGCTGTTCAAGCTTTGTGTTTTTGAAACACTTCTCCAGCCCGTCCAGGGAGATCCATTTCTCAACTTGCTTCTACTCTTATATTTGATCAGTGTATGAAGCATTAGGGTTATTCAAATATCGCACACTCCCATTGGGGAGCCGCTCTCAAAGGGAGCAGGGCTGACAGATAAGGCTACAACAATGGCCCAGAACTTCGGGTCTCCACGGGTGAGTACGCACGGGGTACTCACCCGTAAGCCCAATGGAAGTGCCGGTTTCCTGCATGCACTGCACATGCGCGGGAAACCGACACTTCCGTTCCCCTGAAAGAAGGGGTTCAGAAGTCGAACGTGTGCGCAGGAGAGGCTGCGCGTGCGCATCGAACTTACGTTTTTTTTGCAGGTTTTCCCGGGAAGGTAAGTCTCCAGAAGTTAGACATGTAAAAAGCAGTCGCAAGGCCTGCTTATTACAAGGTAAGCGGTGAATTAATTAAAATTAAAACATTTTTTCCTCAGGTTTATTATTTTTAAATACTCTAAAGAAAGGTAAGTTTATTTTTAGCCCCGTTAGAAAATGTAATTAATTTTTTCAAAACTTTAAATTATTTAAAATAGTTATTTCATGTCATTTATAGTTTATTTTAAAAATGTGATTTGTTTTAAAAATTTATTTGAAGATTTAGTGATGTTTTGGGGCTTATAGTATTTATAGATTCCTGTCAAACTTATGAATGAAGCATTCCCTGCTACCATTGGCACTCCAGGGGACACTTCGAACTAACTGCGCCCCTGGGATACGCAAGCACTGCGTGCCGGCAGTTGGAGGAGGCCCAGGATCGCAATTCCACGGGGGCTCACAGCTCAACGGCCGGCGCGGTAGCTAAGTGCAGGTTGGGGGCTTGCACCCGCGGGAAGCCCCCGACCCGAATTTCTGGGCCATTGATTTCAAAATTGGCTTCTGCTCATTTTTTCTGTCACGAACGTGACTGAAACAAGTAATTAGCTGATCAGATCATGGCAATGGGAGATATCTGTTCTGGACGGATTCTCTTTGTGTTTTTCAACACCTCTATTCCAAAATGAATTAAGCCAAAGGGTGCTCGATGGCTATGACTGGCGGATTGACATGTTAACATAAACCTGGTAAAAGACCAGGTAATAGATTAATTCAATTACGTCAACTAATGAACCATGATTTTTGCAGGAAGCCCGTAATATCCTGACATTAACAGCTTTAACCACAAGGTGTGAGTTCTCTGATGCTCTGAGGTTGTTTGTAAATTTCAGCGGCATGACTGTAACTTGAATGGTTTTACATAGCATAAAAACACAGCTCTGGTTACTCACTTATAGTCCTATAGGAAGATTAAAATTCTGTGGCTTGGAAATTCATATTATCCACCTAAAAGTGAAGACATAACAATAGAAAGATCGAAGTTGGCACTGGGCTGCAACTTGGTTGAGGTCTCCAGCTTCACACTCCCTCATTGTCTTGAACGTTGAATCATGAAGGCCCTTCTCTTACGAGCCAACTTGCCCTACAAGTCAAAAAGTAGTGTTGAGATGTTAAGATTTCATACAGTGACTCCCAAGCATCCATTTAGCAGCTCAGTGTGTGTGAGCAGATGAATATACATCTTGTAGCTCGAATGTGTTGGAAGACTTTTGGTGTGAATTACTTTTATGTAAGTGCAGGGTTCTCAAAATTCCCGCACTCCCCAAATTAAGGATCAAGGGACCCTGTTTTGGACAAGTTATTAAAATCAGGGTACCCATAATGGCTTCTGTAACCTCGTGACCAAAACCGACAGGAATTTTAAAACAAGGCTCTGCAGACAGGCAGGCCCGGAGACGAAACTTAAAATGCAGGAATCTGTGAAAAGGACTCTCTGGAGCCAGCCAGACAAAGTAAACACAGAATATGCATTCACTCGACTTGAAATAGATCAAGCTGGAAGGGGCCTAGAATCAAGGCCATTAGATTTCTGCATATTTAATCGGTAACAGCTCACAGTAGCCATCAAGTCAGGACGGGGACAGTTAAGCTTCATCCATGACAAACAACTAGGACATCGGGGCCATTAGACCCGGAGACAACCACTCCACAAGTCGTTAAAATAAATGGGTGTAATCATTTAAACAAGCCTGCCAAAAGTTAGACAATGGACTGATCTGATTTGGCGCGCAGATAAGGAGTTGAAGAACGGGTATAATTGTAGGCCCATCAGTGGCAATCGCTCTCTTATCTCTTGCTCCTGCCCTCATCCATGACTTTGGCCTGCTGCCTCTCGTACTCGTGCCCTGGCCTCGTGGCGGGTTCTCTTCTTGCTCACCGCGCCGCTCAACAACCAAGGACGCCCATTACACCGGGGCCAAACGCGGGAGGAGAACGAGACCCGAGTTGAAAACCACACAGGACACACAGGCCACAAACGGGCAGACGAGACGAGACGAGATGAAGAAGAAGGTAAACCGGTAAGGGCAGAGAAGGGCAGCGGAAAGACGCATTTGGGGACCAACGCCCAGTTATAAGCTGGTGTTTGGTGAAAAAGGTTAACGTATAGTGTAACCCCAATTTAAGAATATGCTGGCATTCGAAGGATGGGTAGAAAAGTCGAGACATACAGCCTAGTTATAAGCTGGTGTTTGTCACATGGACAATAATAGCCCGGTTAAAGAATAAACTGGCGTTCGAAGCATGGCTAGCAAAATCATCTAGACGTAAAAGACCGCCAATCGACTCCTGACTATAACATTACTGCCGACGACCGCCCGAGGGAGAAGAAGAAGAAAACCCATCGCGACGAGGTGACGACGGTAGCTGAGGGAAAGGAGGGTGCTTCACATTAACAACTTCAGCGCCACGCCCTGAGACCACGTGGCGACGGGATACCACAAAGGACAGCAAGAGCGGACCTCAAAACCCCACCAATTAAAGCAACAGATTTTGGATTGGTGAGCATGAATTCCTGGCCCCTCATAGCTTAATCTAGTTAGGTATAGGGGGTGGGATAAGGATAAGGGGATTGTTAATGTAGTTGTTTTCCCTCGATGTGCCGTGTGTTCCCCATTCCCATATGAGTGTAATTGTTTTATGCCTGTATTTTCATAGCAGTAATTTTCATAAAATTGTTGTATTCTGCTTTTAATAAAATTTTGGTTTTCTTACACCAAACCACTTGTCTACTCGATTTTCTGTATCGCTGCCTGCACCTAAGTCCGGTGTCTAGAACCCAGGGGTGTGGGAGCGATTCGAACCGCTCAGAGGACAGTCAGAGGTGAAGCTGACTGGGCGCACATGCCACCCCTCTACATTAAGATATCTGTGAGACAAGAGTTCCCACTGTAAGTTGTCCCTTGAATGTGTGTCCTGCTTTAATGGATGGTGAGCACTGGAAGAGCTGTAAGGAAAATCTTGCAGGGCCATTGGGGAAAGAGCAGGGGAGTGGGACTAACTGGTAGCTCTTTCAGAGAGCCGGCACAGGCACAATGTGACAAATGGCCTTATTCTGTGCTCTCTGATTCTATGAGTGTTTTGTGTGAAACAGGTGGACAGAAAACACTTTGTGGCATGTATACATTGATGGGTGGCTCCACCATGGCAGCTTTCTTAAAGGTCTGTCATCTTCTTCCACATCCTGGAGGTACTGGGCACGGCTTTGATCATGGCTGTCACCTCCTCCCAGGCATGTTGCCCGACTCCCCACTGGGGAACGTTCTCTGGAGATGGTGAACAGGGCAGCCCTCTTCATGCCAACCCCATGTAGTAGCACCTCCACTTCCTCATTTGTAAATCATGAGGTTTATCTGCTGCCGCCCTCCACATCTTCCCCAGATACTTGGTTTGCTGGATCATAGTTTTGTTTTCTCTTCCAATGGCTGCTTCCCTTTTAATAATTGCAGCAGTGCAAACAATGCCACGTCACCCGACGTTCCAGAGACAGCCCCACTGCATGGGCAGGAGTTTGCACTGCATAGATAATGAGGGCCAAATTCAGAGGTTCAGGTGCAAACAGCTCTGCACAGTGCATCATGCAGAGTCCCTGCTCCAACTGTTCCCACTCGATTAATGCTGGTTCTGTTAAGTCCGTGAATGATTGAGACACGGACCAGCAGGAGTGAAAACAAACAAGTCTTTACTGGTGGAAGTCAGTAGTGAAAACTAACAAACAGAGGCTCTCTAGCACCTTTTATACAGGGGTGGTCACTGCCGGTACTGCAGTCTGAGACCAGTTATTCTCTTAAAGGTACATACACAACAATTCCTCCCCTTTTAGATAAACAGTACATAACATTCATTTAACAACTAAATGATAACGAATTACAATCACAATTACTGTTGCTAGATACATTGGTTAAGTTTAAGCAATTATAAGTTCAGTCTTTGAGGAGGCTTCCTGATTCTGTCTGGATAATGCCTCTTTGGGGTATCAGGTTCTTCTGGCAATGTTGCGTCGGGATCAATGTCTTTGTTTGGTTCATCTGCTTCCAATATTACCGGTTCTGCGGTAGCTGCAATTGGAACGTCAATTTCATTACCAGGTGTATCAGAACGTGGTGTGGAGTTGACGTTTTCCAGTGACTCTAGAATCTGGTCAGCATGGCATCTTACAATGCTCTCCCCAACGTCCACGGTATACATGAGAGGTCCTTGTCATGTACAAATCGTTCCTGGCTGCCATTTCTCAGTGCGGTAGTCCCGGGCCAAAACTGGTTGACCTATCTTAAAACTCCTGGTCGGCCTTTCATTCATATTCTGAAACTGCCTGTTCTCCACATCTCTTCGGACGTTTGGCTTAACCAAATCCAAGCGGCATCGTAGTCTTCGATTGAAGAACATCATGGCTGGAGTTTGGTTGGTAACCGCATGTGTCGCATTCCGGTAGGCAAACAAGAAGTTGTCCACCTTGTGTTGTAGGGGTATATCTTCATTACACATTGCCTTGATAGCCTTCTTGAATGTTTGGACAAACCTCTCGGCCAATCCATTAGTGGCTGGATGATATGGGGCAGATGTGTAATGCTTAACGCCATTGTTCTTTAAGAACCTCAGGAACTCTTCAGACACAAACTGTGGTCCATTGTCAGAGCAAATCTGTTCATGCAGCCCATTCCTGGCGAATATGGCTCGCAAAACTGTGATAGTTTTTCCCGTGGTGGTTGAAGACATTTTTATTACCTCTGGCCACTTTGAATGTGCATCCACCGCAATTAAAAACATCGAGTCCATGAAGGGACCAGCAAAATCAATGTGCACCCGTTGCCATGGAGATGAGGGCCACTCCCATGGATGCGGAGGAGCTTGTGGTGGGGCGTTTTGGTCCTTCTGGCATCCTGCATAGCTCTTGGTCATCTCTTCGATTTCTCTATCGATTCCCGGCCACCACACAAACGCTCTGGCTAAGTTCTTCATTTTTACCCCACCCAGATGACCCTCATGAAGCTCATTGAGTACTCTATCCGTCAACTTAGGTGGAATTACTACTCTGGATCCACATATCAAGGTTCCTCTGCACACTGACAGCTGTTCTCTTCTCGGCGAGAATGCTGGCAGCAGTGGTTCACCATGTGCTGGCCATCCCTTCACCGTTAAATCATAGACCCGTGATAGTGTCGGGTCATTCCGTGTTTCCTTTTCTATGTTTGCATTCGTCACAGGGAGACATTCGACTATGGTCGAGTGGAATAACTCCATTGGATCCACTGCAAGGTCTTCTTCTTCCACTGTCAGCAGCGGTAGGCGTGACAATCCATCAGCATTTCCATGCTGTTTAGTTCCTTTGTACTCGATGTCATAGTGGTGTGCCCCTAGGAAAAGGGACCATCTCTGCAGCCGTTGTGCCGTCATTATCGGTACGCCCTTCTGAGGGTTGAAAATGGAGACAAGAGGTTGATGATCGGTTAGTAGAGTAAATTTTTGACCGTGCAGATAGTGATTGAACTTCTTCACCCCCCACACTAGGCTGAGGGCCTCTCTGTCAATCTGGGCATAGTTACGCTCGGCAGAAGTTAACGAGCGTGACGCAAAAGCTATCGGCCTCTCTAAACCATCAAGGAATTTATGTGACAGTACCGCCCCAATGCCGTAGGGAGACGCATCACACACCAGCCTGATTGGCAGTGCTGGGTTGTAGTGAGCCAATACTTCCCTTGAAGTGATTAAGTCCTTACTCTTCTGAAAAGCACGCTTACAATCATCGTTCCATTTCCATGCTACCCCCGTTCGTAGCAGGGCGTTCAGTGGGTGCAGAATTGTCGACAAATTCGGCAAAAACTTATGATAGTAATTCACCAACCCGAGGAATGACCTCAGTTACGACACATTTTCAGGCGCTGGGGCCTTAACAACCAATTCAATTTTGTCAGGGGACTTATGTAACCCCTCTTCTTCAATCACGTGGCCACAATACGATATCTGTTTCTTAAAAAATTCGCACTTGGGGCGGTTGGCTCGCAGCCCATGTTCCCGTAGTCTAGTGAGCACCTGTTCTAGGTTGTTAAGGTGTTCACTGTCATCTTCACCTGTTACAAGGATGTCGTCCAAGTAACACTGAGTCCCCGGAATCCCTTGCAGGACTTGTTCCATCGCTCTTTGCCATGTCGCCGGAGCCGATGCTACCCCGAATACCAATCGATGATACTGGTAAAGACCTTTGTGAGAGTTTATCGTGAGATACTTCCTAGAGGACTCTTCAACCTCCATCTGCAAATATGCTTGTGCTAGGTCAATTTTTGTAAAACGCTTCCCTCCAGACAGTGAGGCGAAGATGTCTTCTATCCTTGGAAGAGGATATTGTACTGTGTGAAGGACAGGGTTCACCGTCACCTTGAAATCCCCACAGATGCGAATCTTCCTTGGCTCTCCGGACTTATTGCTTAACGTTTTCTTCATGACAGGAACGATGGGTGTCGCCCACTCGCTCCAGTCGACCTTAGACAACACGCCCGCCTTCTCCAGATTCTCCAGCTCTGCCTCGACGGCTGGGCGAATTGCATATGGTACCGGTCTTGCTTTGAAAAACTTGGGAACTGCATTCTCTTCTATTTTTATCGAGGCGGTTACGCCTTTAAGCGTGCCCAGTTCTTGTTGAAATACCTCTTTGGCGTTAGCTAAGATTGTTGACAATCGTCCAGGAGTGACGTCTTCATCTTTTTTACCGTCCACCGTCATTGCATGAATGGAATGCCAATCTAAGTTTATCTTCCTGATCCATTCCCGTCCCAATAACGGTGGTCCACTATTTGGCAGTATGTAGAGATAAAATTTCCGTATTTCCTTGCCATTGTATTCGACAGGCACCCTTATTTTTCCTCTGGGGTATACTTTTTGCCCTGTATACGTCGTCAAGACGATGGATGTCTCTCTCAAGGGTATGTGTGAAAATAGCCGCTCGTAGTCTCGTCGATTCATGACGGTTAGCGCTGATCCTGTATCCAATTCCATTTTAACTTGGGACCCTGCTATCGTGAGGGTGACCCAAATGGTTCGGTGATCCTCTTTTGCGATTACATTGTGAAGTTTGAGACAGCTTAGTCTCCTGTTTCCGGATTCACTATCGCTCATCTGGTCTTCGGAACTACTGTCCGTCATCTTTTGTACTTTCTTGCACGGTTTCTCAGTAGCCTTTTTGTTGTCGCTGGTCTTCTTCCCAGACCTGCAAACTCGTGCAATGTGTCCAATCTTCCCGCATTGTCTGCATATTTTGTCTTTGGACCAGCAGTCCTTCTGGTCATGGTTAGTTCTGCCGCAGCGATAACATTTTGCAAATCCCCGTGTCATTTCGTGGGTGCCGTATTCCTGTGGTTTTTGTTGAATTTCTGCAGCTCCCCTGGCTGCTGCTTCATACGATACTGCCACGCTGAAAGCCTTATCTAGCGTCAGCTCTTTTTCTGAGAGTAACTTCTTCTGTGTTCCTTCACTCAGGAGTCCACAGACAAATTTGTCCCGTAGGGTATCTGCCAGTCCTGCTCCGAACTGGCAGTGCTTTGATAGCTTGCATAGTTCCGTAAGATACTCAGCATTGCTCTCATCTTTGTGCTGAGTTCTCCTGTGGAATTTAAATCTTTCTGCTATTTTAGCAGCGGTGCAGGGTTTAAGTGTTCCTGTAGGACAGCAACAATTTCGTTAAAACTCTTCGCCTTCGGTTTGGCTGGAGTAATCAGGTCCCGCAATAGGCCGTACATTCTAGCGCCCATTAAGTTTAGCAATATCGATGCCTTTTTCCCCTCCGCTATTTCGTTTGCCTCGAAATATACCTCGACTCTTTCCACATACGTGGTCCAGTCCTCTAATGTATTATCAAAAGCAGTGATACAGCCTGTCTTTGGCATCTTGCAAATCTAAAATGGCGCCTCCCGCGCTTTGCCTTCTTCCCCGATTTAACAAAATGGCACCTCCCGCGCTTTGCCTTCTTCCCCGCTGTTGTTAGCGCTGCTTTCCATGGTTTCTTGCGCGTTAAATATTGATTCTTTTTCTTTTATTATTTTCCCGTCGTGGAGCGGACCCTCTGGGACACTTCCCTCCTCTTCTTAGGTCCGAACGCTGCCCGGCTTCGAAGCACCGGTCGCGCCCTGTGTGCTCCACCCTCTCTTTCTCTCTTTGTTTCCCGACTCGCTGCCCAGCCCCATTGAAAAGCCATCCGATCGAGCTTCAGCCCGCCGCAGCCCAGGAAGGATCAGAGCACGACCTGCCACCAGCCCGACTAGCTGGGAAACCACAGACTGGTGAACCGAACCTGGCTCTTGACAGTCTCTCCTGCAAGTTTTCAAACCGATGATTGACGGTCGGCGCCCGTTTCACGAGTTTCTTTGGACTCAATTTTTTTTTTTCTTTCTTCTGGCTCCGACCTTCAACAACGTCGTCTGAGGTGCTGCCGAGTTGCAGGTAAGTTCGTTTCTTACTCGTCGCCAGTGTTAAGTCCGTGAATGATTGAGACACGGACCAGCAGGAGTGAAAACAAACAAGTCTTTACTGGTGGAAGTCAATAGTGAAAACTAACAAACAGAGGCTCTCTAGCGCCTTTTATACAGGGGTGGTCACTGCCGGTACTGCAGTCTGAGACCAGTTATTCTCTTAAAGGTACATACTGTGGTGATTATTCTTTATGTTAGTAAGAAGTATTGTGATTGGTTGTTTGCTTCCTGCCTTGGGATATATGCTGTAATCTCATTGGTAGTTGATGACATGTGATTTGTGGTGGCCATCTTAAATTCAGTTCTTTCTAGCTTTGGTTGGGACTGGGTGTGGAAAGATGTGCTACAGGATTTTAAAGTTAATAAAGCCTAGATTAGAAAGGCAAATCTATTCTTTATCTCAATTTATTAACTTTATGTCAGAATGGAGTGATATCTTCAACCAGAACGATTCAATGCTGACCCTAATTCTGCTGGAGTGGATGATAAATGGAAACACTGGTATTGTACATTTAAAAACTTTTTGGGCGTGTTGGATCAAGAGTCTCTAAATAAGTTGAATATGCTGATCAACTACATTGCTCCGGATGTGTATAAGTATATTTTGGACTGTAAAACTTACGAAGTGGCTATTTCTACATTGGAAAAGATTTTTGTTAAACCAAAGAATGAGGTATTTGCACGTCACCTTCTATCTGCCTGTAGGCAGCAGGTGGAAGAATCTTTGGATACTTATTTACAAGCACTTCGGTGCCTTAGTGTTAACTGTAATTATAAGGCCGTGACGGCTGAAGAATATAAGGAAGAATCGGTACAGGATGCTTTTATTAATGGATTACTGTCTAGATCAATTCATCAGTGGTTGTTAGAAAATAAGACTTTGGATCTTAAGAGTGCTTTTGAGCAAGCTTCTACATTGGATGTGGCTCAGAGAAGTTCGGATTCTTATGCTCTTTTTAATCGGCCTGCGACTGTGGTTTCGGCAGTTCCGGATGAAAAGGAATTATGTGGACTTAATAGGAGTGGTTTACTAGATTCTGAAACAGTTTCTACTTCGGCGGCTGTTGCCTCTAGGATTCAGAAGTGTTATTTTTGTGGGAACGTCCGGCACCCTCGTCTGAAGTGTCCTGCTCGGGAGGCTGTGTGTAGTAAATGCGGCAAGAGAGGTCATTACGCACGTGTGTGTAAATCATCAGGTTCAATTACCTCCTCTGTGACTATTCAGCCTTTAGATAGGGCGTTTATTGCATCAATTTCTGCTGCATTTGCTCATGGCCTAAACAAAGCTATAGTTACGGCCCAAGTTAATGGGTTGGAAGTGAAGGCCCTTATAGATACGGCAGTACCGAGAGTTTTATAAGTCTTCAGTTTGCGAAGGAGAAGCATTTGAAAATTTTGCCTGTTACGTATCAGGTGTGTATGGCTCAGACGACTCTCACTTCACAAGTAGCTGGTTGTTGCCTTGTGAAATTGATTCTTCTAGGTAATACGTATACTGATATACGCCTATCTGTTTTGCCTAATCTCTGTGCGGATATTTTGATTGGTCATGATGTGCTTCAGTTACATGAGTCTCTTAGTCTTTCATTTGGAGGGACTAAGCAACCTTTATCTATTTGTGGATTAACCTCTTTATCCATTTCTCCATTATCACTTTTTTCCAATTTGATGCCGGATTGTAAGCCAATTGCTACCAAGTCAAGAAGGTATAGCAGTCAGGATAGAGAATTTATTAATTCTGAAGTTCAACGTCTCTTATTGGAAGGAATCATTGAACCTAGTTGTTCGCCTTGGCCGAGCTCAGGTAGTTGTCCCGACTAACGAGAGACATAAGAAACGAATGGTGATAGACTATCCCCAAACTATTAATAGGTATACTCAATTAGATGCGTACCCCTTGCCTAAGATTGATGAGCTTATCAACAAAGTATCTCAGTATAAGGTTTTTAGCACTATTGACTTAAAGAGTGCTTATCATCAGATTCCTATTGTTAAGAAGGATCAACCATATACGGCCTTTGAGGCTGGTGGAAAGCTGTATCAGTTTTGCCGAATACCATTTGGTGTTACTAATGGTGTTGCTTGTTTTCAACGGGCAATGGATGCTTTTATAAGTGATAACTCTCTCTCTGACACCTTTTCATACTTAGATGACATCACAGTGTGTGGCAAATCAAGGGTGGAGCATGATTTTAATTTAAAAAGATTCCTTCAAGCTGCGGAAAAAGTTGGTTTAACTTTTAATAAAGAGAAGTGTATCTTTTTGACCACTGAGGTAAATCTATTGGGGTATATTATCTCGGGAAACAAGATTAAACCAGATCCAGAACGTCTGCGACCATTGATTGATTTACCTTGTCCTACTAATTCTAAGGCTTTGCAACGAGTTGTTGGACTGTTTTCTTATTATTCTAATTGGATTGCAAATTTTTCACAGAAGATCCGGCCTCTTATGCGGGTTACGACATATCCTCTATCATGGGAGGCCAGGACGTGTTTTGATAATTTTAAAAAGGATATCCTTGGAGCAGTTGTGCATTCTATTGATGAGCAGGTTCCTTTTGTGATTGAGACGGACGCTTCTGATTTTGCAATTGGGGCTACTCTGAACCAAAATGGAAGACCTGTGGCCTTTTTCTCACGTACCTTGAACAATAGTGAAAAAAGGCATTCTTCAATAGAGAAAGAGGCGTATGCAATAGTAGAAGCACTGCGTAAATGGAGACATTATTTATCGGGGCGACATTTTACGTTGGTAACTGATCAAAAGTCTGTGTCCTTTATGTTTGATGTCAAACATTTTGGAAAGATTAAGAATGATAAAATAATGAGGTGGAGGATTGAGTTGGCATGTTACCATTTTGATATAGTTTATCGTCCGGGGAAGGATAATGTTGCTGCTGATGCGCTGTCGAGGGCTTATTGTTCTGTGATTCACAGAGATACGCTTATTAATCTTCACAATGCCTTATGCCATCCTGGGGTTACGAGGATGATACACTTCGTACGCAGTAAGAATTTGCCCTTTTCAGTTGAAGACGTCAAGCGGATGACTTCATCATGTTCTATCTGTGCTCGGTGTAAACCGAATTTCTTTAAGCCTCAACGAGCTCATCTTATAAAGGCTACTTCTCCTTTTGAACGTTTGAGCGTCGATTTTAAGGGGCCTCTTCCTTCAACTACTCAAAACCGATATATATTTACTGTTGTGGATGAGTTTTCAAGGTTCCCTTTTGCTTTTTCTTGCGCAGATGTATCAGCTGCTACAGTTACCAAATGTCTGACTCAACTTTTTGTTATCTTTGGGATGCCTGCGTATATCCATTCGGATCAGGGAAGTTCTTTTATGTCTTCCCAGTTGAAGGAATACCTTCAGAGTCAGGGAATTTCTACTAGTAGAACTACCCCGTATAATCCCCAGGGTAATGGACAGTGCGAACGATACAATGGGGTGATCTGGAAGGCAGTTATGTTGGCTTTGACATCCCGGAACCTTAAGAATACACAATGGGAAATGGTACTGCCTGATGCCCTGCATTCCATTAGATCATTGCTTTCAACGGCTACTAATGTGACCCCCCATGAAAGGCTCTTTAACTATCCGCGGAGATCTACTATGGGATATTCGGTACCTCCATGGCTTACTATGCAGGGACCTGTGCTGCTTCGACGCCATGTTAGATTGTCAAAATATGATCCTTTAGTGGAGGAGGTGGAGCTGTTGGAGGCAAATTCCCAATATGCTCATATTCGATTCCAAGATGGGAAAGAAAGTATCGTTTCAATTAAAGACTTGGCTCCTTGTGGTGGCCAGCCCTCTTCTGAGGATATTAACAATAGTCATGATTCAGATAATGTGGATGCTGTTACAGATACTACGAATATTTCCAATCCGATTGCAGATAATTATACTTCTATTAGTCAGCCCTCGATGGATGTTTATGACCGTCCCAGTTTACCTCCTGATGGGATTTCTAATCCGGAAACTGTTGAGAATCGGGATATGGATAGCCTTCCTGCAGAAGATACTTCTGTGTCTCCTGGTGTGGGAGGGCAAGGAATTTCACCAAGGTTAAGAAGGTCGACATGAACAAGATATCCGGTCGACCGATTGAAAATGGACTTTTAAATTGATAGTGGTGTTTTAAAATTGTTGAAATATTATATTATATTGTTTTAGTTGAGAGATACTTAATACTTATGTGCAATGTTACTATTTGTTGTTGTCACTTAGTATTGTGTCATGTTGAATAGTTTTATTCTTGTCTGTGCATAGTTTTAGTTGTAAATAATTAATTATAAATTGTAAAGGTTATTTAGGTTGGAGTATATTTTAAAAGGAGGGGTGAATGTGGTGATTATTCTTTATGTTAGTAAGAAGTATTGTGATTGGTTGTTTGTTTCCTGCCTTGGGATATATGCTGTAATCTCATTGGTAGTTGATGCCATGTGATTTGTGGTGGCCATCTTAAATTCAGTTCTTTCTAGCTTTGGTTGGGACTGGGTGTGGAAAGATGTGCTACAGGATTTTAAAGTTAATAAAGCCTAGATTAGAAAGGCAAATCTATTCTTTATCTCACATACACAACAGGTTCCAGAATCCCTCCACTGCAATAGCAAAATAATTCAGTTTTTATAGTTTCCTCAGTGGCACCCTGTTTAGTTTCATAAGTTATTAGGCTCCTACAGAATGCTGTAGGCATTTTGAATAAAATATTGTATAATGTAATCTGTCACAAATGAGGATATTGATCATACAACGTTATATTACTGCAAGTATTGCATTTGAACTCGAGTAATTATAATAGTGAAAGGAAAGGTCTATTATTAGCTAGTACTGTACATTATAGTGTATAAATTTAAATTGTTGCTATAACTTAAATCTAAATCTAACTGAAAAGCAGTTTACCTCATGCCATGTTTCTGAAATGTTTTCCATAGGATTTATAAATTGCATGAAGATCAATGCCCAACATGCTTCATTTCTCAAAGATTCCTCTCAGATCATAATCTGCTGCCTCTAAATTGCTGCACAATTATTTCTTCGGCTCCGGAGTGTGATCAACAGGTGTGAGCTGGTGGACTGCGCGCTGATGCAGTCCATCTGTTCACTGCTGATAGCGCTTTTCTGTGCGCCGCTGTGTAATGTCTTTACCAGCTTTGGAACTCAAAGCGTAATGTATTCTGTGAAAAGACCCTGAAGCTTGCATTTCTCCCCGATAAGCCTCGGCAGGCAGTCAATAGCTCCCCAGCTGTTTTTGAGTCACCGACCTCAGACTTTTTTTTTAATTCGTAAAATACAAATTGCTCTTTTCCATTTGAGATGAGGATAACCTAAAGGTCAATTCACATTCCACATAATTTTGTAATGATGCAAATTACGTTGCAGTCAAATAATAAACGCCAGTATTTTATCCATTTGACTTTTTAAATTGAAAATGACTCCTAGATATTTGCAACTCTCAAACGTAGCATTTCAACCTAAGAAATGATGGTTATGAAACAATTTTCATGATAACACTGCAGCTATTGAACAATTAATGCAGAATAATGTTAGGGAAATGGATACATTAACTTTAAGAAAGAACACAAAAAGAAAATACTGCAGATGCTGGAAATCTGAAATAAAAACAGAAAATGCTGGAGATACTCAGCAGGTCAGGCAGCATCTGTGAAGAGAGAAACAGAGTTAACCTTTCAGGTCGATCATTGACCTGAAACGTTAACTCTGTTTCTCTCTTCACAGATGCTGCCTGACCTGCTGAGTATCTCCAGCATTTTCTGTTTTTATTTAAGAAAGAATAGTTGTGCTAGATACAGCCTATGCACATAGTAATATAATGGGGTCAATTTTAACTTGGGGACGGAATCGGGGGTGCGGGTGTCAAAGGGGGCAGTGAGCTGTCTGGCTGCCCGGAGTGTGAGATCCTGATGTTTTTAACTCTTAGGCCTCATTTGAATACCCCAAAACTGACTCCCACCTGAAGACATCGGGAATGACGTCCACGCCAGCTGGAAAGAGTGGAGGAGTCGTGGAGGGTCAGACTGCCACCGGGGACCCAGGGAAACAATCCCTGGCAAGGTAAGTGAGGAAGGAGGGGGTTTGAAACGATGTTGGGCAGGGGCAGGGGAGGCCCAAGATAGCCTTGCCAGGTCCAGGAAATCACACTTGCTCCTCCTGGCCCACAAGGATTCCATGTTAAAAAAACATTTTTCCAACCTTACCTTGGCCTCGTCTGGCCACTCTGAGGACTTCTGCCATGGTTGACATGTCGAGGTTGGCCCGGAAGCAATGCAAAAGTTAAAATGCTGTTGCGGTGCCAATGAGATCATCGGGCTGCGATTTTAAGATTAAAATTAGGCCCCTGTCTGCAGCGGGAGTCTCGGCCAACTTCAAATTCAGCGAAGATAAAATGTTGCTGGGCAGTAAGTGGACTCGGAGGATTTTAACCTCTCCCAAACACCATTCTTGTTGGAGGTGGGGAGTTAAAATTGATCTCTTAGTCTAATAATATATGAATTTCTTGGCCTTACTTATTTCGTCAAGAAGTTTTGCATTAATTGAAAACAACTTTATGAAGTTGAGAGCTAGGACAAATAGGAGTGAAATCAGAATGCACTTCTTCACACAAAGGGTATTGGAAACTGAAACTCTCTCTCTCAAAAGGTTGTTAATGCTGGGTCAATTTAACATTTTCATGACAGATCGCTAGATTTTTATTAGATAAGGGTATCGAGGGATTATGGAGCAAATGGGGTTGAGGTACCGATCAGCCATGATCTAATTGAATGGCAGAACAGGCTCAAGGGACTGAATGGCCAGTCCTGTTCCAATGTTAAACATTTAAAAACAAATCTAGTGTATTCCTGTGACATCTTTCACACTGGAGAGGACATTT
Organism: Somniosus microcephalus; assembly: GCF_052327205.1. Lineage (NCBI taxonomy): Eukaryota > Metazoa > Chordata > Chondrichthyes > Squaliformes > Somniosidae > Somniosus > Somniosus microcephalus. The sequence continues at coordinate 67,549,679 of NC_140991.1, forward strand.
GTGACCATTTCATTTTCATCGTTTGCTAACGCACCAGCATGTTCTAAAATGTTCCAGTTATATCTGTACTAACATTTAAATAGCTCTGAAAATGTACAGAAACATTAGTTTTTCTATCATTCTAAATATTGCACATGTTTTATACTCACCTGTGGAGAAGAAGCTTGAAAATGAAGCATTCACCTCAGAACCGCATGGTCCCGGCTTGAGACAGTTAAGTGAGGAATTTATCAGAAATCCGAGTTTGCTGCTCACTGCTGCTTGGCTCGTGGTGTTCATTTGGTAACCAGGGGATTACTCTCATCCAAATGCACCATGGCACTATCTGCTTTATTGATAGTAACATCTTGACAAAATTCATCTTGCTTATCAATGGATGTTTACATTTTTAATATTCTCTATTATGTTCCATACACTCACGGAACTCTAACTAGTCCCCATATTTCCTGTGTTCATTTCTTTGTTTTGTTTTACTTATAAATTTTTATACATAGGAACATAGAAGATAGGAGCAGGAGTAGGCCATTCGGCCCCTCAAGCCTGCTCCGCCATACAATGCGATCATGGCTGATCATCCAAATTCATTACCCTGTCCCTGCTTTCTCCCCATATCCCTTGATCCCTTTAGCCTTAAGAAATAAATCCAACTCCTTCTTGAATATACTTAATGAATTGGCCTCTACTGCCTTTTGTGGTAGAGAATTCCACAGGTTCACCACTCTCTGGGTGAAGAAATTCCCCCTCATCTCTGTACTAAATGGCTTACCCCTTATCTTTAGACTGTGACCCCTGGTTCTGGACTCCCCCGCCATCAACACATCCCCATCATTCTGCCTTCCCAAGCCTACTCCTGCACATCATTCCTCACACCAACCTACCTTGCACATTCACCCATCCCTCTCTCTCTACGCACATACTCACATCCCCATCTGACTAACCACCCCTCACACTCACCCTCATCCTAATGTAATCATAGCAAGTAACACCACAGAAGGAGGCCATTTGGCATTGGCACCACACTCCTCATAGTCACCCTCTACAGATGTAACCCATCCACCTCTTACACTCATTCCATCACTCTCACTCAAACTTCTCTTCTTTCCCTCCTTGCAGGAGAACAGAGCCCACAACAGAGAGAGGGAGAGAACCAGGGGTGGCCCTCCAGTTCTTACACATCTTGCACATCTTACATAGAAACATAGAAGATAGGAGCAGGAGTAGGCCATTCGGCCCCTCGAGTCTGCTCCGCCATTTAATGAGATCATGGCTGATCATCCAAATTCAGTTCCTTGTCCCTGCTTTCTCCCCATATCCCTTGATCCCTTTAGCCTTAAGAAATAAATCCAACTCCTTCTTGAATATACTTAATGAATTGGCCTCTACTGCCTTTTGTGGTAGAGAATTCCACAGGTTCACCACTCTCTGGGTGAAGAAATTCCCCCTCATCTCTGTACTAAATGGCTTACCCCTTATCTTTAGACTGTGACCCCTGGTTCTGGACTCCCCCGCCATCGGGAACATCCTTCCTGCATCTAGTCTGTTCAGTCCTGTCAGAATTTTATAAGTTTCAATGACATCCCCTCTCATTCTTCTAAACTCCAGCGAGTATAAGCCCAATCGAACCAATCTCTCCTCATACGTCATTCCTGCCATCCCAGGTATCAGCCTGGTGAATCTTCGCTGAACTCCCTCCATGGCAAGAACATCCTTCCTCAGATAAGGCGACCAAAACGGCACACAATACTCAAGATGTGGTCTCACCAAGGCCCTGTACAACTGCAGCAAGACATCCTTGTTCCTGTACTCAAACCCTCTCGCTACGAAGGCCAACATACCATTTGCCTTCTTAACCGCCTGCTGCACCTGCATGCTTACCTTCAGCAACTGGTGCACAAGGGCACCCAGGTCTCGTTGCACTTCCCCTTCTCCCAATCTATTGCCATTCACATAATAATCTGCCTTCCTGTTTTTGACACCAAAGTGGATAACCTCGCATTTATCCACGTTATATTGCATCTGCCATGCTTCTGTCCAATCACGCAACCTGTCCAAATCATACTGGAGTTTCTCGGCATCCTCCTCACAGCACACACGCCCTCCCAGCTTTGTGTTGTCTGCAAACTTGGAGATATTACATCTAGTTCCCTTGTCTAGGTCATTAATATATATTGTGAATAGCTGGGGTCCAAGGACCGATCCCTGCGGTACCCCACTAGTCACTGCCTGCCACTCGGAAAAAGACCCGTTTATTCCAACTCTTTGCTTTCTGTCTGCCAACCAGTTCTCTAACCAAGTCAATACCTTGCCCCCAATCCCATGTGCCTTAAATGTACACGCTAATCTCTTATGCGGGACCTTATCGAAAGCCTTCTGAAAGTCCAATTACACCACATCCACTGGTTCTCCCTTATCTATTTTAGCAGTTACATCCTCAAAAAATTCCAGTAGATTAGTCAAGCACGATTTACCTTTTGTAAATCCATGTTGACTTTGTCCGATCCTGTCACTGTTTTCCAAGTGTTCTGCTATTACATCTTTTATAATGGACTCTAGCATTTTCCCCACTACCAATGTCAGGCTGTAATTCCCCATTTTCATTCTACCACCTTTTTTGAATAGTGGGGTAACTTTAGCTACCCTCCAATCCATGGGTACTGTTCCAGATTCCATCGAATGTTGGAAGATGATCAGCAATGCATCTACTATTTCTAGGGCCACTTCCTTAAGTACCCTAGGATGTAGATTATCAGGTCCTGGGGATTTATCGGCCTTCAACCCCATCAATTTCCATAACACCATTTCCCTACAAATACTGATTTTTCTTCAGTTCCTCCCTTTCATCAGACCCTATGTTCCCCGACACCTCTAGGAGGTTATTTGTGTCCTACTTTTTGAAGACAGAACCAAAATATGTATTTAATTGGTCTGCCATTTCTTTGTTCCATGTTATAAATTCCCCTGATTCTGACTGCAAGGGACCTACGCTTGACTTCACCAATCTTTTTCTCTTCACATATCTATAAAAGCTTTTACAGTCAGTTTTTATGTTCCCAGCAAGCTTACTCTCATATTCTGTTTTCCCCTTCTTAATTAATCATTTTGTCCTCCTTTGTTGAATCCTAAACTGCTCCCAATCCTCAGGTTTACTGCTTTTTCTGGCCAATTTATATGTCCTCTCCTTGGATCTTATGTTATCCCTAATTTCCCTGGTTAGCCATGGTTGAGTCACCTTTTTTGTTTTATTTTTATGCCAAACTGGGATGAACATATTCTGTAGTTCATCCATGCGGTCTTTGAATGTTTGCCATCGCCTATCCACCGTCAACCCTTTGAGTGACAGTCCCCAATCAATCCTACCCAACTCACGCCTCATACCATCATACTTTCCTTTATTTAAATTCAGGACCCTAGTCTCTGAGTCAACTACTTCACTCTCCATCTTAATGAAGAATTCTATCATGTTATGATCGCTCCAACCCAAGGGGCCTCGTACAACAAGATTGCTAATTAATCCTTTCTCATTACATAATACCCAGTCTAAGATGGCCTGATCTCTAGTTGGTTCCTCGACATATTGGTCCAGGAAACCATCCTGTAAGTACTCCAGGAATTCCTCCTCCACAGTATTGTTACTAATTTGGTTAGCCCAATCTATATGTAGATTAAAGTCACCCATGATGACTACTGTGCCCTTATTGCACATGTCTCTAATTTCCCTTTTAATGCCATCCCCAACCTCCGCATTACTGTTTGGAGGTTTATATACCACTCCCACTAACGTTTTCTGCCCCATGGTATTTCTCAGTTCTACCCATACAGATTCCACATCATCAGAGCTAATATCCTTCCTTACAATTGTGTTAATCCCCTCTTTAACCAGCAATGCTACCCCACCTCCCTTTCTTTTTTCCCTATATTTCCTGAATATTGAATAACCCTGGATGTTGAGTTCCCAGCCTTGGCTACCCTGGAGCCATGTTTCCGTAATCCCAATCAAATCACATTAGTTTACCTCTATTTGCGCAGCTAATTCATCCACCTTATTACAAATGCTCCTCACATTAAGACACAAAGCCTTCAGGCTTGTTTTTTTAATGCTCTTAGACCTATTGGAATTATTATTTACTGTGGCCATGTTTGATTTAATCCTATGGTTTCTCTGACAACCACTTTTGTTTTTCTCCTTCCTATCTTTTGCTTTTATCCTTGTTTCCCTTTCCTCTGTCTCCCTGCTCAGGTTGCCAACCCCCTGCCATTTTAGTTTAAACCCTCCCCCAGAGCACTAGCAAACACTCCCCCTAGGACATCAGTCCCGGCCCTGCCCAGGTGCAAACCGTCCGGTTTGTACTGGTCCTACCTCCCCCAGAACTGGTTCCAATGTCCCAGGAATTTGAATCCCTCCCCCTTGCACCATTCCTCTAGCCACTTATTCATCTGAAATATCCTTCTATTGCTACTCTGACTAGCACGTGGCACTGGTAGCAATCCTGAGATTACTACTTTTGTGGTCCTATTTTTAAATTTACCTCCTAACTCCCTATACATTACTTGCATCACTCTATTCTCATTATAAGGCCTTTGGAATCAAACTTTCTACGTGTAAAATGAAAAGGTCAGAAATTACAGTCCACAAGACTTTTAAGAGAAATAATGGGGAATTTTAACCCCCCAAAAAATGGGTGCATTTGGGTTGGGTGGGAAGTAAATATGTTAAAAATTTCAAACAGCCCGCCTTGAACCCACCCACTTCCAGTCTTAACAGAGGCAGGACGAGGGTCAGGCGACCAATCCACTCACAGGACATGGGTCGCGCGTTGATACCTTTTAAGGAAGCTGCATGCCTCCATTTTAACAAGGTTTCTATTTTTAACTCATGTCAGCCGGGTTTCCCAAGCCTCAGGAAACACGGCAGGTAAAAGGAGGCGAGAAGGGCTGAATCTATAAGTTAAATGCCTTTACAGCACTGCTTGTGGGCCAGGAGGGGCAGGAGTCGACCTGCTCCTGAGCTCCAGCATTTTCCAGAGCCTTCCACACCTGATAGGCAACCAAGCTTGTCAATCAGGCTGGCTTTCGGGTAGGAACCTGGGAGAAGAAAATCACACAAGGCGTTAAGACGCCACAGTGTTCCAACCATAACTCCGCTCCGCTCCAAAACCCCGTCTCTGTAAGTATTAGGACCAGTGTGTTAATGATAAAGGGCAGTTCTAAAGCCCGGATTTTAACCAAGCCCATCCATCGGGAAGGAGGCAGGCTGGTAGTTAAGATGGCGGTGGGATGGTGGGGGTTTGTGCTGCGTTCCCACCTCTCGGTGTTTTTACTGTCGTGTGGTGGCCACCAGTCTCAGACCGGTGAAGCGTGCTGCCCCTGGCCCAGCAAGGAAACCTGGGGCCTACTCTCCCCAAACTTTCCCTCCCCCCTTCTCTGACTGCGATCAGCTCCTTATCTGGCTCGTTGTCAAGTGTTGTTTGATAATCGCCCCTGTGAAGCACCTTGGGACGTTTTACTATGTTAAAGGTGCTCTATCAATGCAAGATGTTGTTGTATTGCGTTCTGGTGACTTGATCAGTACCTATTAGGCTGAGTGCATGTATAAAACAGACACTACAAGCTGTCTTGGTCCCCAGTTCCATTTTATCTTTTTATCTTATCCGACACTTTAACAAAAACTATTTTTGTTCCTTTCAGGTGGCAACACGCTGCTCAGAGTGACTTTCACTTAATGGCCCCAATTGAAAGTTAACGCTCATTTCCCGGCCCTATTAAATGGTGCAGGTCTGATGTCTGATGATGTCATTGATGACTCATTTCCTTTGTCCTTATTTAAAGCAGCCTTGCACTGAACTCATTTGAAGGTTGCCAGAGGAGGTTGGAAGGTGAGAAAGAAAGGCCACAGTAGCGTTATAACTTTGGAAGGATGGATAGCCAAAGGCAGAGGGCTGCACCACACTTCCCTGATTCATTGCTGCATACTCTATTGGCAGCTGTTAGAGCACGCAGGGAGGTCCTTTCCCCGGCTGATAGGTGAAGGAGATGTCCACAAGAATCAAAAGGAGCCTGTCTGGATATAGCTGAGGAGGTCAGCAGCAGGGATGTTGTAGGGGGGTGGCGCGTGCCCAGTCAGCTCTGCCCCTGACAGTCCCTGAGCGGTTCGAATCACTCCCACACCCCTGGGTTCTAGACACCGGACTTAGGTACAGGCGGCGATACAGAAAATCGAGTAGACAAGTGGTTTGGTGCAAGAAAACCGCAATTTTTATTAAAGGCACAATAAAACACAATCTTGCTGAGAATTACTGAAATAATTACAGGCATGTACAATTACACTTATTTAGGAATGGGGAACACACGGCACATCAAGGGAAACAAATACATTAAAAATCCCCTTATCCTTATCCCACCCCCAATACCTAACTAGATTAAGCTACAAGGGGCCAGGAATTCATGCTCACCAATGGGGTTTCCTTGACAATTCAAAACCTGTTGATCAAGCCGGTTGTAGTTTAGGGGTTCGCTCCTGTTGTCCTTTGGGGTCTGCCGTCGTCATGTGGTTGCAGGGCGCGGCGATGGTGTCGTCTGTGTAAAGTACCCTCCTTTTCCCTCCGCTAACATCTTCGTTGGGTACTTTGCAGCGATGGGTCTTCTTCTTCTGGTGGTTTGGTCACCGATGGTTTTGCTGCGGTTGGGGCTCGGTTGGCGGTTTTTACCATTAATATGATTTTTCTACCCAAGCTTCAAACGCCAGCTTATTCTTAATTGACTTTACTATCCATGCTTCAAATGCCAGCTTACAACTAGGCCGTTTATCCCCCAATGTTTATCTTTCGCTGCCGTTCTCTGCCTATCGGTATTACCGTTCGTCTCGTCTCGTCTCGTCTGCCCGTTTGCGGCCTGTGTGTCCTGTGCGTACTCGATTCGGTTTTGTTCTTTTCCCCGTTTGGCTCCCGGTGTTGTAATGGGCGTCCTCGGCAAGAGGCAAGAGAGCGAGCAAGAGGCTGAGCAATAGAGCGAGCGCTACCGGTGGGCCTACAATTATACCCGGTTCTTCGCCCCTTATCTGCGCGCCAAATCAGGTCAGTTCTTTGTCTAACTTTTGGCGGGCTCGTCTAAAATGATTACAGTCATTTACTTTAACGACTTCTGGGGTGGTTGTCTCCATGTTTAATGGCTTCGATATCCTGGCTGTTTGTTATTTATGATACTTAACCGGGTTTTCCTGGCTCGGTGGCCACGTTGATCTGTTACCGATTATGTATGCAGAAACTTAATGGCCTCAAGATTAGGTCCATCCTGACTTGATCTGTTCCAAGGTGAAGAATGCATATTCTGTGTTTACCTAGATGTCTGGCTTCACAAAGTCTTTCACAGATCCATGCATGTTAGGATTCGTTTCAGGGCCTGCCTTTTGCAGGGCCTTGCTTTTAAAATCCTGTAGGTTTTGGTCACGAGGTTTCAGAAGCCATTTTGGGTACACTTTTTATTAACTTGTCCATACAGGGTCCCTTTATCCATAACTTTTGGGGAATGTGGGAATTTTGAGAACCCTACAATGTGGTGAGGAAGACCTGGATACAGTGCAGGAAGCGCTACAATGATCTCATGAGGTCAGGAAAGGTGAGTGCAAAGTCAGACTCAACTTCATCCTGCTGTGCCTGTCAACACATCCCCATCATTCTGCCTTCCCAAGCCTACTCCTGCACATCATTCCTCACACCAACCTACCTTGCACATTCACCCATCCCTCTCTCTCTACGCACATACTCACATCCCCATCTGACTAACCACCCCTCACACTCACCGTCATCCTAATGTAATCATAGCAAGTAACACCACAGAAGGAGGCCATTTGGCATTGGCACCACACTCCTCATAGTCACCCTCTACAGATGTAACCCATCCACCTCTTACACTCATTCCATCACTCTCACTCAAACTTCTCTTCTTTCCCTCCTTGCAGGAGAACAGAGCCCACAACAGAGAGAGGGAGAGAACCAGGGGTGGCCCTTCAGTTCTTACACATCTTGCACACCTTACATAGAAACATAGAAGATAGGAGCAGGAGTAGGCCATTCGGCCCCTCAAGTCTGCTCCGCCATTTAATGAGATCATGGCTGATCATCCAAATTCAGTTCCTTGTCCCTGCTTTCTCCCCATATCCCTTGATCCCTTTAGCCTTAAGAAATATATCTAACTCCTTCTTGAATATATTTAATTAATTGGCCTCAACTGTCTTTTGTGGCAGAGAATTCCACAGGTTCACCACTCTGGTGAGGAAATTCCTCCTCATCTCTGTCCTAAATGGCTTACCCCTTATCTTTAGACTGTGACCCCTGGTTCTGGACTCCCCGACCATCGGGAACATCCTTCCTGCATCTAGTCTGTCTAATCCTGTTAGAATTTTATAAGTTTCAATGAGATCCCCTCTCATTCTTCTAAACTCCAGCGAATATAAGCCCAATCGACCCAATCTCTCCTCATACGTCATTCCTGCCATCCCAGGTATCAGTCTGGTGAATCTTTGCTGCACTCCCTCCATGGCAAGAACATCCTTCCTCAGATAAGGTGACCAAAACTGCACACAATACTCAAGATGTGGTCTCACCAAGGCCCTGTACAACTGCAGCAAGACATCCTTGCTACTGTACTCGAATCATCTCACTATGAATGCCAACATACCATTTGTTTTCTTAACTGCCTGCTGCACCTGCATGCTTACCTTCAGCGACTGGTGCACAAGGACACCCAGGTCTCGTTGCACTTCCCCTTCTCCCAATCTATTGCCATTCAGATAATAACCTGCCTTACTGTTTTTGCTACCAAAGTGGATAACCTCGCATTTATCCACATTATACTGCATCTGCCATGCTTCTGCCCAATCACCCAACTTATCCAAATCATACTGGAGTTTCTCGGCATCCTCCTCACAGCACACACACCCACCCAGCTTTGTGCTGTCTGCAAACTTGGAGATATTACATCTAGTTCCCTCGTCTAGATCATTAATATATATTGTGAATAGCTGGTGTCCTAGCACTGATCCCTGCGTTACCCCACTAGTCACTGCCTGCCACTCGGAAAAAGACCCATTTATTCCAACTCTTTGCTTCCTGTCTGCCAACCAGTTCTCTAGTCTCTTATGCGGGACCTTATCGAAAGCCTTCTGAAAGTCCAAATACACCACATCCACTGGTTCTCCCTTATCTATTCTACCAGTTACATCCTCAAAAAATTCCAGTAGATTAGTCAAGCATGATTTACCTTTTGTAAATCCATGTTGACTTTGTCCGATCCTGACACTGTTTTCCAAGTGCTCTGCTATTACATCTTTTATAATGGACTCTAGCATTTTCCCCACTACCGATGTCAGGCTTACCGGTCTATAATTCCTTGTTTTCTCTCTACCACCTTTTTTAAATAGTGGGGTTACATTAGCTACCCTCCAATCCATGGGAACTGTTCCAGAGTCTATAGAATTTTGGAAGATGACCAGCAATGCATCTACTATTTCTAGGGCCACTTCCTTAAGCACCACAGCAGCAGCAGAGGAGGCAGCTCTGGAAATTTTGGGAGCTCGAGAGCCGATGATGGTGGGAGACGGAGAGAGGGGGACATCCCAGCAACCTGGTGACAGAATCACATCTGATACAGCCAAATGGCATACAACAGTCACTCATATGGTGACTGATGTCAGCAGCCAGTGAAATGCCATCATCTGCATAATGGTAATGTTACCCATTCTTATTATAACACATCTAATTCATCTCTTTACTCTCCCACAGGTCCATCAACTGCCACCCGCCCTCCACTGTCCAGCTGGAGGAGGAAGATGACTCCTCAGAGGAACCTCCAGCCTCTGAGGGTGCAGCGTCAGCAGACCCAAGCGCAGCCAGCACCAGTGCAGATACGCACACCTCGGTGGGTCCTGTGCGAGATAGATTAGAGCTGTCACCTGGTGTCTCACAATTCACAAGTGAGCAAGAGCAGATGGTGTTGACAGGGACAGCAGTGGAGATTCCTCACCGGAGGGCGCAGGATGCTCCAAGCTCTGCTGAGCTGCATGCAGACGCTGAGCCTCGGGGGCCATCCAGAGAGAGGGTGATCCTGGAGGGGCAGCAACAATTGCAGGAGGCTCTGGCAACTTTTGCAGCCGCGATGTCTGCAAATGTTCAGAGAATGGAGGAGTCCATCTCCAACATGAGCACCACTGTGTCACAGGCAATGGTGATGATGCACTCCTCCATGGAAAGAATGGCCACCTGCAAATGCACCAGTCACATGAGCACATGCTAACTGTGGACAACAGATGGTAGGCTCTCAAGGAGGGGTCTAAACATTGACTTGGGCCTTCATCGCCCCACTGCTGTGCAGCAAGGTGCTCGCCAGCTCTGTGCTAGCAGGGAAGTGCGGGTGGCCCATGAGAGGGATAATGGTGAGAGAGGACATGGAAGTGGGGGCTCTTCTCAAGGCAGACTTTGGCAGGGCCATCACAGGCTCCAAAACCCAGAGGACATCCGCCAAAAATGATCCTGCAAATATCTGCTGCAGATCGCTGGAAGGAGCCTGAGGTGAAGAAGTTGAGGGCGATGGTGACTTTGACAGCCACTGGTGAGGCGTGTCCACCTGCTCCTCTGGGCTGCGGGTCAGGTTCCAGTAAGATGCAAATATCTGCGACGACCTGGCGCGATAGCCTGAGCCTCCTGAAGCACTGCTGCTCAGTCACGTTGAGGAAGCTCATTCTCTGCCTGTATCCCCTGTGTTGGGGGTATCGTCTCCGGCGCAGTGCAGCCCTGTGCTGACCTCCTCCTGTGGGTAACAGGTTGTTGAGGAGAAGGCTGGTGTTGTGGTTGCTGCTGCTGCTGCTGGTGTGGCTGGTGTTGTTGGTGGTGGGGCTCATTTTGGACCAATTCTGAGGACCAAGGTGAGACAGTATAAGCAGCACCCATGCTGATGTAATAGATGGCAGGTCAAGTAGTGATCAGATGGCCAATCCCTCAATGTTCTAATACTGACTAGCAATGTGCTGAGAGTGGCTTCCGAGGTTTCAGAAATGACCTGCAAACTCCAGAAACCTAAATCTGTGCACAAAATGGAGTCCGCAACAGCCTTTCCCTTAGGCAACTAATGAGGTGTAAGGTGTGTGTATTTATGTGGTTTTCCCAGCTGTCAATTAATGCACTCACATAATGGCCACTGAGCTACCGCCTCCCCTTCACAGGCGAGGTTCCCGAAATGCGCGATTCCCGTGCTCATGCCGTTAAATTCAGAAGCTGTGTGGGGTTTGGCTGTTGCCAACATCAGTGGGTGCATGTGCCTGAAGGATTTTTGGACTTTTAAAATGGGTATGTACCCTTTTAAAATGGAGACGCACTTGGGCTGCGTTTCAAAATGGAGTTTGGACATTTGGACTTTAAAAAAAGGACTGACTGTTGGTTTCTGTGAAGATAGCAGGAACTGTCTGTCTTTTGGGTTGCCATGGGACCAGTCTCAACGCTGACGTCATGAAAGGCAGGGGCCTTTTCAGATTCGAACTTGTGTGATTTGTGGAAAAACACCTTTAGGCTTCATCACATGCCTCTGTTAGGCACGGTTTTGTCTCTGGAGTCGAACGGAGCCGGGACCGCGTGAATCAACGACAAGGGCTGGTAATTATATCCAGCATACACCTCTAGAAATCCCCAGGACCGCCCGCGTGTATGGCTGCTGAGGAACTGCAAGTGTCCAAGACGCAGGCTAACACGTGTGTGTGTGTGAGGAGGCTTCCAAGTGTGGGTTCTTATTGGCCCAGAAATTCCAGAACGGGGCTTGCAGCGCGTGCGAGCCCCGTATTTACACTTACCCCGCGCTACTGCCGATCAGCTCCAGGGACGCCTGGAATTGGTGTTTCCAGAAGAAGAATCCCGGGCAGCGTATGACGTCACGCCGCCCAGGAGTGCAGCCAGCGCGAAGCCAGGAGCGTGCAGTGCAAGTGAGACACGCCCCTTGAGGTCTCAGTTTCACTGGACACGCCCCCAATGTTTCTGTCAAGCTGCTAACCATTTTTACATGCAAAGCAGCAGTTTAAATAGGTTTTTGGAAGTTTTTTGAAGATTTTGGTAACTTTTATAAACTTTTTTAAATGTTTACATTATTTTGAGTAATCTGAAGTAGTTTTAAACAGAATTAAAGCAATTTAAAGACTTTTAAAAGCCCTAAAAGAATTTTTTTTATTCCATTTATTTATTTAGCAATGTCGTCGTCATACGTGTCTTCACACTGTTCCCTTTGGGGAACTGTATGAAGTGGTGGAAGGATTTATGGCCATGATTAACGCTCATTCCGTGACCGTAACCATCTTTGAACCAGGCATTAGGGCGGTTAGTCCTATGGCGGGAGGGTTTTACGGGCTCCCACAAGCTATACAAGGAGGGGGGGCCACCCACACCCACGGACGCAAATATCCCACTGGATGTCAACCCAGAATTTAGAGCCGGAGCTCCGACTCCACTTGCTGGGACTGTCTGGAGCGGGGTTCGAAACCCTACCCTGATCTGGCCCAGCGGCGGGGATCCTACCGCTATGACAAAGGCCCAATCCGATTAGCAACGTGAAATGGCAGCATAGGGCTCCAGTCACGGGGAGGGAAAAGGCGCAGGAAACGTATGGGTGTCACCTTTTGTGCGGAGTGGGCCTTTTGCGTAGCAGTAAGCATCCCCGCCGCTGGGCCAGAAGGAGTAGGGTTTTGAACCCCACTCCAGACAGTCCCGGCAAGTGGAGTTGGAGTTCCAACTTTAAATTCTGGGTGGACATCCAGCGGGATACTTGCGTCCGTGGGTGTTGGTGGCACCCCCCCCTCAGATGGGTTGTGGGAGCCCGTAAAACCCTCCCGCCATAGGACTAACCACCCTAATGGCTGGTTCAAAGATGGTTACGGTCACGGAATGAGCGTTAATCACGGCCATAAATCCTTCCACCACTTCATACAGTTCCCCAAAGGGAACAGTGTGAGGGTATGTATGATGATGACCTCTTGCGCAATGCACCTCCTTGGACCCTCAGTCGCAGATGCGAGGGGGCAAGTCGTGCAATTGTTAAATTTTTCATTTTATTGACATGTAAAATGTTGGCCCAGTAATTCCCTTCCAAATGCGCGAGTACGGTCGGGGTACTTACGCATCTGGCTGGATGAAATGCCGGTTTTCAGCATGCACAGTGCATGTGGGGAAAACCGGCATTTCCTGTCCTCTGAACGAAGGGGTTCAGAGGCAGAACGCGTGCGACTGCACAGGCAGCGCGTGCGCAGTATAATTCGCCGCTTTCATTAATGCTTTCAGTGAGGTCAAGTCCTTACAACTTACACATGAAAAAAGCATGGGTACAGTTGCTCCAGAGGCTGCGGAGGAAGATATTTATTATCGTGGAGCTTCTGAAAGTATGTATGTCTGTATATATTCCTTTGCGTGTTGTGTATATATTCCTTTACTTATGTGTATGAATGTATTATTTAATTATGACTTTCAGAGAAAGTAACTTATTGGAAAATCATAATTAAAAACATACATTCATACACATTAGTAAAGGAATATAAAACATACATACATATACGTAAAGGAATATATGTGGACATACATACATAACTCATTCTCACATTCCATTCACATAGCCACAATTGCTCCTTCTACCTACCGTTCTGAAAACCCTTTTAAAAAAAAAAATTTTTTACTTTAAAACTTACTTAAAATTTCTTAAAATAACTTCCCTCCCTTTCCCAAACAAAAATATTGCATTTCAGAAGCTCCACGATAAAATGTTTCTTCCTCCGCAGCCAATGAACCACTTTACACTTGCTTTTTTCAAGTGTAAATTCTGAGGACTTACCCTCACGGATTTCATGAATGAAATCTACGAAGTTCACTGCGCAAGCGCTGCCTGTGCAGTCGCACGCGCTCGAGGTCTGGAAATGCCGGCGTTCCCCGCATGCGCTGTTCATGCTGAACGCCGGCATTTCCAACGGCCAGATGCGTGAGTACCCCGAGTGCACTCACGCCTTTGGCCGCGAATTTCTGGCCCATTATGTCGGTGTGTAATTGAGACACGGACTGCAGGAGTTGGTTATAACAGGTGTTTACTGAGTGGAGACAAACGGGAACTACTACGCAAAGTTACTGCACAGGCTTATATACAGGGGTGGTCACTACTGGTACTGCAGTATACAGGGGCTGCAGAATATAGCTCCTTCTGCAAAGTACATACACTACAATTCCTCCCCTTTTAGCTAAACAGTACATAACATTCGATGAATAATTAAATAACATATTTACAATTACAGTTGCTAGATACATTAGCTGAAGTTAAGCAATATAAGTTCAGTCTTTGAGGAGGCTTCATGATTCTGTCTGGATAACGCCTCTTTGGGGTATCAGGTTCTTCTGGCAAAGTTGATTCGGGATCAACGTCGTTGTTTGGTTCGTCTGCTTCCAATATCACCGATTCTGAGGTAGATGCAATTGGTACTTCGGTTTCATCACCAGGTGTATCGAATCGTGGTGTGGAATTGACGTTTTCCAGTGACTCTAGAATCTGGTCAGCATGGCGTCTTACAATGCTCTCTCCAACGTCCACAGTATACATTAGAGGTCCTTGCCGTGTGCAGATCGTTCCTGGCTGCCATTTCTCTGTGCGGTAGTCCCGGGCCAAAACTGGTTGACCTATCTTAAAACTCCTGGTCGGCCTTTCATTCATATTCTGAAACTGCCTGTTCTCCACATCCCTTCTGATGTTTGGCTTAACCAAATCCAAGCGGCATCGTAGTCTTCGATTGAAGAACATCATGGCTGGAGTTTGGTTGGTAACCGCATGTGTCGCATTCCGGTAGGCAAACAAGAAGTTATCCACCTTGTGTTGTAGGGGTATGTCTTCATTACCCATTGCCTTGATAGCCTTCTTGAATGTTTGAACGAACCTCTCAGCCAATCCATTGGTGGCTGGATGATATGGGGCGGATGTGTAATGCTTAACACCATTGTTCTTTAAGAACCTCCGGAACTCTTCAGACACAAACTGTGGTCCGTTGTCAGAGCAAATCTGTTCAGGCAGTCCATTTCTGGCGAATATGGTTCGTAAGACTGTGATAGTTTTTTCTGTGGTGGTTGAGGACATTTTTATTACCTCTGGCCACTTTGAATGTGCATCCACCGCAATTAAAAACATCGAGTCCATAAATGGACCAGCAAAATCAATGTGCACCCTTTGCCATGGAGATGAGGGCCACTCCCATGGATGTAGAGGGGCTTGTGGTGGGGCGTTTTGGACCTTCTGGCATCCTGTACAGCTCTTGGTCATCTCTTCGATTTCTCTATCGATTCCTGGCCACCACATAAATGCTCTGGCTAAGTTCTTCATTTTAACCCCTCCCAGATGACCCTCATGAAGCTCATTGAGCACTCTATCCTTCAATTTGGGTGGAATTACTACTCTGGATCCACACATCAAGGTTCCTCTGCACACTGACAGCTGTTCTCTTCTCGGCGAGAATGCTGGCAACAGTGGTTCGCCATGTGCTGGCCATCCCTTCACCGTTAAATCATAGACCCAGGAGAGTGTTGGGTCATTTCGTGTTTCCTTTTCTATGTTTGCATTCGTCACAGGTAGACATTCGACTATGGTCGAGTGGAATATCTCTACTGGATCCACTGCAGGTGCTTCTTCCACCATCGGCAACGGTAGGCGCGACAATCTATCAGCATTCCCATGCTGTTTAGTTCCTTTGTACTCGATGTCATATTGGTGTGCCCCTAGGAAAAGGGACCACCTCTGTAGCTGGTGTGCTGTCATTATCGGGACGCCCTTCTGAGGGTTGAAAATGGAGACAAGAGGTTGATGATCAGTTAGTAGAGTAAATTTCTGACCGTGCAGGTAGTGATTGAACTTCTTCACCCCCCACACCAGGCTGAGGGCCTCTCTGTCAATCTTGGCGTAGTTACACTCGGCTGAAGTTAACGAGCATGACGCAAAAGCTATCGGCCTCTCTGAACCATCAAGGAATTTATGTGACAGTACCGCTCCAATGCCGTAGGGAGACGCATCACACGCCAGTCTTATCGGTAGTGATGGGTTGTAGTGAGACAGTACTTCTCTTGAAGTGATAAGGTCTTTACTCTTCTGAAAGGCCCGCTTACATTCATCGCTCCATTTCCATGCTACTCCAGTTTGTAGTAGGGCGTTCAGTGGGTGCAGAATTGTGGACAAATTCAGCAAAAACTTATGGTAGTAATTCACCAATCCGAGGAATGACCTCAGTTGTGACACATTTTCAGGCGCTGGAGCCTTAACTACCGCTTCAATTTTGTCAGGGGACTTATGTAACCCCTCTCCATCAATCACGTGGCCACAATACGATATCTGTTTCTGTAAGGACCGGAACTCGGTGGACCCAACTGCAGTAAGGCAAACTGAGGTAGAGGTAAGGTTGCAAAATAAAGGTAGACTTTACTTGACATAAACAAAATAACAACAGTACAGAATACAGGCAAGCAGACCAGCAAGCGGTATCTCCAGGCAGTGCAACTCAAGACTGAGCAAAGAACATAAAGTGAACACCACTTAAATAGTAGGCATCTAACAATGCACAGGTGAATACAATAATGAATAAAGAAGGACACAATTAAGAGAGTTCATGGAGCCCTCTGGTGGCGAGGCGAGGCAGAGTCTGGGTCATTCCTTACAGTTTCTTAAAAAACTCGCACTTGGGGCAATTGGCTCATAGCCCATGTTCTCTTAGTCTAGTGAGCACCTGCTCTAGGTTGGCAAGGTGTTCACTGTCATCTTCACCTGTCACTAGGATGTCGTCCAAGTAACACTGAGTCCCCGGAATCCCTTGCAGGACTTGTTCCATCGCTCTTTGCCATATCGCCGGAGCTGATGCTACTCCGAATACCAGTCGATTATACTGGTAAAGACCTTTGTGAGTGTTTATCGTGAGATACTTCCTAGAGGATTCTTCAACCTCCATCTGCAAATATGCTTGTGCTAGGTCAATTTTTGTAAAACGCTTCCCTCCAGATAGTGAGGCGAAAATATCTTCTATCCTCGGGAGAGGATATTGTACTGTTTGAAGGACTGGGTTCACCGTCACCTTGAAGTCCCCACAGATGCGAACCTTCCTTGGCTCCTCAGACTTTTCTTCATGACAGGATCGATGGGTGTCGCCCACTCGCTCCAGTCTACCTTAGATAACATGCCTGCATTCTCCAGATTCTCCAGCTCTGCCTCGACGGCTGGGCGAATTGCATATGGTACCGGTCTTGCTTTGAAAAACTTGGGAATTGCGTTCTCTTCTATTTTTATCGAGGTGGTTACGCCTTTAAGAGTTCCCAGTTCTTGTTGAAATACCTCTTTGGCGTTAGCTAAGATTTTTGACAATCGTCCAGGTGTGCCATCGTCATCCTTTTTACCAGCCACCGTCAGTGCCTGAATGGAGTGCCAGTCTAACCTTATCTTTCTGATCCATTCACGTCCCAATAACGGTGGTCCACCATCTTGCAGTATGTACAGATACAATTTCTGTATTTCCTTGCCATTGTATTCGACAGGCACCCTTATTTTCCCTCTGGGGTATACTTTTTGCCCCGTATATGTCTTCAAGACAATGGATGTCTCTTTCAAGGGTATGTGTGAGAATAGCCACTCATAGTCTCGTCGATTCATGACGGTCAGGGCTGATCCTGCATCCAATTCCATTTTGACTTGGGACCCTGCTATCGTGAGGGTGACCCAAATGGTTCGGTGATCCTCTTTTGCGATTACGTTGTGAAGTTTGAGACAGCTTGGTCTCTTGTTCCCGGATTCACTATCGCTCATCTGGTCTTCGGAACTACTGTCCGTCATCTTTTGTACTTTCCTGTACTGTTCCTTAGTAGTCTTTTTGTTGTCGTTAGTCTTCTTCCCAGACCTGCAAACTCGTGCAATGTGTCCCATCTTTCCGCATTGCCTGCATATTTTGTCCTTGGACCAGCAGTCCTTCTGGTCATGGGTTGTTCTGCCGCAGCGATAACATTTTTCAAATCCCCGTATCATTTCGTGGGTGCCGTATTCCTGTGGCTTTTGCTGTATTTCCGCAGCTCCCCTTGCTGCTGCTTCGTACGATACTGCCACGCTGAAAGCCTTATCTAGCGTCAGCTCTTTCTCTGAGAGTAACCTCTTCTGGGTTCCTTCACTCAAGAGTCCACAGACAAATTTGTCCCGTAGAGTATCTGTCAGTCCTGCTCCAAACTGGCAGTGCTTTGATAGCTTGCATAGTTCCGTAAGGTAATCAGCATTGCTCTCATCTTTATGCTGATTTCTCCTGTGGAATTTAAATCTTTCTGCTATCAGCAGCGGTGTAGGATTTAGGTGTTCCTGTAGGATATCAACAATTTCGTTAAAACTCTTCGCCATCGGTTTGGCTGGAGTAATCAGGTTCCGCAGTAGGCCGTACTTTCTTGCGCCCATTAAGTTTAGTAGTATCGATGCCTTTTTCTCATCGGCTACTTCGTTTGCCTCACAATATACTTTGACTCTTTCCACATACGTGGTCCAGTCTTCTATTGCATTATCGAAGGCAGTGATATTGCCAGTCTTTGGCATCTTGGAAATCTAAGATGGTGCCTCCCGCGCTTTGCCTTCTTCCCCGATTTAACAAAATGGCACCTCCCGCGCTTTCCGTCTTCTCCGCAGTTGCTAGCGCTGTTGCTGGCATTTTATGCCTTGATGGCGACGCCCTATGGTCTTCGTGCACTTCCCCCTGCGCTGCTGCTAACGCCGCTCTCCGCGGTTCCCGTGGCAAACTGCAGCTCCTCGCGGCTTTCTGCACTTCTAATTTATTTTATCTTCCCCGTCGTCGGAGCAACCCTACGGGACGCTTTCCTCCCTCTTCTCGGGTCTGTATGCTGCCTGGCTTCGTAGTACCGGCCGCGCCCTGTGTGCTCCACCCTCTCTCTCTCTCTCCTCTTCCTGGCAACGCTGCTCGGCCCCGTTGAAATGCCACCCGATCGAGCTCTAGCCCGCCGCAGCCCAGGAAGGATCAGTGTACTACCTGCCACCAGCCCGATTAGCTGTAACACCATCGACAGGATAACCAAGCCCCGCTCTCGACAGCCTCTCCTGCAAATCCTCAACTCCGATGAATCAGAGGCGGTTGCCCACGATCGACGCCCGTTTCTTCTGTCTGTTTTTTTTTTCTTTCTTCCTTCTGGCCTCGACCTCTGGCAACTTCGCTTCAGGGATGGATCCCCATGAGATGGTGCAGACTGCAGGTAAGTTCGGATCTGCTCGTCGCCAGTATTATGTCCGTGTGTAATTGAGACACGGACTGCAGGAGTTGGCTTTAACAGGTCTTTACTGAGTGGAGACAAACGGGAACTACTATGCAAAGTTACTACACAGGCTTATATACAGGGGTGGTCACTACTGGTACTGCAGTATACAGGGGCTGCAGAATATAGTTCCTTCTGCAAAGTACATACACTACAGTTCTGACCAAACCGGGAGAGGGGTTTAGTTAGAGGTGTTTTTCCATTATCCAGGCTTAGATTCTGGGAAGGGGTTGGTTCAGCGTAACCAGCAGGGGGGTATTTTAGTCTAAGGTTATAAGCTAGTGTCCACGGTCACCTACTCGTTATGCCGTAAGCGAGAGGAGTAGGGGTTGTCGTTTTGTGAGTGTAATAAAAGGAATCGATCTTTGACCAACCTGAACCATTTTGTTTCATCTGAGTCAATTATAATCTACCCATAGTAACTCCTTGGGTCCAAACTTGGGGGTTGTGGGGCTTGTGGTTCGCGGTATAATTCGGAAGACCAACCAGGTGGCATCTGGTCATGCCGGGTTACACAATAATCCCACTGGGGACGCTGCGCATCGGGCATAGAAGAAGACCTATCTGGCCTTGGTCTCTCTCTCTGTGGGATTACCCGCTAATCGACGGGCTAGGCAGGGACTATTGGCAAAAGCTCCTGCCGTCCAAGGGAAGCAACCCAAGCCGGGGAGTTTTTAATGCACGGGTCGACTCAAGGGAGAGTCATAGAAAGACAGGGCACGCAAAAACACCCTGCAGCTGCAGTTAAAAACCCTCTTAAGGGTCTGATAACAAGCAGTTAATGAGTTGAATTAGATCGCCCGCCTCTGCCGCTGGGAAACGCACCCGAGTTAAGGACACGAGGAGGCGGGACGACGGTGGGTTCAATCTGTCTTCCAAATGCAGTGAGCAACAGCTTCTAACCTTGCAAAGTGAAGACCTATGAAATGGGAGCTTTTATAGACCATTTGCAGCTGTCAAGTTAGTAAATCATCACATGCTGACACAACACCCGACCTCCTTACCTGACATGATCCCCGAGCAGTGGGGAAGCCGTTGGCAAACTCTAAAAATCTAAAGTTAAGCTTAAAATAATACTTAATTGCCTCTTAACAATCCAGCTAATGATCTAAATTGCCTCCCCCACGGCTTGGTGTCGGGTCTGTTCTGCGATGACAGACCCGACATCTAGGAGACTAGCGTGGAAGTGGGTTGACAGCAGGTTCCCTACCTGCTGTCAAAAAAAAAGATTTGCCCAGCTGACCCGCCACCAAACATGTCCCCTGACCCCCTGAAAAATTTCGGCCAAAGTGTAAGATTGTGAGATCTGTAAGATTCGTAATTTATATTTAAATTGTTCATGACTATAACAAACCACTCCTGGTACAGGTATATTGTGTACAAGTATAACAGATTTATTAAGCACTTTATATCTAGTACAAAGAAGTAATACTTAACAAGATGATAGTCGCAATCCGTTCCTTGAAACCCCAGTAGCGTGCCCACCAGGTGACTGTGGTCTTGCTGTGCTCTGTTGACTGAAGTTTTCTTTTCCTCTGGTTTCGCGCTGCCTTCAATATTCAATAACTGTTCATTTATACCTTTTACTCCCCTGTGCCTACGTGGCCTTCATTAACTGTCTACTATCGGTTATTTTAGTCACCCTCTCACTCCTAATTTCTGATATCACAAGCTATTCTTATCTGAGAACAACCTTCACATTAAGTTCTCACAGATGTCTTTTTGCATCCTAATCAGCTCATTGTTTAGCCGGTTCTGCATTTTTGAGAAATAGGGAGGGTGACTGTCTCCAGCCTCCAATCTTCTTTTGCAATGTTGATGAATTTCTTGTTCCCCACTGTCTCCTTGTTTTCCTAACAGACCATTTTACAGAATCACATCAAGTTGGTGTAATTTACCATCATGCTTTGCTGCTCAGCCTTGTGTCCCTTTTAAGGTTATACACATTGGGACAGAATTTCAGCTCTCCACGAGTGAGTACACACGGGGTACTCACCCGTAGGCCGAATGGAAGTGCGGGTTTCCTGCATGCACTGCGCATGCGTGGGAAACCGGCACTTTCGATCCTCTGAACGAAGGGGTTCAGAGGTCGAACGCGCATGCAGGGGAGGCTGCGCGTGCGCTTTGAACTTAGGTTTTTTTTGCAGGTTTTCACGCGAGGTTAAGCCTGTAGGATTTACACATTTAAAAAGCAGGCATAAGGCCTGCTTTTTACAAGGTAAGTGGTCAATTAATTAAAATTAAAACATTTTTTCCACAGGTTTATTATTTTTAAATACTTTAAAGCAAGGTAAGTTTATTTTTAGCCCCATTTTTTTATAAAATTATTTTTTTCAAAAATTTAAATTATTG
Organism: Somniosus microcephalus; assembly: GCF_052327205.1. Taxonomy (NCBI): domain Eukaryota; kingdom Metazoa; phylum Chordata; class Chondrichthyes; order Squaliformes; family Somniosidae; genus Somniosus; species Somniosus microcephalus. Next base: position 67,571,356 of record NC_140991.1, read on the forward strand.
TTTAAAATAGTTATTTAATGTAATTTGTAGTTTATTGAAAAAGTGTGATTTAAAAAAAAATTATTTGAAGGTTTAGTGCTATTTTGAGGCCCATAGTATTCATAAGTTTAGACAGGTCTTCCTGTCAATCTTATGAATGGGCTTTTCCCTCCTCCGATTGGCTGCCCATGGCTCACGTGATCCCAGGGGACGCATCGCACTAACTACGCCCCTGGGACATGCAAGCACAGCGCGCCAGCAGCTGGGCCAGGCCCCGGAACGGTATTCCACGGGCCCCTACAGCTCAACTGCCGGCGCACAAGGTAAGTGCAGGTCGGGGGCTTGCACCCGCGGGAAGCCCCCGACCCGAATTTCTGGGCCATTGTAACAGAGGTTTTATGCTTCTAACATACATTATTATACATCATAGTAATTTTAAGAAAAGCATTACATTTAAAACATTATCAAATCATACATCTATCTCTATTCTACAAAAGTATTTGTTTAATTTCTCTGCCATTTCCTTATTCCCCATTATAATTTCTTCTGTCTCAGCCTGTAAGGGACCCATGTTTACTTTCGCTAATCTTTGCCTTTTTACATACCTATAGAAGCTTTTACAGACTGTTTTTATGTCTCTCACTAGTTTACTCTCATTCTATTTTCCCTTTCTTTATCAATTTCTTGATCCTCCTTTGCTGAATTCTAAAATCCTCCCAATCCTCAGGCTTACTACTCTTTTTGGAAACATTATAAGTTGCTTCCTTTGATCTAATACTATCTTTAACTTCTCTTGTTGGACCACTTTTCCTGTGAGGTTTTTGTGCCTTAAAGGAATGTATATTTGTTGTAAATTATGTATTAATGCTTTAAATGCTAACCATTTAATGTCTACTGTCATACCTTTAAATGTAGTTTCCCAATCTACCTTAGCCAACTCGCCCCTCATACCTACGTAGTTTGCTTTGTTTAGATTTAAGACCCTAGTTTCGAATTTAACTAAATCACTTTCAAACTCAATATAAAATTCTATCATATTATGGTTACTCTTTCCTAAAGGCCCCTTTACTACAAGATTAATAATTAACCCTTTCTCATTGCACAATCCTAGATCTAAAATAACCTGTTTCCTAGTTGGTTCCTGAACTTACTGATCTAGAAAATGATCTTGTATACATTCCATGAATTCGTCCTCCACACTATTTGGCAAATTTGGTTTGCCCAGTCTATATGTAGATTAAAGTCCCCCATGATTACTGGATTACCCTTGTTACATTGCACCTCTAATTTCCTGATTTATAATCTGCCCTACATTACAACTACTGTTTGGGGACCTATAAACAACTCCCACCAATGTTTTCTGCCCCTTGTTGATTCTTAGCTCCACGCAAACTGATTCTACTTCTTGATTTTCGGAGCTAAGATCCTTTCTCTCTACTGTCTTTATCCCATCCTTTATTATCGGGGCTACCCCTCCTCCTTTTCCACTTTGCCTATCTCTTCTAAAAGTTAAGTATCCTGGAATATTTAGTTCCCAACCTTGATCACTTTGCAACCACGTCTCCATAATGGCTGTTAGATCAAACCTATTAATTTCTATCTGCGCTATTAATTAATCTATTTAGTTGCAAATGCTTCGTGCTTTCAGATATAGTGCCTTTAACTTTGACTTTTTTCTATTTTTCCCTGATGTCACCCTAGTCACTGATGCCTTATTACCTTTGTTACTCTCTCTCTATCCCTTCCTGACCCACTCTGCTTATTTTTACCCAAAACTCTACTCTGCAGCCTTGACATTTCTCTCGCTGCTTTTAAATGTATTCTTTCCTGAATCCTTCCACCCCTCCCCCCCGCCACCTTCATTAGTTTAATGCCCTGTCTACTGCCCTAGTTATTCAATTCATCAGGACACTGCTCCCAGCCCGGTTTAAGTAGAGCCCGTCCCATCGGAACAGCTCCCTCTTTCCCCAGTACTGGTGCCAGTGCCCCATGAACTGAAACCCCTTCCTCCCACAGCACTCTTTAAGCTATGCTTTTAAACCTCTAATTGGTTTGTCCCTATGCCAATTTGTGCGTGGTTCAGGTAACAATTCAGAGATTATTACCTTTGAGGTTCTCCTTTTGAATTTGAATCCTAGCTCTTCAAACTCCCTCAGAAGAACCTCATTCCTAGTTCTACCTATGTTGTTGGTTCCTACATGGACCTCGACAACTGGATCCTCCCACTCCAAGTTCTTCTCCAGTCGCGAGGAGATATCCTTAACCCTGGCAACACAGCCTTCGATACTCCCTGTCGCAGCTTCAGAGAACAGTATCTATCCCCCTGACTATACAGTCGCCTACCACTACCACCTTCCTTTCTTCTCACCCCACTTGAATGGCCCCCTGTGCCACAGTGCTGTGGTCAGTTTGCCCATCCACCCTGCAGACCTTGTTCTCATCCATACAGGCAGCAAGTACCTCGTACCTGTTGGACAAGGTCAAGGGCTGAGGCTCCTCCATCACTATATCCTGGGTCCCCATACTTTCCTGACTCACAGTCACACCCTCCTGTCCCTGACCACTGACTAACTCTCAAGTACTGCTTAACCTAAGGGATGCAACTGCCCCCTGGAACAAAGTGTCCAGGTAACTCTCCCACTCCCTGATACATCGCAATGTCTGCAGCTTGGATTCCAGCTCAACAACTCTTAGCCGAAGTTCCTGGAGCTGCAGGCACTTACTGCAAATGTGGTTGCTCGGGAGCTCATTGGTCTCCACCAACTCCCACATGTTGCAGTTACGACACTGCACCTGCACTGCCATCTCTATCTAACCTTATTTTACTTAGATAATTATTTAACAGTTTTATTCAAATGATTATTTTTACTTTTAATTTTTAGTTTCAATTTGTTAATTTAGATTGTTATTCAATAAGGTTATAGTAGTTAATACTCACCCAGTTCTGAATTTAATCCACTTACCTAACCTAGAGAGCAAAAGAGCTGTAATGCTCACCAATTAATCACCTGCCTGCTGTCCTGTGACATCACTCTTGTTTTTTTGTTTTTAAATCGCCGCTCAGCTCCCTTTAAGCTGCCTCTGCTCCCGCTCAGGCCCACACTGTGCCCTGGGCCTTCTCCGGTGCTCCCTTTAAGCCGCTGCCTCCGCTCCCGCTCAGGCCCACACTGTGCCCTGGGCCTTCTCCGGTGCTCCCTTTAAGCTGCCTCCGCTCCCGCTCAGGCCCACACTGTGCCCTGGGCCTTCTCCGGTGCTCGCTTTAAGCCGCCTCCGCTCCCGCTCAGGCCCACACTGTGCCCTGGGCCTTCTCCGGTGCTCCCTTTAAGCTGCCTCTGCTCCCGCTCAGGCCCACACTGTGCCCTGGGCCTTCTCCGGTGCTCCCTTTAAGCTGCCTCTGCTCCCGCTCAGGCCCACACTGTGCCCTGGGCCTTCTCCGGTGCTCCCTTTAAGCCGCTGCCTCCGCTCCCGCTCAGGCCCACACTGTGCCCTGGGCCTTCTCCGGTGCTCCCTTTAAGCTGCCTCCGCTCCCGCTCAGGCCCACACTGTGCCCTGGGCCTTCTCCGGTGCTCGCTTTAAGCCGCCTCCGCTCCCGCTCAGGCCCACACTGTGCCCTGGGCCTTCTCCGGTGCTCCCTTTAAGCCGCTGCCGCCACTCCCACTCAGGCCCACACTGTGTCCTGGGCCTTCTCCGGTGCTCCCTTTAAGCTGCCGCTGTAATGTATGTACCTTTAAGGGGGAGAACTACTCTTCACAGCTCCTGTATCCTGTAGTACCGGCAGTGAACACACCTGTATATAAAACCTGAGTAGTGATCTGTACAGTCAGTTGCAGTTTGAACCCTCATTCAGTAAACACCTGTTGATCATTCCCTGCAGTCTTTTGTCTGATTATTGAAGGACACAACATTAAGATACCCGGATCTAACATTGGCGACGACAAAGATTCGAACCTACCTGCAACTCTGCATCACCTCCCAGGAATTCGCTCCTGGAGAACAGTGGAAGGAGGTCGAGTCCAGAAGCACGGGCATCGCAGGGGAGGCTGTCGAGAGCCAGGCTTGGCTTTCCAGTCACGGTGGTCCAGTGAAACGGGCGGGCAACAGGTACTGCGCAGACCCTTCCCGGACAGCGGCGGCTAGAGCCGACCGAGCGGCACAGAAAAAGGCCGAGCAGCGTCGACGGGGGAGAGAGAGAGGGCAGAACGCACAGGGCGCAGCCGGTGTTCAAGGGCCGAGCAGCGTCAATGAGGGAGAGAGGCGAGAGAGAGCAGAGCGCAGCCGGTGTTCAGGACCGAGCGGCGTCAACGGGAGAGAGAGGCGAGAGAGAGCAGAGCGCAGCCGGTGTTCAAGGGCCGAGCAGCGTCAACGGGGGAGAGAGGCGCGCAGGAAAACGCGAGGCGCTGCCATTGCCACGAGGACCGCAGAGAGCGGCATTGGCAGCAGTGCAGGAGCAGCGCACGAAACCCACAGGGCGTCGCCATTTGCCACGAGGACCGCCGAGAGCGGCGTTGGCAGCAGCGCGGGAGACGCCATTTTAAGCCGCAGCGGGGAAGAAAGGAAAGCACGGGAGACGCCATTTTAAGCCACAGCGCGGAAGAAAGGAAAGCGCGGGAGACGCCATTTTAAGCCAGTCTAACCACACCCAAAAATGCCGAAGAGTGGCAGTATCACAGCATTCGACAATGAAGTCGAAGATTGGACGACATATGTTGAACGCATAGAAGTATACTGCAAGGCGAATGAAGTGCCAGATGACAAGAAAGCGCTGGTATTGTTGAATTCAATGGGTGCAAAAACGTATGGCTTACTACGAAACCTAGTAACCCCAGAGAAGCCAGTAGAAAAGGATTTTGAAAACGTGGTGTCAATCCTACAGGACCACTTAAACCCCACACCGCTGCTGATAGCAGAAAGATTTAAGTTTCACAAAAGCAACCAGCATAAAGATGAAAGTAATGCTGAGTATTTAACGGAACTGCGCAAGCTATCGAAACACTGTCAGTTTGGAATGGGACTAGCAGATACTTTAAGGGACAAGTTTGTGTGTGGGCTTCAAAGTGAAGGAACCCAGAAACGGCTTCTATCAGAAAAGGATCTTACGCTGGACAAGGCTTTCAGCATTGCAGTATCACACGGAGCAGCCGCACGGGGTGCTGCAGAGTTACAATGGAGACCGCAAGAATATGGCACAAATGAAATGTCATACGGAACAGTGAAGTGCTATCGCTGCGGCAGGACAACACACGACCATAATGATTGCTGTTTCAAGGACAAAGTGTGCAGACAGTGTGGAAAAGTAGGACACATAGCAAGAGTCTGCAGGTCGGGAAAGAAAACCAGCAGCAAGAAATCTCCACAGGAGAAGTACAAGAAGGTACATAAGGTGACGGAGAGTAGTTCAGACGAACAGAAGAGTGATACAGACTCCGGAAGCAAGGAGCTGGGTTGTCTGAAACTACATAATGTGATCAAAATGGAGGATCACCAAACTATCTGGGTCACGCTCAAGATAGCAGGAGTCCAAGTGAAAATGGAATTGGACACAGGATCAGCCCTAACAGTCATAAACCGAAGGGACTACAAGCGGCTATTCTCACATATACCCTTGAGAGATATAAAGATTGTCTTGAAGACGTACACGGGGCAAAAAGTCTACCCCAAAGGAAAAATAGGGGTGAACGTTATATATAACAGCAAGGAAACACCAAAAATTGACCTATATGTATTGCCAGATGGAGGACCACCACTGCTAGGACGTGAATGGATCCGGAAGATACAGCTAGATTGGTATTCCATACAAGCACTGAATGTAGATGCTAAAAATGATGATGACGTCACACCTGGACGACTGTCAAAAATGCTAACTGATGCACAAGAAGTGTTCCAGCAGGGACTCGGAACACTAAAAGGCATAACAGCGATGATCAAAATAGAGGAAAATGCAAGCCCAAAGTTTTTTAAGGCCAGACCGGTACCTTATGCGATCCGCCCAGCCGTCGAAGCAGAGCTGGAAGGTTTGGAACGTTCAGGAGTACTATCCAAAGTGGACTGGAGCAAGTGGGCTACACCCATCGTTCCTGTAATGAAGAGGTCGTTGAGTAATACGCCTGGGGAACCAAAGAAGGTTCGCATCTGTGGGGACTTTAAGGTGACAGTGAACCCAGTCCTTCACACTGTACAATATCCGCTTCTGCGGATTGAAGATATTTTCGCCTCGCTATCTGGAGGGAAACGCTTCACTAAGATTGATCTGGCCCAGGCGTACCTGCAAATGGAGGTAGAAGAAGCCTCGAAACAGTACCTCACGATGAACACTCATAAAGGTCTCTACCAATACAACCGGCTGGTGTTCGGGGTAGCATCAGCTCCGGCTATTTGGCAAAGGGCAATGGAACAAGTCCTGCAAGGGATTCCAGGGACCCAGTGTTATTTGGACGACATCCTGGCCACGGGCGAAAATGACAGTGATCACCTCGCCAACCTGGAGCAGGTGCTCACTAGATTGAAGGAATATGGGCTCCGAGCTAATCACCACAAATGCGAGTTTTTCCAGAAGCAGATCTCGTATTATGGCCACGTTATTGATAAAGAGGGGTTACATAAGTCCCCTGAAAAGATTGAGGCAGTAGTCAAGGCTCCAGCACCGGAAAATGTGTCACAACTGAGGTCGTTCCTCGGGCTGGTGAACTACTACCATAAGTTTTTGCCGAATTTGTCTACCATACTACACCCACTGAACACCCTACTGCAAACGGGGGTACCATGGAAGTGGAGTGACGAATGTAAACGAGCTTTCCAGAAGAGCAAAGCATTGATCACATCAAAAGAGGTGTTGGCTCATTTCAACCCAGCACTACCAATTCGGTTAGCGTGTGATGCATCACCCTATGGCATTGGAGCGGTGCTGTCGCACAAATTCCCGGACGGCTCGGAGAGGCCAGTAGCCTTTGCGTCTCGGTCACTAACCTCAGCCGAGCGTAACTACGCCCAGATTGACAGGGAGGCCCTCAGCCTAGTGTGGGGAGTGAAAAAGTTCAATCACTATCTGCACGGGCAGAAGTTCACCTTGCTGACTGACCACCAACCACTTGTCTCCATCTTTAATCCAAAGAAGGGCGTTCTGGTGATGACTGCGCAATGGTTACAAAGATGGTCCCTTTTTCTAGGGGCGCACCAATATGAAATCGAGTATAAGGGCATGAAACAGCATGGAAACACTGATGGGCTATCACGCCTGCCACTGCCTACTGTGGAGGAAGCACCAGCAGTGGATCCTGTCAAAATATTTCATTCGACTATAATTGAATGCTTGCCAGTAACTAACGCTGGTATAGAGAAGGAGACCCGAAATGACCCGACACTGCCTCGGGTATATGATTTGACGGTGTAGGGATGGCCAGCACATGGCAACTCACTGTTGCCAGCATTCTCATCCAGAAGAGAACAGCTGTCAGTATGCCAGGGGACCTTGATGTGTGGATCCCGAGTGGTAATTCCACCCAAGTTAAGGGAGAGAGTGCTCAATGAGCTCCACGAAGGTCATCTGGGAGGGGTGAAAATGAAAAGCCTTGCTAGGGCTTATGTGGCCGGGGATCGATCAGCAAATCGAGGACCTGACAAACAGCTGCTCAGGATGCCAGAAGATCCAAAATGCACCACCACATGCCCCTCTACACCCATGGGATTGGCCCTCATCTCCATGGCAACGGGTGCATATTGATTTTGCTGGTCCATTCATGGACTCAATGTTTTTAATAGCCGTGGATGCGCATTCGAAATGGCCTGAGGTGATCAAAATGTCCTCCACCACCACGGAGAAAACTATTGCAGTCCTACGGAACATTTTTGCCAGGAACGGCTTGCCAGAGCAGATTTGCTTTGATAATGGAACACAGTTTGTGTCCGAAGAGTTTCGAAGATTTATGAAAAGGAATGGGGTAAGGCATTACACATCCGCCCTGTATCATCCAGCCACAAATGGATTGGCTGAGAGGTTCGTACAAACCTTTAAAAAAGCAGTAAAGGCCATGTGCGATGACGACATTCCACTGCAGCATAAGGTGTACAATTTCCTGTTGGCCTACAGAAATGCGACACATGCAGTCACCAACCAGGCCCAAGCCATGATGTTCTTTAACCGAAGGTTGAGATCGCGTCTGGATTTGCTCAGGCCAAATGTACGAAGAGATGTTGAGAATAAGCAATTCCAGCACATCAATGAGAAGCCGACAAGGAGCTTCAATGTAGGGCAACCAGTCTTGGCCCACGACTACCGAACAGAGAAATGGCAACCAGGAACGATATGCACACGGCAGGGGCCACTAATGTACACAGTGGATATTGGGGACAACATTGTGAGACGCCATGCTAACCAGATCCTAGAAGTCACAGGAACGAGTCAACCCCATGTCTCGGCCATACGTACCTGGTGAGGAACACGACGTACAGGTCGCATCTGCCTCAGAAACAATAGCATTGGAAGCTGATGAATCAACTGACAACAGGGTGTTAGAATCGCCTCCGCACCAAGAGCGAGACACTCGGGAAAGGCGTTATCCAGAAAGAATCAGGAAGCCTCCCCAAAGACTGAATTTATAAATAGACTATTTTCAGTTAATGTTGCATGTTAAAAGTGTTAATTGTAATTAGTTTGATATTTAATTGTTAAATGAGTGTTATGGTACTGTTAATCTAAAAGGGGATGAATTGTAATGTATGCACCTTTAAGGGGGAGAACTACTTTTTACAGCTCCTGCATCCTGTAGTACCGGCAGTGACCACACCTGTATATAAACCCTGAGTAGGGATCTGTACAGTCAGTTGCAGTTTGAACCCTCATTCAGTAAACACCTGTTGATCGTTCCCTGCAGTCTTTTGTCTGATTATTGAAGGACACAACATTAAGATACCCGGATCTAACAGCCGCCACTCCCGCTCAGGCCCACACTGTGTCCTGGGCCTTCTCCGGTGCTCCCTTTAAGCTGCCGCCACTCCCGCTCAGGCCCACACTGTGTCCTGGGCCTTCTCCGGTGCTCCCTTTAAGCTGCTGCCACTCCCGCTCAGGCCCACACTGTGTCCTGGGTCTTCTCCGGTGCTCCCTTTAAGCCGCCGCCACTCCCGCTCAGGCCCACACTGTGCCCTGGGTCTTCTCCGGTGCTCCCTTTAAGCTGCTGCCACTCCCGCTCAGGCCCACACTGCGCCCTGGGCCTTCTCCGGTGCTCCCTTTAAGCCGCTGCCGCCATTCCCGCTCAGGCCCACACTGTGCCCTGGGCCTTCTCCGGTGCTCCCTTTAAGCTGCCTCCGCTCCTGCTCAGGCCCACACTGTGTCCTGGGCCTTCTCCGGTGCTCCCTTTAAGCCGCTGCCTCCGCTCCCGCTCAGGCCCACACTGTGTCCTGGGTCTTCTCCGGTGCTCCCTTTAAGCTGCCTCCGCTCCCGCTCAGGCCCACACTGTGTCCTGGGCCTTCTCCGGTGCTCCCTTTAAGCCGCTGCCGCCACTCCCGCTCAGGCCCACACTGTGCCCTGGGCCTTCTCCGGTGTGCCCTTTAAGCTGCCTCCGCTCCCGCTCAGGCCCACACTGTGCCCTGGGCCTTCTCCGGTGTGCCCTTTAAGCTGCCTCCGCTCCCACTCAGGCCCACACTGTGCCCTTGGCCTTCTCCGGTGCTCCCTTTAAGCCGCTGCTGCCACTCCCGCTCAGGCCCACACTGTGTCCTGGGCCTTCTCCGGTGTGCCCTTTAAGCTGCCTCCGCTCCCGCTCAGGCCCACACTGTGCCCTGGGCCTTCTCCAGTGCTCCCTTTAAGCCGCTGCCTCCGCTCCCGCTCAGGCCCACACTGTGCCCTGGGCCTTCTCCGGTGCTCCCTTTAAGCCGCTGCCACCACTCCCGCTCAGGCCCACACTGTGTCCTGGGCCTTCTCCGGTGCTCCCTTTAAGCCGCTGCCGCCACTCCCGCTCAGGCCCACACTGTGCCCTGGGCCTTCTCCAGTGCTCCCTTTAAGCCGCTGCCTCCGCTCCCGCTCAGGCCCACAATGTGTCCTGAGCCTTCTCCAGTGCTCCCTTTAAGCCGCCACCTCCGCTGCTGCCACTCCAGTGATTAATTAAAAAAATAAACTACAAGCTAAGTTAATTAAATATTTAAATTTTAATTAATTAAATAAATAAATAAAACACAGTTATGTAGAGTTGGCAGTGTAGGTGTTGTGCCGTATCTGCAGCATGTGGGAGTCTGTGGAGACCAGCAAAATCCCAAGCAACCACATCTGCAGTAAATGTCTGCAACTCGAAGAACTTTGGCTCAGAGTTGTTGAGCTGGAGTCCGAGCCGCAGACATTGCGATGTATCAGGGAGGGGGAGAGTTACCTGGACACTTTCTTACAGGAGGCAGTCACACCCCTTAGGTTAAGTAGTGCTTTAGAGATAGTCAGTGGTCAGGCACAGGAGGGTATGACTTTGAGTCAAGCAGGTATGGGGACCCAGGATGTAGTGATGGAGGAGCCTCAGCCTCAGTAGCGCTCTGAGGTAGCGCCCCATTCCCTGACCTTGTCCAACAGGTACGAGGTACTTGCTAACTGAATGGTGAATGGATGAGAAAAAGGACAGCAGGGAGGATGGGCAAACTGACCATGGCACCGTGGTACAGGGGGCCATCCAAGTGGGGGAAGAAACAGGAATGTGGTAGTGGTAGGGGACAGCATAGTCAGGGGGTAGATGCTGTTCTCTGCAGCCACAAAAGAGAGTCCCGAGTCCCGAGGCTGTGTTGCTTGCCAGTGCCACCATTAAGGATATCTTCTCGCAGCTGGCTAAGAACTTGGAACATGAGGGGGAGGATTGAGTTGTCGTAGTCCACGTAGGAACCAATGACATGGTAGAACTAAGAATGAGATTCTGCTGAGGGAGTTTGTAGAGCTAGGGTCTAAGTTAATAAGCAGAACCACGAGGGTAATAATCTCTGGAGTATTACCTGAACCAAATGTAAAATGGCATAGGGTCAAGCAGATCAGAGAGTTAAATGCGTGACTCAAAGAGTGGTGTGGGAGGAAGGGGTTTTGATTAATGGGGCACTGGCACCAGTACTGGGGATAGAGGGAGGTGATCCATTGGGATGGGCTCCACTTAAACCGAGCTGGGACTAGCGTCCAGGCGAATTGAATAACTAGGGCTATAGATAGGGCTCTAAACTAATAAGGGGGGAGGGGTCAGATGAGGGGAAATTTAGAAATCTAAAGAGGAAAGTCAAAGCAATACAGCAGTGTAGCGATTTGAGTAAAGATAAGCAGAGTGTGACAGGAAGGAACAAAGGGGGAAACATTTGGTAGCGACCATTTTGGTGCGCTAACATCGGCCGGCCGCAAACTTTAGCGCCCGGCACAGATTAGCGCTGGCGACTGCGAAATTCATCTCCAGTGCCCCTGGAAGTGATTGGAGCGCTAAATCAAGCGCTACACACTTCTCTAGGGCGTTAACGTTGGGGAACGGGGCGCTACCTCAGAGCACTACTCAAGCTCAGGTGCTGTCAATTACCTAGTACTCAGACAGACTGGCGTCTTCCAGTTCTTAAAGGGGAGGGTCAATCATGCTGCACAGCCTCACCCTGATCATTGCTGCATTTGACCTGGGCCTGCAAGGAGGTGCAATGCTTGAAGCAGGAATATCATGGCTGCTCAGAGGCCCGGGAGAGAGCTCGCCAGTTTAGCGACCAGGCATTGAAGGCTGTGGTTGTGGCTATGGAACTCCATTGTCCTGGGAGTTCACAAGGATGTGGAGGGAGGTGGCCCAGTACGTCTCGTCCAGAAGCCTGGTCCAAAGGACTCACACCCAGTGCCACAAAAAGTTCAACGACCTCGCTCGGGTGGTCAGGGAGAGTAGATGCATGAAATACCTTTACATCCCACCATCTCAACCTCACTCTGTGCACAGATGGTATAAACTGCCAAATCCCCAACACTCACCCAACAACTATGCCTATCTACTAAAAGTCATATCCACATCTTGCAGACATTAACGGCTATTCAACTATGGTAAGCACATCTGCCAAACACATGGCAGCACACTCACTCACACGCTGTCCTTTTTCTTGGAGGCCAAGCTTGCTCATAACAGGAGGGAGCAACAACGCACGGGAGGAGGTCAGGCAGAGCTGCACCCCCTCACACAACTGGAAGAGCGAGTCCACAGAATCATTGCGAGCCATGTCGTGGGCGCTGTGGCAGTTGGAGAGGTCGACCCCCTTGGGGACAACAACGGTATGTTCATCAACTTTCCCTCTTCTCTCATACCACTTCCCCCTCACAACACGAGCCCTTCCCACTTTCCATCTAAGTATACTGTCTCCGTTCCTTGCTCCTCCTTCCTGCCCCCCTCTCATCACGTTAAACCCACTCTTGTGCCTTCCTACTTTCAGATAGTGAGCCACCATCTGAACAGCCTGTCACTCAGCCTCCCAGTGGCAGCGACGTGGGAGAGGATCAGGAACACCAAGCCAGAGCCTCACTGCCTGCGTCTCCCGAGGGTGACACATCGGATAATGGGTCCACGTGGTCACTGGAGGGGAGCAGAGGATTTGCGTCTGATGTGAGTGAAGCTCCGGGACCCAGCAGGCTGCAGCAACGCCATGGGGAAAGGGAAGCTCGGGGGCACTCTCCCCAGAGAGTGAGTGTGTGCACGAGTTCTGCTGCACAGGATTCAGATGAGGACCTCGATATCGCGGCGATGAACACACAGGTGATGAGCATGCATACTGAGCTCATGGGTGCAATGGCAAGGGTGCCCGCGAGTATGGATGCACTGGCTAGGAGCGTGGAGGAGTCCACCACCAGCACAGCTGTCATCTGTGCGCAAACCCTCAAGCCCATCCCTGCCTCTTTGCAGAGGATGGTTGACTTGCAGGGAGACCCAGACCCCAAGCCGCGTGTAATGGGTGAGGTGGCAGCATCAATTGCAGCACAGGCTGAGGCAATGCAATGGCTTAGTGCTGTAATGGAGTCAGTGGTTGGTACCATCCAATGTCAGACTGCTCTCATGCAGTCTCAGATTGATGCCACACAAGCGCTGACTACTGCCATCGTCGCTGGGTCACCCACAGTCCACTGGGGATCTGACGGTACCGCAGCAGGCCAGCAATCTGTGCTCGAGCAGATTGCTCCGGATGCTGAGGTTCTGCCCCGAGGGAGTGGCAGTGTGTCAGTTGTGCAGGAGGGTGCTGTCCTCGCTCAGGATGACAGCATTCCTGCTCCCACTACTGCCACTTCGCCGTTGCACTTGCCACGGCCTGCAACACAGCCAGCACCGACTGCTGCCGCCCATGCAGAGTTGGTACAGTCTGCAGCCGGGCCCTCCAGGCCCAGAGCTGGTCGAGGGCATCCTTCAAGGTCATCTGCAGTCTCTGGATCCAACATTCAGCAGCCTTCCGCCAGCCTTGCTGCAGCCACTGGGGCCACATTACGGAGGAGCAGTAGAGTTGGGAGGGGGGGAGTGCAAAGGGGAGTGAGATCATCGAGGAAGGCCCAGTAATAACATTTTTACACCAAATGGGGGGAGTGTTTGTACCAGCAGCGGCGGCGGCAGTGCAGACCTGGGAGGAGCGGCGAGGCGGCGGCGGCGGCGATATAAAGACAGCCCGAGGCACAGGTAGGCCACACAGCAGCAACAATGGCAGCAGCAGTGTGGACCTGGGAGGAGCGGTAAGGCGGCGGTGGCGATACCAACTCAGCACTGGCAGAATTTTCAAAGAGTGACGTCAGAAGTCAAAAGTGACGTCGGCACAAGGGGAGGGAGCTGATTGAGGCCAGTTTTGGGAGCGGAGAGAGCGGCGGTACAAGGCTTACCAATCTCACAGACCGGCGGCGGCGTTCCGGAGCCACGTCATGATTCAAAAAGTGATGCGGGCAAGAGGAAGCAGCTGATTGGGTGAATAAGGCCAGGTGAGTATTTATACTACTCTATAGTTTGACAGTTAAGATTAATAGTTTATAAAGTTTAGAAGGTCTTAATTTTTGTGGTTATAGTTTCTAAGGTCCCTGTTGTGTATCGGGGAGTGCTAGTAACCAAGGGCCCTTGAGTATATCATTTCATTGTAGTGTAATTAGTGGTATTGATTTGATATAAATTAATTTAAATTAATTAAAGGGTAAATCATGGCAGGATAGCTCGGCCCCATGGCATGCTCCTCCTGCGCTATGTGGGAAATCAGGGACACTTCCTGTGTCCCTGATGACCATGTGTGCGGGAATTGTATCCAGCTGCAGCTACTGACAGACCGCATTGTGGCAGTGGAGCTGCGAATGGATACATACTGGAGCATTTGCGATGCTGAGGACATCATGGATAGCACATTTAGGGAGTTGGTCACACCGCAGGTAAAGGCTGCACAGGCAGGAAGGGAATGGGTGATGACCAGGCAGAGTAGTAGGCACAAGCAGGTAGTGCAGGTGTCCCCTGTGGCCATCCCCCTCTTAAACAGATATACCAATTTGGATATTGTTGAGGGAGATGGCTTATCGGGGGAAGGCAGCAGCAGCCAACTTCCTGGCACTGTGGGTGGTTCTGCTGCACAGGACGGGAGGAAAAAGCGCAGGAGAGCTATAGTGATAGGGGATTCTATTGTAAGGGGAATAGATAGGCGTTTCTGCGGCCGCAAACGAGACTCCAGGATGGTATTTTGCCTCCCTGGTGCAAGGGTCAAGGATGTCACGGAGCGGCTGCAGGGCATTCTGGAGGGGGAGGGTGAACAGCCAGTTGTCGTGGTGCATATATGTACCAACGATATAGGTAAAAAACGGGATGAGGTCCTAAAAGCTGAATATAGGGAGTTAGGAGGTAAATTAAAAAATAGGATCTCAAAGGTAGTAATCTCAGGATTGCTACCAGTGCCACATGCTAGTCAGAGTAGAAATAGAAGGATATTTCAGCTGAATACATGGCGAGAGGAATGGTGTAAGGGGGAGGGATTCAAATTCCTGGGACATTGGAACCGGTTCTGGGGGAGGTGGGACCAGTACAAACTGGACGGTTTGCACCTGGGACCGATGTCCTAGGGGGAGTGTTTGCTAATGCTATTGGGGAGGGTTTAAACTAAAATGGCAGGGAGGCATAGTGGTTAGCACTGTTGCCTCACAGCGCCAGGGACCCGGGTTCGAATCTGGTCTCGGGCGACTGTCTGTGTGGAGTTTGCACATTCTCCCCGTGTTTGCGTGGGTTTCCTCCGGGTGCTCCGGTTTCCTCCCACAGTCCAAAGATGTGCTGGTTAGGTTGATTGGCTATGATAAATTGACCCTTAGTGTTAGGGGGATTAAATACGTGGGGTTACGGGGATAGGGTGGGATATGTGTTGGTGTAGGGGTTACGGGGATCGGGTGGTATATGTGTCGGTGCAGGCTCGATGGGCCGAAATGGCCTCTATCTGCACTGTGGGGTTTCTGTGATTCTGTGATTCTGTGAGACAGAGAAAAGGGAAGCAAGGATAGAAGCAAAAGACAGGAAGGAGAAAAGCAAAAGTGGCAGTTAGAGAAATCAAGGGTTTAAATCAAACATGGACACAGTAAATAATAATTCTAAAAGGTCTAAGAGTGTTAAAAAAAACAAGCCTGAAGGCTTTGTGTCTTAATGCAAGGAGCATTCATAATAAGGTGGATGAATTAACTGTGCAAATAGATGTAAATTGATATGATATAATTGGGATTACGGAGACATGGCTCCAGGGTGACCAAGGCTGGGAATTCAACATCCAGGGGTATTCAATATTCAGGAAAGACAGGCAAAATGGAAAAGGAGGTGGGGGTAGCATTGCTAGTTAAAGAGGAGATTAACACAATAGTAAGGAAGGATATTAGCCCTGATGATGTAGAATCTGTATGGGTAGAGCTGAGAAATACCAACCGGCAGAAAACGTTAGTGGGAGTTGTATAAAGATCCCCAAACAGTAATGCTGAGGTTGGGGATGGCATTAAACGGGAAATTAGAGACATGTGCAATAAGGGCACAGCAGTTATCATGGGTGACTTTAATCTACATATAGATTGAGCTAGCCAAATTAGTAACAATACTATGGAGGAGGAATTCCTGGAGTGTATACGGGATGGTTTCCTGAACCAATATGTCGAGGAACCAACTAGAGATCAGACCATCTTAGGCTGCGTATTATGTAATGAGAGTGTAATGTAATGTAATTAGCAATCTTGTTGTGCGAGGCCCCTTGGGGAGGAACGATCATAATATGATTCAATTCTTCATTAAGATGGAGTGTGAAGTATTTGACTCAGAGACTAGGGTCCTGAATTTAAATAAAGGAAACTACGATGGTATGAGGCACGAGTTGGCTAGGATGGATTGGGGAACATTACTTAAAGGGTTGACGGTGGATAGGCAATGGCAAACATTTAAAGATCGCATGGATGAACTGCAGAATTTGTTCATCCCTGTTTGGCATAAAAATAAAACAAAGAAAGTGACTCAACTGTGTCCAACAAGGGAAATTAGGGATAGCATAAGATCCAAGGAGTGGACATATAAATTGGCCAGAAAAAGCAGCAAACCTGAGGATTGGGAGCAGTTTAGGATTCAGCAAAGGAGGAGAAAGGGATTAATTAAGAGGGGGAAAATGGAGTATGAGAGTAAGCTTACAGGGAACATAAAAACTGACTGTAAAAACTTCTATAAATATGTGAAGAGAAAAAGATTGGTGAAGTCAAGCGTAGGTCCCTTGCAATCAGAATCAGGGGAATTTATAAAGGGGAACAAAGACATGGCAGACCAATTAAATACAGGTAGACTATCCTTTATCCGAAAACCTCGGGACCAGCCGAGTTTCGGATAAAGGAGAATTTCGGATTTCGGAAGGTGGGTCGGCGGGGGTCCGCGGGGGGGTCGGCGGGGGGTCGTGCGCACGACTTGCGCTGATGCTCAGCGTAAGTCAGTCGGGGTCGGCGGGGGTCGGGGCCGGCGGGGTACGCGGTGGGGGGTCGGCGGTTGTCGGGGCTGGCGGGGTCCGCGGGGGGGTCGGCGGTTGTCGGGGCTGGCGGGGTCGGCGGTTGTCGGGGCTGGCGGGGCCCGCAGGGGGGTCGGCGGTTGTCGGGGCTGGCGGGGTCGGCGGTTGTCGGGGCTGGCGGGGTCCGCGGGGGGGTCGGCGGTTGTCGGGGCTGGCGGGGTCGGCGGTTGTCGGGGCTGGCGGGGTTGGCGGTTGTCGGGGCTGGCGGGGGGGTCGGCGGGGGGTCGTGCGCATGACTTACCCTTTATCCGAACTTCCGCAACCGGAACCCTCTAAAAAACCGAAGGTTTTTTCGTTCAGCATAAGTCATACGCACGACTTACGCTGAACGAAAAAACCTTCGGTTTTTAGAGGGTTTCGGTTTTCGGAAGTCCGGATAAAGGGTAGTCTACCTGTACATACTTTGGTTCTGTCTTCACAAAGGAGGACACAAATAACCTCCCAGAGATGTCGGGGAACATAGGGTCTAATGAAAGGGAGGAACTGAATGAAATCAGTATTTGTAGGGAAATGGTGTTAGGGAAATTGACGGGATTGAAGGCTGATAAACCCCCAGGGCCTGATAATCTACATCCTAGGGTACTTAAGGAAGTGGCCCTAGAAATAGTAGATGCATTGCTGGTCATCTCCCAAAATTTTAAAGACTCTGGCACAGTTCCCATGGATTGGAGGGTAGCTAATGTAACCTCACTATTCAAAAAAGGTGGTAGAGAGAAAACGGGGAATTATAGACCGGTAAGCCTGACATTGGTAGTGGGGAAAATGCTAGAGCCCATTATAAAAGATGCAATAGCAGAGCACTTGGAAAACAGTGACAGGATCAGACAAAATCAACATGGATTTACAAAAGGTAAATCGTGCTTGACTAATCTACTGAAATTTTTTGAGGATGTAACTGGTAGAATAGATAAGGGAGAACCAGTGGATGTGGTGTATTTAGACTTTCAGAAGGCTTTCGATAAGGTCCCACATAAGAGATTAGCGTGTAAAGTTAAAGCACATGGGATTGGGGGTAAGGTACTGACTTGGATAGAGAACTGGTTGGCAGACAGGAAGCCAAGAGTTGGAATGAACGGGTCTTTTTCCGAGTGGCAGGCAGTGACTACAGGCCAGTTAGCCTGAAATAAGTCATTAGGAAAATGCTGGAATCCATTAAGGGAAGTGGTAACAGGGCACTTAGAAAGTCATAATATGATTAGGCAGAGTCAGCATGGTTTTATGAAAGGGAAATTGTGTTTGATAAATTTATTAGAGTTTTTTGAGGATGTAACTAGCAGGGTAAGTAAAGGGAACCAGTGGATGTAGTATATTTGGATTTCCAAAAGGCATTCGATAAGGTGCTACATTAAAGGTTGTTACACAAGATAAGGGCTCATGGGGTTGGTGGTAATAAATTAGCATGGATAGAGGATTGGATAATGGACAGAAAACAGAGAGTTGGGGTAAACGGGTCATTTTCAGGTTGGCAGGCTGTAACTAGTGAGGCTGCCACAAGGATCAGTGCTTGGGCCTCAGCTACTTACAATTTATATCAATGACTTAGACGAAGGGCCTGAGTGTAATGTATCCAAGTTTGCTAGGTTGGACAGTAAGCTGTGAGGAGGACACAAAGAGTCTGCAAAGGGATAGACAGGTTAAGTGAGTGGGCAATTAGATGGCAGATGGAGTATAATGCGTGGAAATGCGAGGTTATGTACTTTAATAGAAAAACAGAATATTTTTGAAATGGTGAGAAACTATTAAATGTTGGTGTTCGGAGTGATTTGGGTGTCCTCCTACAAGAA
This sequence comes from Somniosus microcephalus, assembly GCF_052327205.1. Taxonomy (NCBI): domain Eukaryota; kingdom Metazoa; phylum Chordata; class Chondrichthyes; order Squaliformes; family Somniosidae; genus Somniosus; species Somniosus microcephalus. Next base: position 67,590,093 of record NC_140991.1, read on the forward strand.
TCACAGAAAGTTAGCATACAGGTACAGCAAGCAATCAGGAAGGCAAATGGCATGTTGGCCTTTATTGCTAGAGGGTTGGAATACAAGTGTAAGGAAGTCTTACTACAATTGCACAGGGCTTTGGTGAGACCATATCTGGAGTACTGTGCACAGTTTTGGTCTCCTTTTCTGAGAAAGGACATACATGCCTTAGAAGCAGTGTAATGAAGGTTCACTAGATTGCTCCCTGGGATGAGAGGGTTGTCCTAGGAGGAGAGGTTGAGTAGAATGGGCCTATACTCTCTGGAGTTTAGAAGAATGAGAGATGATCTCATTGAAACATATAAGATTCTGAGGGGGATTGAAAGGATAGATGCTGAGAGGTTGTTTCCCCTGGCTGGAGAGTCTAGAACTAGGGGGCAGAGTCTCAGGATAAGGGGTCGGCCATTTAAGACTGAGATAAGGAGGAATTTCTTCACTCAGAGGGTTCTGTATCTTTGGAATTCTCTACCACAAAGGGCTGTGGATGCTGAGTCTGAGCTAGATAGATTTTTGGACTCTAGGGGAATCAAGGGATATGGGGATCAGTTGGGAGTTGAGGTTGAAGATCAGCCATAATCTTATTGAATGGTGTAGCAAGCTCAAGGGGCCGTATAGCCTACTCCTGCTCCTATTTCTTATGTGTCAAATTTTGTTTGTTAACACTCCTGTGAAGCTCCTTGGGACATTTTACTACTTTAAAGGGGCTATTTAAATGCAAGTTGTTATTGTATTGGGCCTGCTCTCTGTCTCAGAGAACATCTTTATGCATTGGCTTATTACCATTTACCATATAACTATCTACCATAGATGCAATTGGAGAAGATGGGAATTTTAATGCCACTGCTTGAGCCTTGATTAGATGTTTGTCTTATACAGGAGTATAAAATTGGATGATTGCAGCTGGGGGAGCACCTTGTATAGAAAGTACTCATTCAGGTAGACTTTTATTCTCTTGTTTACTTATGCTTGCTTGAGAATGAAAGGAAAGATTTAAGAAGGAAACTTGGGAATTATAGGAGGGTTCTTCCATTTCGGCAGCCCTAGCACATGCCATGAGCTCATGAGAAAATTCAACACCCCGATGCCATGATTCTCCATCCATTAATATTAAAATAAATGGATGGACATTTATGGGACAAGGGTGATTAATTTGCCGACGTGAGCGCCGAGCCTGTGCCAGGACGGTCGAATGAGGAAAATTGACCTTCAGCCTTTTTGTGTTGTACCTGCTGACTGTGGCTGGAACTTGTTCAATGTCCAGTTCCTCACTGAGCTCTAGATGCAAGTTGGGTATGTACTGTATCTGCCCACTGTGTTGCGGGCGTGCTCATTTGCTGTACATGCGTGGTGTCTGCGTCATGGTCACATGTCTTGCATGTGACTCTCCTCCTCCTGTGCATGTGTGCGTAGGTTGGGCTGCAGACTCGTGGAGCTCAGCGCTGGCTCCTGCAACTCTTGTAAGTTTTAACTTGTTTATATACTTAATAAAACATTGATACTCTTTCTAATAACGCATGGCTTCGAATACTCGCTAAAGAGATATCGACACATAGTGGCAGCGGGTGGTAGTGATTGCTTAAAACAACTTTCACTTTTTTTGGTGGACAAATCGGAGACCTGCACGACTTTAAAAGTTGCTCGACAACTAAAGCGTGTCCACGACGGCGTCAGGGTGTGCGCTACCACCACCTCCGGCTCTTGAGATCCGCGACGCGAATGCTGCAGAAAAGCGGAAGAAATTCGAGCAAGCCTGGAAAAACTACGCTCTTGTGACAAAGCTTGACCAGAGGCCGGAACAAGTGCAGGTATCGACACACTCACGGTGTGCACTCAACCTGCCCCATAACTTTTACTGCAATTCCAATCCCCTGCCACACGTCCCGCAATGCCGGTCGGTCTCTTGCTCTACTCTCTGTAGTGCGTTAAATTAAATTTACCACACTGGGAAAATTTGAACCTCCTGCTGTTTCAAGTTAGGGTTACTTCTGCGATTGAAAGCTGTTGAAAAAAATACCATCAAATTGTACTACAATGTAGGTGCCCCCATATCCGTACACTATTTGTGAGTGTATAGAATAATAATCACCTAGAGGTGTTCTGGCTGCATAATACGATGCAACCTTAAGTTTTCACTAATTGTGGTAATAGTTATATAATAGGCTTACCATGTGGATATATAACAATTTTTGAAACAACTTTTTGAAAAAGAAACCATTAAAGATTAATTAGGCTCATAGAATATTTGATATTCGACTAGTTTGTTAATATCTAAGGGGCAATTTTCAATGAACGCCCGCCTGCTTAATATGGATAAAATAGGCAGTTGGATCCTGAAAATTGGGTCGTGGTCTTGCCCACTTATTCCACGCTGGAGGTATGCCAGATACCATTTTAGGTCCGGTCTCCTCTTATGCGTCCAGTGCACCTGCTGGAAATCCGCAAACACCTATTTAATATATGCAAATGAGGGTTCTGCACTTGCTTAAGGTCCAAATGTCATTTTCAGAAACTTTCGCATGCTATAGGTCAGTTCTACAATAGACCCATAAATCATGGGCGGGAACAGTGGGCAGGGGGCACCATTTCCAGCGTTATTTAAAGGGATCATGAGGTAAATCACTGGTGTGTTTATATTGACTGCCATTGTGCTCCTTCTGCTATTTAGGATCATAGAAACAGAAGTAGGCCATTCTGCCTCTTGAGCCTGATCCACCATTCAATGAGATCATGGCTGATTTGTATATTAACTCCATCCACTTACCTTGGCTCCATAGCCTTTCATACCATTTTCTAGCAAAAAAATCTATCGATCTCAGATTTAACATTATTAATTGAGCTCGCATCTACGGCTTTTTGTGGGAGAGAGTTCCACACTTCTACCACCCTTTGCTTGAAGAAGTGTTTCCTAACTTCTCTCCTGAATGGCCTGGCTCTGATTTTAAGGTTATGTCCCCTTGTCCTAGACTCCCCCACCAGTAGAAAAAGTTTCTCTATCCACCCAATCAATTTCTTTTAAAATCCTAAAAACCTCAAACAAATTACTGCTTAACCTTTTATATTCCAGGGAATACAAGCCTAGTTTATGTAATCTTTCCTCATTATCTAGCTCTTGGAGCCCTGATAACATTCTAGAGAATCTGCACTGCACGCCTTCCAAGGCCAATACATCCCTTCTAAGGTGTGGTGCCCAGAACTGTACACAGTACAGTTTCAGCTGTGTTGACTGTTGTAACTGAGAACAAAACTTTTCAAAAAGTTATCTGACGGAGTCTACAGTGGAATATTAGCCAAGGGCTACTGGCAAACTTCAGGTTGACATTATAGGTCTGGTGATTGGGATGACATTGTGGCTGAAAGAGGAGGAGGAGGATGAGAAGGAGCATCAGGCAAGAGTCCAGGAGGCCTTACCCCACTAGAGGTTGCGGGCCAAGAACATCAAACCTGCAGTGAGGAGCAGTGTGTGAGGAGGCTTCGCTTTTCCAGGGAGGCCGCAACAGAGCTCTGTAAGCTTCTGCAGAACCAACTCCGGCCCAGCACTAGGTCGTTCTTGCCTGTGGTTCTGCAAGTAGTTGTGGCCCTGAGTTTTTATGCCTTGGGATCGTTCCAAACTGCAGCAGATGACATTAGCAACATTAGTCAATCAGGCTGTGCATGCCTGCATCAAGCAGGTGATGGATGAGCTCTTTGCCAGAGCCAACAGCTTCATTTTCTTTCCCAAAGATGCCATGAAGCAGAAAAACAGGGCTGTGGGCTTTGCCAGGATTTCAGGCTTCCTGCAGGTGCAGAACATCATCAACTGCAGCACAAGACCCAGAGTATGTGAACAGGAAGTGCTTCCACTCACTGAATTGCAACTGGTGTGTGGCGACATGCAGTGCATCGTACAGATCTGTGCCAGGTATTCTGGCAGCTGTCTTCAATTCCCTTTCTCCTTCACTCAGGCCATCAAGTCAGAGACTGGCTACCGGAGATAAATGCTATTCCCTGTAGACGTGGCTCATGATACCTGTCAGAAACCCACACACAGGCCGTGATTTACCCTACTTGGCAGGTCTGAGGCGGGCGACGTCAGTGCCGGGTCTCGACCCAGCTGTTGGTTCCAACCCGGACTTCCCGATGATTGAGCTTGTTAAGCCCGCCCAGTGCATATCCCGGCCAATTGAAGGAAGCAAGTCTGATGAGGTCATTTATGATGCGTCATCAGCCAGTTTCCTTAAAGGGACCACGCGCAAATTTACTTTGACATTTGTGCTGTCAGTGCTCTACAGCATTGAGGTGCTACAAACACTGACAAGCACTGCACAGAGGTGCACAGCTGCACCCAGGCTCTCCCATGACTCCCTCCATATCCTAATGGAGGGAGTCACAGCACGCAGGGAGGTCCTTTTCACTTCCCATGGGCAGAAGAGACCTCCCCAGGAGATCAACACAGCCTGGTTGCACATTGCACAGGAGGGCACAAGCAGGAATGTCATCAGGAGGACCAGGCTGTAGTGGCACAAACCTTTCAATGATCTCAGTTGATCATGAAACGTTACTGCAAAGCCACACTCAAACTCATCCTGCTGTGCCTCTCATCACATCCCCATCACTCTGCCTTCCCTACCCTAATCCTGCACATCCTTTCTCACACCAACTTACCTTGCACCTCCACCCACCCCTCTCTATCTACATTATCACATCCTCATCTCACTAGCCACCCCTCACACTTGCCCTCATCCTCGTCCAAACATACCAACTAACAACACACGAGTAGGCACGTGTGTTTTAGCCAATGTTCATGTGAAGTTTCTGATAATGTGCTGTCAAACATTGAAATCTTTATTTTCAACAGTTTGCTTTCATTTGACAGATTTGTGTGCACCTTTGGAAGTGACTTAGTGAATTGCAGTGAATGATGAGACATAACGGTAGCCCCCGCAATGCTGATGAGTGTGAAAAGAATGGCTTAGACATTGTAGGGATGCTTTATGTTGTTGGTGTGGGGTGGTGCCAACCTGGCGCATCATGTGGCAGCCAGGGTGTACAGCCTCAAGTGAAGTAAATGTAGCTATGATGAGGCCATTTCCTGGCATCCCGGGCAGCAATGTGCTCAGGTGCTGATGCCCTCTGTCCTGTGTAGCATCGGGTGATTGCAGAGAAGTCTGGTGTGGTTGTTGGTGCTGCTGGTGTGCCTGGTGCTGGTGTTGGGGCTGATCATGGTCAGATTCTGAGGACCAAGGTGCGAGAGTATAAAGTGCACCCATGCTGATGGAATAGATGGCAGGTGAAGTAGAGATGACAGAAGGGATCTGCCAATGGTGGGAGAGGTAATGAGGTCAGATTGCATGGAGACTTGTGTAAAGACTTGCAGCATCATGAATCTGTAGTGGAAATGCAATTTAGAGATGCTAGTGCTTAAGGGAACATTTCTCAATCAGCTGGGAGCTTTGAGTTGACATTTGAAACTATCAACTCACCAGCTGATTCAATGGCCACTGACCTCCCGCCTCAGCTTCACTGACAAGGTCTAGGCATAGCAGGAAACCCATGGGAGACCTGTTAAAGTTAAAAAGCTGGGGGAAAAAAGCATTGTTAAGTGGCTGTAAACAAGCTGCTAATGATTTGAATTAGGTCCCCTGCTGCTGCCTGTCAGGTCTGCTCAGCGCTGGCAGACCCGACTTCAGGAAATGCAGGTGTGCTTGTTTTGACAGCGGGTTCCCGACCCGCTGTCAATCATTTTAAATTTCACAGCTGACCCGCCACCAATCGGGTCTGCTGAGCACCGACAAAATCGCGTCCACAGTCTCCAAATGAGATGCAATCAAAGCTGTGCCACCACCAGATCCCTGACAGAGCAAACTATCGGCATCCTCAAGCAATGATTCCACTGCCTGGATAGGTGTGGAGACATCCTGGAATACAGTCCCCAGAGAGTCTCCGGGATAGTTGTCATTTGCCATGCAAAAGGGGCCAACCCATCGAGCCACTTGTGGAGGAAGATGTGGAGGCTGAGGAGCATGAAGAACAAGACGACACAGAGGATGATGAGGAAGAGCAAAGCCAATCTATCCTGTAAGCTGCAAGAGCTCTCTGACAACAGATTATTGAGGAGCACTTTACTTAAATACCCTGCACCAACAGTTCTTCCCAACAGCAGTCCCAGTCCTTCCACTATCCTTAGGATTGCACTCAACCCAAACACCAACATGGGTTTTTAGACAAATCACTTTGCCTGGTCAAAAAATACTCAGCAAACAAACTCAGAACACCAAGAAGTCTGTGAAAACTGTAATTGATAATGAGCATTCACACATCTCTGAACTAATGATCATCCCCGGTGCCAACCCTAGCGCGTGCCTTTAGTGCTCTCCTACCTATTCTGGTGCTCCTATGAAGTGTGACCCCAATGACTTCACCATGGGAAGTGGAAGGTAGCTGAGCTTCTGATGAGAGCACTTGAGATGCCCCATGGTCGGCAACCTCAAGAAGCTCAGCTGAGCATCTTGGCTACTGCTGGGGCGATCACACCCAGAAGGCTTTTTAGCACCAGGTTGGGCATTGGTTAAGGGGTTGGCGGGGGAGCAGGCACATTGTCATCCTGAGAGAGGGCAGCAAGAACCTCTCCCATGGTGCCAGGGCCACTCACATGGAGCTGTGCCTCAGCACACACACTGATCTGCAGAAGAGCAGACAACAGGAGGGCTGTGACAGCACAGAAGCCCTTGTCTGTGCTTCCGCGCACATTGTGGAAGATTGTGGAGATGATAGTGCTTCCATCGAAGCTGCCAGAGCTCCAGGCTCCATTACTGAGAGCCCCACTGCAGCTGGTCACACACTCTATGGTTGACTGCATTGCCTCGATGCCATGCACTATGACCCAACACAAATCAGAAATGGACTCCTCCACACTGTTCAACATGATGCTGAGGCTCCCTGGCAGACCATCCAATGCACCGAACAACTGCTGGTGCAAACTTATCAGTCTTTTAAAGTTTGAGCCCTGCAAGTCCCCATCTGTGCCCTCTACAGCAGAGCTAGGACGCGAGCTCTCCCTCCAGAGAGGTGTCTCCTGTGTCAGCTGTGGCTCAGTGGGCAGCACGCTCGCCTCTGAGTCAGAAGGTTGTGGGTTCACGTCCCACTCCAGGGACTTGAACACATAAAGCTAGGCTGACACTTCAATGCGGTGCTGAGGGAGTGCTGTACTGTCGGAGGTGCCGTCTTTCGGATGAGACATTAAACCGAGGCCCCATCTGCTCTCTCATGTGGATGTAAAAGATTCCATGGCACTATTTAGAAGAAGAGCAGGGACGTTATCCCCAGTGTCCTGGCCAATATTTATCCCTTAACCAACATAACAAAAAAACAGATTATCTGGTCATTATTACATTGCTGTTTGTGGGAGCTTGCTGTGCACAAATTGGCTGCCACGTTTCCCACATTACAACAGTGACTCCACTTCAAAAAGTACTCCATTGACTGTAAAGTGCTTTGAGACATCCGGTGGTTGTGAAAGGCGCTGTATAATTGCAAGTCTTTCATTCTTTTTTCTTTTTCCTCTGCCATCCTTTCCCCCTGCCTTCACTCCTACTCACCTGTACATGGTGAATCACTCAGTGCAGACATTTGAAAATCATTGCCTACTGATTTCTGAGCTGGTGCTGGCAAGGGTCAGTGTGAGATGGTGCTTCTTCAGGAAGGCTGCCATCCTCTTCCTATGCTGGACTAGCAAAGGACCTGGAAAGAGGGGAGATAGACCATAGCTAGTGTTTCGTGGTAATGGAAAGCAGCAGCAGATGAGTGACAAGATTGTCAAACAGAGTGGGTGAGGGAGAAAATGAGGAAGATGACCAAGCACCCATAAAATGGCAGGTGCCTCAAGGCATTGGGTTTGGGTGGGCTTGGTGGATATGCCGCCATTTTGGATGCTGCTTACAATGACAAACTAGTACCTCAATAACAAGCATTGAATACAGTTGAATACAATGCAGTATGCAAGGGATCATTTTCCAACTTTGCACTCCTGGTGAGGAGTCTCACACATATCGAAAATTCAGGGACACACTGTTCATGCCTCTTGAGCATTAATTTAAATAGGTGGAAAATCATGACTGAATTTCTGATATGCTCTCCCAGCAGGTGAGCCTCCTTGCTGTAAGGATAAAGTCTGAATAATGTCCACATAATATAGTACAGGAAACTTTGTGCTATCCGGCACCGACGGGACCGAGCTGTTGCCGTCCCATCAAAACTGCTGGACAAATCAGCGCTAATGTTGAAACATACGGAGATTTTGAGCTCCGTATCTGGCAACAAACCCTGTTGCTTAGCAACAGCTTCTAAACAGTCGGCCGTACCTTGCAAGCATCTCTGTAGCTTAGCAACAGCTTCAGCGAGACCTTGCAGAGCCTGACTGGTGAAAAAAAAAGCAACGAAAAGAAAAAAAACCTAACGAAACGGCTCCTGAGTTTTGCCGGTGGCTCGAGCATTCCGGACAGTTAACCTCCGGATAAACCAAAGTTTCCTGTATGGTGTGTTCGCCTGTGTACAAGCTATTGCAGTTTTATTTAAAGGGGCTATGGACTCCTGAAAAGTTATTTGACATATTTTGTACAGGGAGGAGCACTAGAAGAACCATGCTTCATTTTTGAATGAGTGGTGTCACGTAAGCATGTGATTAGGTACATTTTGACCTAGGAATTAGAGAAAGCCCGAAAACAGGCCGTGCCACCGCAGGGCGAGGTTTGCTTGCACCTGTAAAAAGAGCGCAGGCAGCACTGTTATTTTGGTGCTGCCTGCTGATTTAAATGATTGCCACGCAGAACCTACCGTGCAACGCGTTGTTTCAGGCAGGGCACTCAGCAGCAGGCCGTAGGTCGGGTCTAAACTATTTGTGCTGCGTGACCAGGAAATCGAGGTTTATGAAACTGAAGTGGAATGTTTCTGGTTATGTTTCTCGTGTTTTATAAGTTGACAGAGAATTGAAAACACACATAGGTATGCAAGATAAATCCAAGCCTAAAAATACACTCAGCTGTCAGATTTTAAACAATGCAACCTGCAGTTTAGCTGAAATCTATGTTTAATTCAACTGCTGGCACTCTCATATTTAGCTGGCTAATTTGTCAAGTACAATTATTAATCAAAAAAAGTCCTCATCAACTGATTAAATGTCTGCAATTATTCTAGCAGTTTGAGGGTCCAAATACTTGAATTTATGAAAGCTCATGCTACATACTGTATATCATAAAATTCCTGATTACACCATCTGGTGCAAACAATGTCAAATTTATTTGAAACAGTTAAGAATGCAAACCTGTCACAGAGCCTGGGTTTGGTGGGGCAGCACATATTCTGCATAGTTATTGAAAAGCGAGAGATCTATGTATCTCCTTCGCTTTCTCCCAGGTCAGATACGTGCTGGAGAGGACGTCTAAAATCACTCAGCATGCGTCAATTCAATGTTGCACACTGATTGATGTCACAATATTGATCATTAAAATATTTCAGGCGAGCACAGGCAACGACAATGCTGCCCACCTGCCCAAAATGGCAGCCACCGGAAGTGGGCGGAGGTGAGGCGGCCACCATTTTTTCTTCAAGACCAGCCTTAACCGCCGCTGCTAAAGGTCCCAATTTCTAGACCTTTATGTTATTGCATCATGTCCTTGAAAATAAACGTTTGCCAAACACGTTTCATGAAGACAAAAAGACTTCAATAAAATCTGAGACAGAAAAACTCAGCTGGCAATATCTTTATTGTTCCGTGTTCTTCAGGAAATGAATCATGCACTCTTCCTTTTGTTTAACAAGGGACACCCAACATTTGGGCAGTCAGAACCTTGATCAGAATAAGACTGGGTGAGCAGTTCTAACATTCCGGTGGCACGGTGGCATAGTGGTTAGCACTGTTGCCTCACAGCGCCAGGGACCCGGGTTCGAATCCAGCCTCGGGCGACTGTCTGTGTGGAGTTTGCACATTCTCCCCGTGTTTGCGTGGGTTTCCTCCGGGTGCTCCGGTTTTCTCCCACAGTCCAAAGATGTGCGGGTTAGGTTGATTGGCTATGATAAATTGACCCTTAGTGTTAGGGGGATTAAATACATGGGGTTACGGGGATAGGGTGGGATATGTGTTGGTGTAGGGGTTATGGGAATCGGGTGGGATATGTGTCGGTGCAGGCTCGATGGGCCGAAATGGCCTCTATCTGCACTGTGGGGTTTCTGTGATTCTGTGATTCCATTCAAGCTGACTGTTCTGACAGTCAACTTTGAAATGATGATGGATGTTCCTCCAGCAAGATCACAGATAAATATTACACTCAAAGCATCTAACGGTGCAACTCATAAATACAGAACCACCTGTATGCAGGTATACCTCACCATCAAAAGCAAACATTGAACATTTTATCTGAGTACGCCTCGGTGAAGCACCTTGGGACGTTTTTCTATAGAAAGACTTGTGTATATATATTTATATACAGTAGCTCTTTTCACGACCACTGAATGCCCCAAAGCGCTTTACACCCAATGAAGTACCTTTAGAAATGTAGTCACTGTTGTACTGTAGGAAAAATTTCTATGTTCAAGGCACTAAATAAATGTAAGTTGTTGTGGTTTGTTGCAATAAAATAAGATGGCTTTGTCATCTGAGCAGACTCCAGAAATGCATTTAATTCAAGTAGACGTCAGTGAATGATGAATGTAATAAACGCACAGATACCGTGATGGAAAAGCCAGTGTTACTAGGAGACAAGAACATGGAAATGTGTGCCAACATAAAGCTTTGCAACAGTGACAACTGAGCGACAGGGACAACAAAGTCAGGAACATGGCACACAGCTCATGTTGCTGTAAGGCAAAGGCACAAATGTACTCAAATTCTCAGAAGGACTAACTAGCCAGAGTGAAGACTTAAAGGGGACATTTCTTGGTGCAATCCATTTGTCTCCCACAGATGAAACAAGTGTTAAGGGAGAATCTGCAGGGAAAAAGTACATAGAAATATACAGATGAGAAGGGAGTGGCTTTATTTAAAGGTGAGTTGATTCAAAATGCTTTCCCAGTCTCCGGGTTTTTGGCCACACAGGAGGATTACCAAGAGCGGGCATGTTGTTGGGTGGTACAAGTGATGTACCATCAAGTGCTGCCACTCTGCTAAGCAGTGAATCTCCTTTACCAGGCACACCGACCTGGTAATAACAGCCTAGATTTAGTAGGGAGAACAGCAACTTCAATACTTTTGCACTGATTAACAGCAGCCATATGACAGGATTTTTTTTATTCGTTCATGGGATGTGGGCGTCGCTGGCAAGGCCAGCCTTTATTGCCCATCCTTAGTTGCCCTTGAGAAGGTGGTGGTGAGCCACCTTCTTGAACCGCTGCAGTCCGTGTGGTGAAGATGGTCCCACAGTGCTGTTAAGGAGGGAATTCCAGGATTTTGACCCAGCGACAATGAAGGAACGGTGATATATTTCCAAGTCAGTATGGTGTGTGACTTGGAGGGAAACTTGGAGGTGATGGTGTTCCCATGTGCTTGCTGCCCTTGTCCTTCTAGGTGGTAGAGGTCGCGGGTTTGTGAGGCATTGCCGAAGAAGCCTTGGCGAGTTGCTGCAATGCATCTTGTAGATGGTACACACTGTAGCCACAATACGCTGGTGGTGGTGGGAGTGAATGTTTAAGGTGGTGGATGGGGTGCCAATCAAGCGAGCTGCTTTGTCTTGGATGGTGTCGAGCTTCTTGAGTGTTGTTGGAGCTGCACTCATACAGGCAAGTGGAGAGTATTCCATCACACTCCTGACTTGTGCCTTGTAGATGGTGGAAAGGCTCTGGGGAGTCAGGAGGTGAGACACTCGCCACAGAATACCCAGCCTCTGACCTGCTCTTGTTGCCACACTATTTATGTGGCTGGTTCAGTTAAGTTTCTGGTTAATGGTGACCCCCAGGATGTTGATAGTGGGGGATTCAGTGATGGTAATGTCATTGAATGTCAAGGGGCAGTGGTTAGACGCTTGCTTGATGGTGCCCTGAGGAACTCCTGCAGCGATGTTCTGGGGCTGTGATGATTGACCTCCAACCATTACAACCATCTTCCTTTGTGCTAGATATGACTCCAGCCAGTGGAGAGTTTTCCCCCCGATTCCCATTGACTTCAGTTTTACATAGGGCTCCTTGATGCCACACACAGTCAAATGCTGCCTTGATGTCAAGGGTGGTCACTCTCACTTCACCTCTGCAATTCAGCTCTTTTGTCCATGTTTGGACCCAGGCCGTAATGAGGTCGGGAGTCGAGTGGTCCTGGTGGAACCCAATCTGGGTATTAGCGAGCAGGTTATTGGTGAGTAAGTGTTACTTGATAGCACTGTTGACGACACCTTCCATCACTTTACTGAAGAATGAAAGTAGACTGATGGGATGGTAATTGGCCAGATTGGATTTGTCTTGCTTTTTGTGGACAGGACATACCTGGGCAGTTTTCCACATTGTTGGATAGATGCCAGTGTTATAGCTGTACTAGAACAGCTTGGCTAGAGGCCCAGCTAGTTCTGGAGCACAAGTCTTCAGCACGATAGCCAGGATATCTTTGCTGTATCCAGTCAACACTATTCTGCAGAACCGCTGGCTTTTCTAGTGAGCTGTTAGCCCCTTTAAGGTATGAGCTAAATTTGATGTAGCAACTCAATAATAAAATGTAGTTGAGTCGAGAGGTAACAAAGACATGGATGAGGGTTTCAGCAGCAGATGAGCTGAGGCAGCGTGGAGATGAACAATGTTATGGAGGTGGAAGTAGGCGGTCTTGGTGATGAAGAGGATATGGTGCTGGAAGCTCAGCTCAGGTTCAAATAGGACAGCAAGATTGCAAACAGTCTGGTTCAGCCTCAGACAGTGGCCAGAGAGAGGGATGGAGACAGTGGCTAGGAAACAGAGTTTGTAGTGGGGACTGAAGACAATGGCTTCAGTTTTCCCAATATTTAATTGGAGGAAATTTCTGCTCATCCAATACTGGATTTCAAACAAGCAGCATGGCAAATCAGAGACAGTGAAAGGGTTGAGAGAGGTGGTGGTGAGGTACAGCTGGGTGTCATCAGCTTACATGTGGAACCTGATATTGTGTTTTTAGATGATGACACTGAGGAACAGCTTGTTGATTAGAACTAGGAGGGGGCAAAGGATAGATCCTTGGGGGACTCCAGAGGTAACGGTGTGGAAGCATTAAGAGAAGCCACTGCAGAGGATTCTCTGGCTATGATTGGATAGATAGGAAGGGGACCAGGCGAGGGCAGTCTCATCAAGCAGGACAATGGAGGAGAGGCGTTGGTTGAGGATGATGTGATCAATTGTGTGAAAGGCTGTAAACAGGTCAAGAAGGATAGTTTACCACAGTCACATAGGATGTCATTTGTGACTTTGATAAGGGCAGTTTCGGGGCTGTAGTGAGGCGGAAACCTGATTGGCGAGGTTCAAACATGGAGTTGCAGGAAAGATGGGCATGGATTTGGGAGGCGACAATGCGTTCCAGGACTTTGGAAAGGTAAACAAAGTTGGAGATGGGATGGTAGCTTGCAAGGACAGAGTGGGCAAGGGTGAGTGTTTCTGATGAGGGGGGTTGACGGCAGAAAAGGGTATAGATGAGGATGACTGGAAAGTGATTTTGCATGTTTAATGTTGTTTTGTGGCAGAACCACTGAATGACTCTGGCTAACTGTATATAATTCTCTTTAACGATGTTCTAAACCTGTACCATTGTGTTAGGCATTACTGTGTTTTGTATATAGAGTTTGCATGTACGGGGCGTGGCCCCTTTAAGAGCGCGGGAAAATGCGGGCAAACGCAATGATGTCACGTCGCAAACCACGGGGTTGCCCAGGCAGTCCTCGTGGCATCTCCGTTGAGTAAAGACCTGTTTAGTTGTTCTCTTGTGTCGATCTCCATTATTCGTTGGAATTCGTTAATTCCTACATTGGTGACCCAGTTTTTGTGAATATTTTCACATAAGAAGAGCACAGCATGGAAGCAAACGCCATTTCGCTAAAGCTACCGCAGTTCTGGGAGCAGCAAGCGCCCTCGTGGTTTATTCAGGTCGAGGCCCAGTTCACCCTGAGGAACATCGATGCGGATCAGACCAAGTACCTTTCTGTGGTCTCCGCACTCGACAGATCCACCGCCTCTCGGATCGTCAGCCTCCTCGAAGGCCCCCCAACGGAGCGCAAGTATGAAACCCTCAAAGCGCGGTTACTGCAGGTTTTCGGGCTCACAAAATCGGAGTGCACCCGTCGATTACTCGCTATGCCCGGGCTCGGGGACTCCAAGCCTTCAGAGTTGATGAGCCAAATGCTCACACTCCTGGGCTCAGAACGGGAATGTTTCCTATTCCGCGAGATTTTCCTCAGCCAACTGCCTGAACAGGTACAAGCTGCCCTGGCCAGATCTGAAATTGAAGACTGCGCAACACTCGCTGCGGAGGCTGACAAAATTTTTGCTGTAACACGGCAGTACTGCGCCACCACGAGGCACCCATCCCCCGCAGACGCCGCCCCAGCTCGTCAGCCTGCTGGGCTGTGTTTCTCCCACGCGCAGTTTGGCGCGAAGGCGAAGCGTTGCTGCCCTCCCTGCAGTTTTCCCCAAAAAAACAAACAATTGACACTGCGACCACCGAGGAACGGGTCTAACGGGCACCCCGCGGCCGTGATGACGATCGGCAATGCGGGAAAATTGCTGTTCATCACTGATACTCTCTCCGGTCGTCGTTTTCTGTGCGACACCGGGGCGCAGTGCAGCATTTTACTCATGTCCGCCCTCGATGTGCAGACGGGGAATCACGGCCCCACCCTTGAAGCGGCTAATGGCGGAACAATTTGGACCTTCGGCAGACGGCGAGTGGAGGTGTGCCTCGGGGGGCAACGTTTTCACTGGGAGTTTGTTACGGCCAGAGTTTCCCAGCCCCTCCTCGGCGTGGATTTCCTGTGCGCCAACAGCCTCCTGGTCGACGTTAGGAACCGGCGGCTGATCAACGCAGCAACTTTTAATTCTCTTCCGTGTTACCACAGTAACACTACGTCACGCACCATCTCCTGTGCGTTCCCGACTCCTGATGAGTTCGCTCGCCTGCTCGGCGAATTCTCCGACCTGACAAGACCCACGTTCTCCTCCACAGCCACAAAACATGGTGTGGAACACCACATTGCCACCAACGGCCCCCCGGTCTACGCACAGGCCCGGCGCCTGGAACCTGGCAAGCTGGCGGTCGCAAAGGCGGAGTTCGCAACCATGGAACGGTTAGGGATTATTCGCCGGTCGAATAGTCCCTGGTCTTCACCCCTCCATATCGTCCCGAAGCCTGGCGGCGGATGGCAGCCATGCGGCGACTATCGACGCCTCAACGACGCCACCACTCCTGATCGGTACCCGATCCCCCACATCCAGGATTTCTCTGCCCATTTGGCAGGGAACACCGTGTTCTCTAAAGTCGACCTTGTCCGGGGCTACCACCAGGTCCCAGTTCATCCACAAGACGTCCAGAAGACCGCAGTCATCACCCCATTCGGCCTCTTCGAGTTTTTACGAATGCCGTTTGGGTTAAAGAACGCCGCCCAGGCTTTCCAATGCCTGATGGATTCCGTGCTGCGGGACTTCAAGTTCCCCTTCGTCTACCTGGATGATATTCTAATTGCCAGTCCTACTAAGGAAGAACAAACCTGTCACCTACGCACCCTTTTTCGACGCCTCAGCCAACACGGCCTGAATATCAACCCGGCCAAGTGTCAGTTTGGCCTGCACCAAATTGACTTCCTGGGGCATCGCATCACCTCAGAGGGAGCGGTTCCTTTACCTTCGAAAGTAGAGGCGGTGACATCCTTTCCACGCCTGCAGAACTTAAAGGCCCTGCAGAAATTCCTAGGCATGGTAAACTTTTACCACCGTTTCGTGCCTAAGGCGGCACTACTCATGCAGCCCCTGTACGAGGCCCTCAAGGGCAAGGCTGGCAAGAACCCGGTAGACTGGACGGATGACATGGCCTGAGCGTTCGCCGACACCAAAAGCGCCTTAGCCAACGCGACTATGCTGGCGCACCCACTGCCAGGAGCCACCATCGCCCTCACCACCAACGCGTCGGACTACGCAGTTGGTGCCGTGCAACAGCAGTGGGTGAATGGGACATGGCAGCCGTTGGCATTCTTCAGCCGTCAACTACGGCAGAACGAGAGAGCATACAGCACGTTCGACCGGGAGTTGCTCGCCCTTTTTCTGGCCATCTGCCATTTTCGGTTCCTAATGGAAGGACGTCCTTTCACCGCCTTTGTGGATCATAAACCGCTAACCTT
This sequence comes from Somniosus microcephalus, assembly GCF_052327205.1. Classification (NCBI taxonomy): domain Eukaryota; kingdom Metazoa; phylum Chordata; class Chondrichthyes; order Squaliformes; family Somniosidae; genus Somniosus; species Somniosus microcephalus. The sequence goes on from NC_140991.1 coordinate 67,606,412, forward strand.
TGCAATGGCCAAGACCGCTGAACCGTGGTCAGCCCAACAGCAGCGTCAACTGACCTACATATCCGAATTCACCACGGATATACAGCACGTGGCCGGTAAGGACAACCTGGTGGCAGACTGCCTCTCCCGCGCGATCGTCAATACGGTTCATTTGGGCATCGACTACGCCCTCATGGCAGCGGACCAAGCCTCAGACCCGGAAGTCCAAGCTTACAGAACGGCCATCACTGGCCTCCAGTTGGCCGACGTCAAGTTCCATTTGGCAGGTACCACACTGTTGTGTGACGTCTCCGTACAGGATCCTCGCCCTGTCGTGCCGGTCGTCTGGCGCCGCAAAGTGTTCGACGCCATACATGGGTTGTCACACGCAGGAATGAAGGCCTCTCAGAAACTGATGTCAGCGAAATTTGTATGGCATGGCATGCATAAAGATGTCCGCGACTGGGCCAACACCTGCGTGGTCTGCCAAAAGGCCAAGGTACAGTGCCACATCAAAGCTCCGTTGGCCACCTTCACAGTTCCGGAGCAACGTTTTGACCATGTCAACGTGGACCTGGTAGGACCACTCCCACCCTCCCATGGTTTTTCACACATCCTGACCATGGTTGACCGCACCACTAGATGGCCGGAGGCGGTCCCCCTGTCATCCACTACTTCAGCGGACGTGGCCAGGGCGTTCATTTCCTCCTGGATCGCCCGTTTCGGAGTGCCCACAGATATTTCGTCAGACTGGGGACCGCAGTTTTTCTCCGAACTCTGGAAGGCAGTGGCCCAAGGACTCGGTGTCAAATTACACTGCACCACAGCCTACCACCCACAGGCGAATGGCCTCTGCGAACGCTTCCACCGGTCAATGAAAGCCGCCCTGAGGGCCAGCCTCCAGGACGCTGGATGGGCAGACAAGCTACCGTGGGTCCTGTTGGGCCTTCGCACGGCCCCCAAAGAAGACCTTCACTCTTCCTCAGCGGAGCTTGTGTATGGTCAGCCGCTGCGAGTCCCAGGGGACTTCCTACCAACATCGACGAAGCCATGGTCCGCGTCTGCCCAGCTTGCTAGTCACCAGGAGGCGGCCAGATATTTCGCACCGGTGCCCACTTCGCACCACGGGCTGCAGAGGTCACACGTTCCCACGGAACTTCACAGGGCTGAATACGTTTTTATTTGCCATGACGCACATAGGGATCCGCTCAAGGCCCCATATACCGGTCCCTTCCACGTGTTGGAAGCAAGGGACAAAACCTTCACGGTAGATGTCGGTGGTAAGCCGGACCACATTTCGGTCGACCGCTTATAGCCAGCACATTTAGACCTCGACCGTCCCGTCGAGACAGCACAACCGCCGAGACGGGGTCGGCCACCCATCGTCGTTACGGCAGACCGAGTGCGACCGCCCGCCAGACCGCCAGCCGACCAGCAGCCTCCACCTCGAGAGTACAGGAGTCATTCTGACAGGCTCGTCAGACCCCCTCACCGTTTGACTTTGTCCGTTAAAGCGAATTCTGGGGAAGCGCATGTGGCAGAACCACTGAATGACTCTTGCTAACTGTATATAATTCTCTTTAACGATGTTCTAACACCAGCCTAAACCTGTACCATTGTGTTAGGCATTACTGTGTTTTGTATATAGAGTTTGCATGTACGGGGCGTGGCCCCTTTAAGAGCGTGGGAAAACGCGGGCAAACGCGATGACATCACGTCGCAAACCACGGGGCTGCCCAGGCAGTCCTCATGGCATCTCCGTTGAGTAAAGATCTGTTTCGTTGTTCTCTTGTGTCGATCTCCGTTATTCGTTGGAATTCGTTAATTCCTACAGTTTCAACATTTTACTGATGGTGATGCTGTGGGTTTCTTTGCTTTTACTGAAAAGTCTGAATGGAGAGTAACGCAACATCTGGTCATTGGCACATGCCACTGTATCATCGAGTTACATCGAGCCACTCGAGTCTCCTCCCATCCCTTTTCATCTAACCCTATCAGTGTAACCTTCTATTCTTTTCCACTCGTGCTTATCTAGTTTCCCCTTAAATGCATCGATGCTATTTGCCTGAACTACTCCTTGTGGTAGGTAGCGAGTTCCACATTCTCACCACTCATTGGGAAATAAGTTTCTCCTGAATTCCCTTTTTGAGACCCCTACAAGTGGAAACATCCTCTGTATGGTGACCCTGTCAGGTTACCTATTAGCCTTCTCTTTTCTAGAGAAAATAGCCTCCTCATGTTCACTCTTTCCTGATAGTTATAGCCTCGCAGTCCTGGGATCATCCTTGTAAATCAAAAACAATCCTGTGAATATATGGCACCGGACTGGTGTTACCACACTGCTCCCAAGGTCACAGCCATTGTACAGTGCTTGACCAACCTGAGACTTTGTTAAGTGAGGGGTTTTCAAAATCAACTTTAGGAGCTAAGCATTGTGAATCAAACTGTAACGTTAATGTTCGTACGCTCCAGCAATGCTCCCTCTAACCTGGCATGTGCGGGGCCGTGCAGCAATCTGTAATGTACCGTGCATTGAAACAGCTTAGTCAGTCGATAACTGTAAACTGCCAATGGACAAAAAGGTAGTGCTCAGAGGAGTTTGTAGCCCGCCCAGTACAAAGACAATTTACGGGGGAGCATTGCACTCCAGGGCCCTTTTATAGTTCAGAGAAAGACAACCAGATCTATTATTGCTTGCTCAGTCATGGATCAAGCCTGCAATAAATTTCTCAAGCACTGACTATGGAGTGAAATCTAAGTGACGTTTATAGGTAAAACTATGAGTTGTTCCAAAATTGAAACTGTATTGTTGAGTACAGCATTTGTCTTAGATGTTGGCCTGTGACAAAGAATCATTCTGCTGCTCATAGGTTCATTAAATTAGCCATCATCTTTTATTTATAGTAGAACAACCATTTGACTAACTACATCGTAGAACTTAAAACTGAATTGATATTTTAATCACTCTCGCTTGCAATATTAGCACAAACAGTGACGGGATATCGGTCCTTCCTGATGAATGCTGCCCAGGTGACTAAATTTATTATTCATATTATCAGAATGAATGAGTCGAAAGGAAAGGCGTGAATCACTAACTGGGGGCCTCTGCCAGCGAGGCAAGCGGCCTGAAATTGGATTCTTGGCGGCTCACCGTGATTATGTAGATGAGGCCTGAGGGCCAAATTTTCCTGATCCTCGGCCTTCTGTCTCCGTGTGCAGGGACTGTTCCCTGTGCCCATTTGGTGCTTCGGAACTGGCCTAAATGAATCTCTAGGCCACTGAGTCTGCGGCATTACTGGGGCATTTGCCCCGACAAGGGAGGAGGGGAGCAGGAATTTCAGAGTGGCATCTTGATAACAATGTTGGGCTGCCCATTCCAAACAAAGATACATAGATACATAGAAGATAGGAGCAGGAGTAGGCCATTCGGCCCTTCGTGCCTGCTCCGCCATTCGATGAGATCATGGCTGATCTTTTAATTCAGTATCCCGTCCCCGCCTTCTCTCCGTAACCCTTAACCCCTTTTGCCCGTAGAAATATATCTAATTCCCTCTTAAATATATTTAATGAGCTGGCGTACACTGCCCTCTGTGGCAATGAGTTCCACAGGTTCACCACTCTCTGAGTGAAGAAATTCCCCCTCATCTCTGTCCTAAATGGTTTAGCCCTTATCCTCAAATTATGTCCTCTAGTTCTGTTCTCACCCGCCAAGGGAAACATTCCTTCTGCATCCAGTCTGTCTAGACCTGTCAGAATTTTATACACTTCTATGAGGTCCCCTCTCAATCTTCTAAACTCCAGTGTGTACATCCCTAAACTACATAGTCTCTCCTCATAGGTCATTCCCGCCATTCCTGGTATCAGCCTGGTGAATCGCCGCTGCACCCCCTCCATGGCAAGAACATCCTTCCTCAGATGAGGCGACCAAAACTGTACACAGTACTCGAGGTGTGGTCTCACCAGTGCCCTGTACAGCTGCAGCAAGGTATCCCTGTTCCTGTATTCTAACCCTTTTGCTATGAAGGCCAGCATACCGTTTGCCTTCTTGACCGCCTGTTGCACCTGCATGCTCGCCTTCAGTGACTGGTGTACAAGAACACCCAGGTCTCTCTGTACTTCCCCCTCTCCCAATCTATTGCCATTTAAATAATAATTTGCCCTCCCGTTCCTGCACCCAAGGTGGATAACTTCGCACTTGTCCACATTATAGTGCATCTGCCATTTATCCGCCCAATCGCCCAGTCTGTCCAAATCGCTCTGGAGCTTCCTGGTCTCTTCCTCTGAGCCCACCCCCCCTCCTAGTTTAGTGTCGTCTGCAAATTTGGAAATGCTGCATCCGACTCCCTGATCCAGGTCATTAATGTAAATTGTGAACAGCTGGGGGCCCAGGACAGATCCCTGTGGTACCCCACTTGTTACTGCCTGCCATTCAGAAAATGAGCCGTTTATTCCAACTCTCTGTTTTCTATCTGACAGCCAGTTCCCTATCCACGCCAAAACTTTCCCCTTTATCCCATGAGCCTCAATTTTCCATGCTAATCTTTTATGTGGGACCTTATCGAAGGCCTTTTGGAAGTCCAGGTACACCACATCTACTGGCTCTCCCCCATCTATTCTACCAGTTACTCCCTCAAAAAATTCCAATAGATTAGTCAAGCACGATTTACCCTTTGTAAATCCATGTTGACTCTGTCCTATCCTGTCCCCATTTGCTAAGTGCTCCGCTATTTCATCCTTAATGATGGACTCCAGCATTTTGCCCACAACTGATGTAAGGCTTACAGGTCTGTAATTACCTGCTTTTTCCCTACCCCCCTTTTTGAATAGTGGGGTAACGTTAGCTACCCTCCAATCCATCGGCACTGTTCCCGAGTCTAATGAATTCTGAAAAATCATCCTTAGTGCATCCGCTATCTCTAGGGCCACCTCCTTCAGTACCCTAGGATGCATGTTATCAGGCCCTGGGGATTTGTCCACCTTCAATCCCTTTAGCTTCCTTAACACCATATCCTTAGAGATATTGATTTGCGTCAGTTCCTCCTTTGCCAATGTCCCTATTTTTCCCGATATCCCAGGGAGGTTTTTTGTGTCTTCCTTCGTAAAGACTGACCCAAAGTATGCATTTAGTTGATCTGCCATTTCCTTATTTCCCATTATATATTCCCCCGTATCTGACTGCAATGGACCAACTTTGGTTTTCACCAGTCTTTTCCTTTTGATATACTTATAAAAGCTTTTGGAGTTAGTTTTTATATTTTCCGCCAGCTTGTTTTCGTAAGCTATTTTGCCCCTCTTGATTATGCCCTTTGCCCTCCTTTGCTCTATCTTAAACTGTTCCCAATCTTCCGCTCTGGCGCTTTTTTTGGCTATTTTATACGCCCTATCTTTGGATTTTATGCTGTCTCTAATTTCCCCTGTTATCCACGGTTGAGTCACCTTTTTAGATTTCCTTTTATGCCAGATTGGTATAAACAATTTTTGCAATTTTTGAGGCATTGGAACCAGTTTTGTGGTAGGTGTGACCTATACAAAAGGGACGGTCTACACCTGTGCAGAGATGGAACTGATGTTCTCGGGGTAATTTTTGATAAAGCAGTTCGGGAGCATTTAAACTAGTATGGCAGGGGGCTAGAAACCTATGTAGTGAAATAGAGGAAAGTGAAAGGCAGACAGAAATAAATGATAAAAGGGTGAGGAACAAAAAACAAAGGGCCAAACTAATTCATAAAAAATGTGAGCATAAAAAAAGCCTGAGGGTTTTATACCTTAATGCGAGAAGCATCAGGAACAAGGTAGATGAATTAGCTGTGGAAATAGAGGTTAATAATTATGACCTAATTGGGATTACGGAAACATGGTTGCAGGGTGAGCAGGGCTGGGAGCTTAACATACAGGGGTATTCAGTATTTAGGAAGGATCGACAAAAAAGAAAGGGAGGAGGGGTAGCATTGCTAGTAAAAGAGGGGATAAATGCAATTGAAAGGAAGGATATTAACTCAGTTAATACAGAATCTATATGGGTGGAGCTAAGAAATAGCGAGGGGCGAAAAACATTAATAGGAGTGGTATATAGGCCTCCAAATAGTAAAATAGAGGTTAGGGAGGGCATCACGAGGGAAATTAGAGAAGCGTGCAATAAGAGCACAGCTGTCATCATAGGTGACTTTAACTTACATATAGATTGGACTAGCCTAATCAGTAAAAATAATGAGGAGGAGGAATTCCTTGAGTGTTTGAGGGATGGTTATCTGGATCAATATGTCGAGGAACCAACTCGGGAACAGGCTATATTGGACTGGGTACTGTGCAATGAGAAGGGACTAATCAGTAATCTTGTTGTACGGGGACCCTTGGCAGAAAAATATAGACAAAAAGTGTATTTCAAAATTGTTACTTTTCCAATGGCAATCAATCCTTCTGTCATTGATAACCGTTGGGGAACCAGCACTGAAAATAGTTGTAGGTCCCATTTCCACCAGGATCTGGTCCTGGCATGCAAGTTCATCGGCATCAAGCAGGTGTGCTTTGCATCGGGGGCAATTGAGGTGGAACTGGCGGGAATAACTTCATCCCACCTGGCTTGCCTCTTCTGGTGATGTCCGCAGAGGAAGGGTGGAAGCTAAAAGCCACTGCCCCCACCTCTGGTAGTATTTGGCTGCGTAGATAAAAAGTGATGGTGACCCAAAAGAACCAGGTCTGACTCTAAATTCCGGCCCGCCTGTCTAATTCCATTGGGGGAATTTTAAAGCCCCTCCTCCAATCGGGCGGGAACGGTACGTGGGAGAGGTTAAAAATCAGGCGAGGTCGAGTTCACTCCATTCCCACCCGACGCCATGTTCTCTTTGCTGATGTTCAAAGACTCCCACTACAGGCAGTCGGGCTCAACTGAGATGTAAAAGTCGCTGCCTGATGATGTTATCGGCACTGCAATGCTATTTTAACTACAATTCGGGGAGCCTGCTCAATGGCAAACTTGCTGAGAAATCTGGTGGGAGGCAGCAGGGTGTCCAAGAGAAGTTAAGGTAAGTTTTATTTCTTTAATCTTCGGGAGGAATCTTTGGGGTACAGAAGGAGCAGGGGTGCTCATCCGGGTCCTGAAGAATTCTTGGGCCTACCCTGCCCGCCTTACATCAGCATCTGTTTGGGATCACCCCCCCCCCCACAACTTACCTTATGTCGGGGATCATTCCCTTGCGTTCCCTGGTGGTGTCTGGCTCCTGCCCCAATTACCGTTTCCTCCCACTGGCCTTGGCGTCATTCCCTGCATTTCTGCGTGGGAGACAGATGTCAAATATTAAAATGAGGCTTGACAGTTAAAACTGGCTGGGCTTCACTCCGCTCTCTTCTTCCGGGTGTGCCGCCTCCTTCGGGCCCTCCCCCCCAGGTACCGATCCCACTCCGAGTTAAAATTGCTCCCATTGTCTCTGTGCCCTCTCCCCCTTCTCGGCCTTGCAGCTTTGAGCCCTGGGTGTCTTAGCCCTATTTGCACAATAAAACGGATTGTGCAGGAAATACATGAATATAAAAATGCCTGATTGTGACTTCAGCTTTTTCCTGGTCCTTTAATTTACTCCTATGCCTTTCACAATAAAAACCCGTGTGTGAAGTAGTTTCCATAAGTTTAGAAATCAGGTAGAAATGTGTTGTTAAAAAAGCCTAAAGGAATGCAATATGCCATTTACTGCACAGAATATTGCTAGATTCCTTTTTACAATTTCATACCACACTATTAAAAAATCACATTGATGTTGTATATGTATGTGTGTAAATGTCAAACAAAAGTCCTGTGCTTGGAAACCTTTGTTTGTAACAGTAATTATTTTCATCAGCTGCATCCCCGAGTTGGGTGAAGCAGTTCTGTGGCACCACACGCTCATTTTAAAAACATTTCCTCAGGGGAAACTTTCAAACAATATTCTAAATTAGTTCTGCTTTCCAAAAGGTTAAAACTAACAGATTCTGTGTTTCAATTAGTTTCTGAAACAAGCTGTTAGGAAAATTTGCTCTTATAGTTTCATGGAACATTTCATCCACATTTTGAAAAGCAATTTTCTTAATTTTCATCATTAAGTCATGGGAGTTTGTGTTGGGCTGAGGAATGCAGAAATGTTTTTGTCATCTGCTGTCAAGTACTTCCAGGTCAGGAGGAAGCCCATTTTAGATGGAGCACGTGTCACCAATGGCACTAATTTTTACAGCTGTCAGCTATTAGAGACGGGATTGCCGTGGAGTGGGAGCAGTGGGATAATCTATTTGCCCATCTGGATGTAGCAGTTAAAAAAAAGTACTAGTTCACTATCCCATGTCCAGCCAGCAGTAGTGAGCTATCTTAGTGTCTCTAGGAAGGATATCCCAAGGAGTAAAGTGATAGTAATAGGAGGCACCATTGAATTTTCCCATTTGTCACGGACAACGCTATTGGTGAAGCGAAGAGCTAGAAGTTCCACTGAAGCTACGCAGGCTCCCCAACATAACAGCAGGGGATCGGAGTGGAAATTCTCCAAGCACTGCTCCACTAGCTTTGTGTTTGCCCGCTGCAACTTCCAGGCTTTTCCATTGGAAGTGACGTAAAGAGTACAATATGCCTGCCCCAATATAGAGGCGCATATTGCGAGTACATATGTTGGAGGCTAAGAAAGCCGCATTGTTCTTTCAGTCCAGGGTTGCTGCAGGAGCGGGAGCTATTAAAAATGAAAGAGCAGTCAATCGCATGGGCTAAGACATTACTTTAAAAAAAGTTACATAAACATATATCATCAATGCCCAGCCTCGAGGCTGTTGGTACGCTGCACTGTGACAGGCACCCAAAGTCTGCCGTAGCTGTTTCTCTGCCTGTTCCCAGGCTGGACACCCACCTAAATGATGCAAAATAGACTGCTCCGGAAAATTGGCTTGCATCTGAGGCAGACCACTGTCTTGTTTTGCACACTTTGTACAAAAATAATAAATTGCAGGACAACGGAGTATTACAGTTTAACTCTTTTATTCAGCATTAGGTCTGTGATCTTACTCATAGCAGCACCAGTGGGCAAAGCATGGCATTAGGACCCCTAGCCTGGGTCTTCAAAAACAATAGTAGTCCTTACAGATGCCTGCAGGCCAATGACAACTCAGCATGTGATCACATGTGAATATAATAGGTATTCCTTACAGATGCCTGCGGGCCAATGATAATTCAATATTACATCCCCTTTCTTTTAAAAGAAAAATGTTATGCATTACTTTTAAACCTTTCTTCTACATAATGTTCTCGGTAGCATAAACATATAAGTAAACTCAGCATTTAACTAGCACTGAAAACATCTCAATGTTTCAATAACGATGTACAGTTTTTTTTTAGGGCAGCGATCCGCCTACACCCTTTGACAGTTCACAAGTCAAGGATAACTCTAGGCTTGACCTCTCGTCCCGACCTTGTGTGGTATGAAAGTGAGCATGCTCCTGAATCGGTCAACAATTAAGGTTCAGGTTTAGGTTCAGGTAAGTATGATATGTTTTGTGTATTGCTCTGTTCATCACACTCTGTTGAACTGATCCTCTCGTCGGAATGACGGTGTTGTTCCTTGGTGTTCAGGAGGTGCCTGCGATTGCGGCAGTACACCTGTCCTTCTGGGGTGCGGACATGATACGATCGCTCAGTGTCAGCTGGCTGGATGACGACTGCTGGCTTCCAGTAGTCATGCTCCTGGATTCTGATGGATTCTCCATTGTGCAGCGGCGGCTGTAGTCTAGCTGACCTGTCATAGGAACTCTTTTGGTGTTGCTGCCTCTGTACACATTTTGCATGCACTTGCTTGCATCTGACGACCTCTGGCTGCAGCTGCTGGTTGGTGCTTGGAAGGATTGAGCGAAGTCTGCGGCTCATCAACAGCTGTGTTGGTGACTTGAAGTTGTCAACCGGAGTGTTGCGGTACTCAAGGAGACTGATGTAGGGGTCTCTTTTGTCCGCTTTCGCTGTGTCCACAAATGTTTTTGCAATCTGGACAGTTTTTTTAGCAAGGCCATTACTTTGAGGGTAATGTGGGCTTGATGTGACGTGTGTGAAATCCCATGCCTTGGCAAATGACTCGAACTCTTTTGATTTGTATTGGGGGCCATTGTCTGAGACTAAAGTCTCTACCATGCCATGCCTGGCAAAGGCTGCCTTTAGCTTGTGGATCACAGCTGCAGATGTGGTGCTGTGAAGCTTGTCCAGTTCAAAAAATCTGCTGTAATCAACAGTCACTATGTAGTCCTCGTTGTTCCATGTGAACAGATCCGTTGCCGTGACCTACCAGGGCCTGTCTGGGATACAGTGAGGTATCATGGGCTCTTTGACATTTGATGGGCGGCGTTCTAGACAAATGGAACATTTTCCGACAATGTCCTCAATGTGTTTGCACATTCCGGGCCAAAACATAATGTCACGTGCTCTTTGTTTGCATTTTTCCATGCCCATATGTCCAGCATGAATTTTTGTCAACACCTCTTCTCTGAGACTGGTAGGAATGATGATTTTCTCCCCTTTGAAGACGCTTCTGTTGATTTGTGACAGTTCGTCTCTGTGGTTCCAGATTTCAGATATGCTCTGAGGGCATTTCCTCCTTTCCTCAGGCCATCCTTCATGTATGACTTGCTGAGCAGTGTGAGTTGTGCATCTTTCTCTGTTCCTGCTCAGATCTCCTTCAGTTTTAATCACTCACAGGTAAGCTGCCCCCAAAAAATTAGGGGTAACATTGCCCAGGCCGGGTTTAATTTGATTAACAAGTTTGTACTGGAACAGTATAAATATGGAAATCGGCATCAAGAAAGGACTCATATACATAGGGTTGTCTCCCGAACTGCGCGGGATCCCTAGCCATATTTCATTACCGGTTCCAATCCATGCTTACCACAGGTGCTCAATAAATATTAATATAACAAAAATATCGGTCAGGGGTAAATCAGAGCACGCCTGGCTGTCAAAACAATTATTATACTACTTAAATGAAATTTAAGATTTCAATGACGTTCCTAGAATAAGTCAGTAAAAATGGTACAATCAAGGATTCCTTTAAGGTCAAGACAATATTCAAGGTTTATTATAAAATGAAGCTCTTCCTCGGTGTGTAGTGATAGAGCTGGTGCATGTGAGCCTCGAGCACAGCAATCTGCATGTGTCTATGTCTGGTTAAGAATATGATCAAGATACCAAGAATCTCCTGAGTAACTGAATACTTTACTGATTCTGAGCCCTCCAGCACCATTCCCTAATCCACCAATGTCATTCATAGAAACATAGATAGGAGCAAGAGTAGGCCATTTGGCCCCTCGAGCCTGCTCCGCCATTCAATGAGATCATGGCTGATCATTCAAATTCAGTACCCTGTCCTTGCTTTCTCCCCATATCCCTTGATCCCTTTAGCCTTAAGAAATATATCCAACTCCTTCTTGAATATATTTAATGAATTGGCCTCTACTGCCTTCTGTGGTAGAGAATTCCACAGGTTCACCACTCTCTGGGTGAAGAAATTCCTCCTCATTTCTGTCCTAAATGGCTTACCCCTTATCCTTAGACTGTGACCCCTGGTTCTGGACTCCCCCATCATCGGGAACATCCTTCCTGCATCTAGTCTGTCCAGTCCTGTCAGAATTTTATAAGTTTCAATGAGATCCCCTCTCATTCTTCTAAACTCCAGTGAGTATAAGCCCAATCGACACAATCTCTCCTCATACGTCATTCATGCCATCCCAGGTATCAGCCTGGTGAATCTTCGCTGAACTCCTCCCATGGCAAGAACATCCTTCCTCAGATAAGGCGACCAAAATTGCACACAATACTCAAGATATGGTCTCACCGAGGCCCTGTACAACTGCAGCAAGACATCCTTGTTCCTGTGCTCAAACCCTGTTGCTACGAAGGCAAACATACCATTTGCCGCCTTAACGGCCTGCTGCACCTGCATGCTTACCTTCAGCGACTGGTGCACAAGAACACCAGCGTCATTCCCTAATCCAGCAGTGTCATTCCCTAATCCACCAGTGTCATTCCCTAATCCACCAGCGTCATTCTCTAATCCACCATTGTCATTCCCTAATCCACCAGTATCATTCCCTAATCCACCAGTGTCATTCCCTAATCCACCAGCGTCATTCCCTAATCCACCAGCGTCATTCCCTAATACACCATTGTCATTCCCTAATCCACCAGCGTCATTCCCTAATCCACCAGCGTCATTCCCTAATCCACCAGCGTCATTCCCGAAGCCACCAGTGTCATTCCCTAATCCACCAGCGTCATTCTCTAATCCACCAGTGTCATTCTCTAATCCACCAGTGTCATTCCCTAATCCACCAGCGTCATTCCCTAATCCACCAGCGTCATTCCCTAATCCACCAGCGTCATTCCCTAATCCACCAGTGTCGTTCCCTAATCCACCAGCGTCGTTCCCTAATCCACCAGCGTCGTTCCCTAATCCACCAGTGTCGTTCCCTAATCCACCAGCGTCATTCCCTAATCCACCAGCGTCATTCCCTAATCCACCAGCGTCGTTCCCTAATCCACCATTCCCTAATCCACCATTCCCTAATCCACCAGTGTCATTCTCTGATCCATCCACGTCATTCCCTAATCCACCAGCGTCATTCCCTAATCCACCAGTGTCATTCCCTAATCCACCAGCGCAATTCCCTAATCCACCAGCGTCATTCCCTAATCCACCAGTGTCATTCCCTAATCCACCAGCGTAATTCCCTAATCCACCAGCGTCATTCCCTAATCGACCAGCGTCATTCCCTAATCCACCATTCCCTAATCCACCAGTGTCATTCCCTAATCCACCAGCGTCATTCCCTAATCCACCAGCGTCATTCCCTAATCCACCAGCGTCATTCCCTAATCCACCAGCGTCATTCCCTAATCCACCAGCGTCATTCCCTAATCCACCATTGTCATTCCCTAATCCACCATTCCCTAATCCACCAGCGTCATTCCCTAATCCACCATTGTCATTCCCTAATCCGCCATTCCCTAATCCATCAGCGTCATTCCCTAATCCACCAGTGTCATTCCCTAATCCACAAGTGCATTCTCTAATCCACCAGCGTCATTCTCTAATCCACCAGCGTCATTCCCTAATCCACCATTGTCATTCCCTAATCCACCATTCTCTAATCCACCAGTGTCATTCCCTAATCCACCATTGTCATTCCCTAATCCGCCATTCCCTAATCCATCAGCGTCATTCCCTAATCCACCAGTGTCATTCCCTAATCCACAAGTGCATTCTCTAATCCACCAGCGTCATTCCCTAATCCACCATTGTCATTCCCTAATCCACCATCGTCATTCCCTAATCCACCATTCTCTAATCCACCAGTGTCATTCCCTAATCCACCAGCGTCATTCTCTAATCCACCAGTGTCATTCCCTAATCCACCAGCGTCATTCCCTAATCCACCAGTGTCATTCCCTAATCCACCAGTGTCATTCCCTAATCCACCAGCGTCATTCCCTAATCCACCAGCGTCATTCCCTAATCCACCATTCCCTAATCCACCAGTGTCACTCCCTAATCCACCAGCATCATTCCCTAATCCACCATTCTCTAATCCACCAGTGTCATTCCCTAATCCACCAGTGTCATTCCCAATCCACCAGCGTCATTCCCTAATCCACCAGTGTCATTCCCTAATCCACCAGTGTCATTCCCTAATTCACCAATGTCATTCCCAGTCTACCAGTGTCATTCCCTAATCCACCAGCGTCATTCCCTAATCCACCAGCGTCATTCCCTAATCCACCAGCGTCATTCCCTAATCCACCAGCATCATTCCCTAATCCACCAGTGTCATTCTCTAATGATGGGCAGCCTATCAATGAAATGGAAATCAGGCCAGGACGTTAAAGTCACCCAGGTCTCACACCACTGATGCCATGGGGATTCCTGCCTGCCCGGTTTGCACCCAGAGTTAAAATCGTGGCTTTCATTTCTTTATTTTCTTCATAACACATGCTTTATGGACTTCCAAACATTATAGATTGCAAAGCCAAAATGACTGGATCTAGAGTTATCAGCGATCTTGGTTAATGAAGTTTAATGTGGAGAGTTTATTTAACATCTGCCATTTCTTTGTGAGTGGGCACCAATGCTAAACAGATAGTTTGCATGACCAGAGGTAATCCTCTGTTTCAGATAGTTTATTGTTGCACTGCCAGCAATATTCTGGCATCTTACTACTGAAAGGAGGAATAATGGAACAGGTTTTCTGTAATGATCACAGATGGTGTCAGAACGTTCTGGTATCGACTCTGCACATGCCCAAATGATGCGCATCTGACCCCAACAAATCTTCTGGGGTTTGACCTAATTATATATTCAGAGCAGCTCCTGGCATATAATTCACCAGTTACTGGAAACTTGCAAATTCAGGGTTGGGATATCTGGTGCACTTAAAGGTGCTGTTGTTTCAAAAGCAGGCCAATTATTCCAGCCAAATCTTGGGAAGAAGATTCCATTGCTTGTTTGCAGTCTACAAACCTATAATGGAATACTAGCAAGGCAGAGCGCTGAGGTTTTCTGATACTACAATAGAACTTCTGCTCCTAGAAGAGGAGGATAAGATACTGTTGCCCCATTTGGCACTCCAGTACACCCACCTGGACAGTAGAGTGGTCAATATTGCTTGGCAGAAAGTGGTGCAATGTGTCAATGCAATGCGCACCATACAGAAATATTGGCATGTAGGAATCAACGGATTCCTATCTAAATCACTGAGGTCGAGTCAGTTCAGTAAATTAACCGAATTTAATTAAACTGGTGAACAAAACAAAAACATGCAGGAGCAACAGCAAACAGGTCTATACAGTAGCTTGTTCCACGAGGTCTGAACTCAGAACCTCCCTCCTCTGACGTCATGACGTCAGCACGTTTCCCGCCACTCAGGGCACCACGTGACCAACGTGATGACGTCATCGCGTTGTTTCAGGGTTTTTACAGAAAGCTTGTTTACACTCAGCAAACGGACATAGGTGCTGTAACATTGCTTTAAAGACAGTTATTCATTTGTACAGGAGTTCATTGGTGGTTTTACCACAGGCACAAATTCAGGAGAACTTTATGAACCTGAAGAAGTTAGTCACAGTAAGTTGATTTACCGGTGGCTGATATCAAGTAGTTGGGCAAACTGTGCATTTCACAAAATGTTTCTTTGCACCAGTTATACCTGCAAAACACTTTTTCAGCCCTTTGAATAATTACCATACACGCCCCTGCTGTAACATGATATTGGTTTATCACAAAAAAATGTTGGCACACACATCTTAAAAGGACTTCACACAAAAAATCCTGCTGACAAACCTGGCTGCATGATGCATGTTCCTGTATTTACACACATGGGCTGCAGCACAGTTACTTGGGTGACCCTGTATGTGTTCCTGACAATTTTAACATCTCAACAATTTTCTACATGCAGGAGAAAGCAACACATAATAGAAAGGCAAGCAACATATCTAGATCTTTAATGCCTTTGAGGAGGCTACCTTGGAAATCCTTGGGACCGAGTACATAGAGTCATAGAGTCATAGAGTTTTTTACAGCACAGAAAGAGGCCCTTCGGCCCATCGTGTCCGCGCCGCCCATCCACCCCTGTCCTGTCTAATCCCATTTTCCAGCATTTGGTCCATAGCCTTGTATGCAATGGCATTTCAAGTGCTCATCCAAATGCTTCTTGAATGTTGTGAGGGTTCCTGCCTCTACCACCCTTTCAGGCAGTGAGTTCCAGATTCCAACCACCCTCTGGGTGAAAAAGTTCCTCCTCAAATCCCCTCTAAATCTCCTGCCCCTTACCCTGAATCTATGCCCCCTTGTTATTGACCCCCCTACTAAGGGGAAAAGTTCCTCTTTATCTACCCTATCTATGCCCCTCATCATTTTGTACACCTCAATCAGGTCCCCCCTCAGCCTTCTTTGCTCCAAGGAAAACAACCCCAGCCTGTTTAGTCTTTCTTCATAGCTGAGGCGCTCCATCCCAGGTAACATCCTGGTGAATCTTCTCTGCACCCTCTCCAAAGCAATCACATCCTTCCTATAGTGAGGCGACCAGAACTGCACACAGTACTCCAGCTGTGGCCTCACCAGCGTTTTGTACAGCTCCATCATAACCTCCCTGCTCTTATATTCTATGCCTCGGCTAATGAAGGCAAGTATCCCATATGCCTTTTTAACCACCTTATCTACCTGTTCCGCTGCCTTCAGAGATCTATGTACATGGACACCAAGGTCCCTCTGACCCTCTGTACTTCCTAGGGTCCTACCACTCATTGTGTATTCCCTTGCCTTATTTGTCCGTCCAAAATGCATCACCTCGCACTTTTCAGGGTTAAATTCCATTTGCCACTTTTCCGCCCATCTGACCAACCCGTTTATATCGTCCTGTAGCCTGAGGCTTTCCTCCTCGCAATTTACCACCCCACCAATTTTCGTGTCATCTGCGAACTTACTGATCATACCTTTTACATTCTCATCCAAATCATTTATGTAGATCACAAACAACAAGGGACCCAGCACCGATCCCTGAGGTACCCCACTGGACACTGGCTTCCAGTCACAAAAGCATCCTTCGACCATCACCCTCTGCCTCCTGCCACTCAGCCAGTTTAGGATCCAACGCGCCAAGGCACCCTGGATCCCATGGGCTCTTACCTTCTTGACCAGTCTATATGCGGGACTTTGTCAAAAGCTTTACTGAAGTCCATGTAAACCACATCCACAGCATTTCCCTCATCCACCCCCCTAGTCACCCCCTAGAAAAATTCAATCAGATTTGTCAGACATGATTTACCCTTGACAAAGCCATGCTGACTATCCCCGATTAATCCTTGCCTCTCCAAGTGGAGACTAATTTTGTCCCTCAGAATTTTTTCCAATAATTTCCCTACCACAGATGTTAGGCTCACTGGCCTGTAATTCCCTGGTTTATCCCGGCTACCCTTCTTGTATAATGGTACTACATTAGCTGTCCTCCAGTCCTCTGGTACATCCCCTGTGGCCAGAGAGGTTCTGAAAATTTGTGTCAGAGCCCCTGCAATCTCCTCCTTTGCCTCCCACAGCAGCCTGGGATACATCTCGTCCGGGCCTGGGGATTTATCCACTTTTTGGCCTGCTAAAACCGCTAGCACACATAGAGGCAGTCAAAAAGATGCAGGCAGAAGTATCCCCCAAGCTGTTGTCTCTTCTTTGCCTACTCATGCACTTACACAGTTGCCCAGGCATATACCCAAGCACTCCACCATGGCACATAGTATATTGTCATGTAAGAAATATTTGAAGAACAACAACAACTTGCATTTATATAGCACCTTTATCATAGAAAGCATCCCAAGGTGCTCCACAGTGGCATGAGGAAAATCGACATCTTTGAGCCAGCATTCTAGCATATATTTCTCTTTTGTTTCTATAGGTATCACTCCCACCCCCACAAAAAAACTGCACAGCTCACAGTTCCTTTTAAGAAAGCAGCACCTTGCAGGATCTGGCATCACTCATTCAACCTGTCAGCAGCACAAGCGCAGATACATTGATCTTAGGAGATTTTTTGGATTTAGATAATGAGCTTGATGGCGTACCAGGTAACACTTTGAGCACGAATCAATAGGTTGCAGTGGAGGAGCAGGAAACTGCTGGCTAGGGGACCTGCTTATAAAAGGTTGTTACCTGAACATAGTCATCACGTGGAGTGATTTGAGGCTGGCCAAAGCATCCTGCAAGGCTTAGCAATGACTATGGAGGGGTCCACTAGCCACATATGTGTCATCATGCAGGAAGGTTTATTGGTATTGCAGGCCACCATTAAGCATGGCGTAACTCCATGGGCATCTGCAGCCTCCAGTTACAGAGTAGGTGCATTGCTTGTGAATGCTCAGACTTGGAAGCCATGGGCCTCAACCTACAGCAGATTTTCTTCTCTGACTTCAACATGGTGGTAGATTAGTTGGAGAAAGCCATTACGCAGGGCTTCACTCCCCTTATTCTGGCCCAGAAGTCTGCACCTATACAATCATAATAATCATAATCAACTTTATTGTCATTGTTAGTGCACAAGTGCAGTACAACGAAATGTAGGCTTGCAGCTTCCGAGAGTGTACATTTAGATTAAGACATTTAAACATTCAACATACATTTGGCTTGTAATACATTAACATAAACATAACCATGATAAAGTGCATTGGCAGATGTGCAGGCTTTAGAGTTTATTTGTGGAGTTCAGTAGGATGACAGCCCTGGGAAAGAAGCTGCTCCTAAATCTGGTCGTACGGGTGCGAATGCATCTGTAGCATCTTCCAGATGGCAGGAGGGCGAACAGACTGTGGCTGGGGTGGGTAGGGTCTTTGATGATGGTCCGTGACCTCACTGAGGGTATACACACCACTAAGGGAATAGTGGAGTAGACCCAGATGAGACTCCACATTTCACTCATCTAACTCCTCCATCTCAAGTGACAGTAGATATGCCAGAATACGGCAGGGACTAGGCAGTCATCAGCAGACATGGCAGACCCAGAATCAAAGCCATCTTATGACTTACTACAAGAATATACAGGGTTACCTCAATCCTAAGAAGGTCCCACGGACACTCAGCAGGCAGACACCTTAATTACTGCTTCCATTGGGGAAGAGATTAGAAGGGACACTAGAATAGATTGTGGAAGGCACAAACCATACACTGTTATTAAAGGGAAGCTTTAGGGTAGAAAATTACTAACCGCAGATATGCTAATCATATTTAGGGAAGTCAATTGGCTGCACTTGAAAAGCATTTCCCATAGCCCCTTCCCAGTGAGTTCTTTTCTACATGTGCAAACTAGGTAGGAACTCACATGAATTATTTAAATTGCCTGACCTTGGCTGATAGTGTGAAGTCGGACTTTATCACCATCTGCAAGCCCCTTTGCTCATTGCGATTTGGTCCCACCAGCTCTGCACTGGACCTGACAGTCTACCCTCCGGAGTCCTGTTCATAAAGGATGTCATAGAGTCATAACGGCAGAGAAGGAGGCCATTCAGCCCATCGAGTCTGTGCCGGCTCTTTGTAGAGCAATCCAGTCAGTCCCATTCCCCCGCTCTATCCCCGCAGCCCTGCAAGTTTATTTCCCTCAAGTGCCTATCCAGTCTCCCCTTGAAAACATTGAGTGTCTCCGTTTCCACCACTTCCATCGGCAGCGAATTCCAGGTCACCACTCACTGTGTAAAAAAGTTTTTCCTCACATCCCCCCTGTATCTCTTGCCCAAAACCTTAAGGCCTAGAAATTCAGTTGGTTGCGCCAGCCGCTAGCACCTTAAGAGGGCGAGAAGTGGGGCGCTAAGCGGCTAGCGACCGGGCACGGCGCGATCTGCGCCTCTCGCGAAATTCAGTAACGATTTAGCGGCGGCGCAAAACCTTTGCACGCGCTCAGCTGCGCGCGCAGATCCTGACGTCATTTCATGGTGCAACGCCCTTTGTGCGCCCCGAACCGGAAATTCAGTGGCGCCGGCCTATTGTGCGTCTGGCGCCCCCAGCGACTGGTAAAGGGGAACGGTTCCCAGTCGCTGCAGGGCGCTAATTAAAGGGGACTCCTCCTGCAGTATAAATGTCAGACATTTTGCTCCACTCCTTCTTTGTGAGACACTGATATTTGGAGAGAGACAAAGGGAGAGAGCTTTCTGGTTTGAATCAACACTCACTCAGGTACTTCTGGCTTCAAGCCAGAGCTTTGCACTTGTAATTAACTTTCAGTGCCATAGCATTAATTCGATACATCTAATGGGGGCTGCAGTGGGTGCAAACGTTGGCTTATTGCATTGCATTCAGAGGGCTCAGAGACGCCGTGAGAGACTGCCAGATGGAGAAGGGCCAACAGGCGTCAGCACAGGAGGCCTTACCCGCCCAGGGTATACCGCCAGCAGTTCTCATATCTGAACATGTCTGAGGAGCAGTGTGTTCGGAGGCTGCGATTCAGAAGGGAGGTGGTCACAGAGATCTGCCACCTGCTTCAGAGAGATCTGCAGCCACAGCTGAGGAGCAGGACGTCTCTGTCGGTGGCAGTGAAGGTGACGGTGGCTCTCAACTTCTATGCCACCGGCTCCTTCCAATCCGCTACTGGGGACATTTCCAACATCTCCCAGTTCGCGGTACATTGCTGCACCTGCCAGGTGACCAATGCCCTTTTCAGAAGGAGACGTCAGTTCATCTCCTTCCCCATGACCCTCGACAAGCAGCAAGAGCGTGCAATGGGATTTGCAGCATTAGCGGACTTCCCAATTGTGCAGGGCACCATTGACTGCATGCATGTGGCTTTGCGGGCACCTCTGGAGAATGCCGAGGATTACCGCAACCAGAAGGGCTACCATTCGCTCAACGTGCAGTTGGTGTGTGACCACAGGCAGCTCATACTAGCTGTCAATGCCCGCTTTCCAGGCAGCAGCCACGATGCCTTCATCCTGCGCCAGACTTCTGTGGCAGACCTTTTCCAGACCCAGCCTCACCCACGAGGATGGCTTCTCGGGAACAAAGGCTACCCTTTATGCACCTGGCTGATGACCCCGCTCCGTGCGCCCAGCACCCCTGCAGAACAGCGATACAATGACAGCCATCAAGCAACCAGGAACATCATTGAGCACACAATCGGTGTGCTCAAGCAACGGGTCCGCTGTCTGGATCATTCCGGGGGAGCCCTACAGTACTCGCCTGAGCGAGTCTCCCATTTCATTGTCGTGTGCTGCATGCTGCACAACCTGGCTATCCGCAGGACTTGGCCACTGCCAGCAGACATTGGAGGACCACCAGAGGAGGAGGAGGAGGAGGAGGAGGAGGAGGACCAGGATGGGAGGGAGGCAGAAAGTGCAAGGGCCGTCCGTCTGCGGCTTATTGCAACTCGGTTCTAGGCCCCACTCAGGGAATGGCTTGTGCCAATGAAGGAAGATGAATGTAGCCGCTCCGCAAGCCCTCAGCCGATCAAGGCAACCAATACTTCCAAAAGCAAACATGGACAGTGCGATTAAAGAAAATGTTTTACTCTTATAACTCTGTGCCCTTCCCGCATGACAAACTAATTCAGAGAAACCCCCCAAACAAAAACACACCAGTCTCGGCCTTTATATAAAAAACAAATACACCAGTCTCGGCCTTTATATAAAAAACAAACACACCAGTCTCGGCCTTTATATAAAAAACAGAAACCCCAGTCTCGGCCTTCATATAAAAAAGAAATACAACAGTCTCGGCCTGTTTATAAAAAAGAAATACAACAGTTTTGGCCTGTTTATAAAAAAGAAATACAACAGTCTCGGCCTGCTTATAAAAAGCAACAAAATTGGCTAGACCTTCTACTTTTTCACCTGCGAGGGTGATCCGTCTCGCTTCCGGGCATGGCCCCTACCCGCCCTGCAGCTCCTCCTCAATGGGACCCCAGTGGCTGCAGCAAGGCTGGGGGAAGGCTGCTGAGGGTTAGTTGGTGAGACAGCAGAGGCCCTTGGGGGTCGGTCTGGACCAGCTCTGGGCCTGGAGGGCCCGGCTGTGGACTGCTCTAACTCAGCTTGGGCGGCAGCAGTCTGTCCTACGGGTGGTGGCAGCTGCAGTGGAGGAGTGACAGTGTTGGCTGCAGGAATGCTGCCAACCTGACAGAGCACAGGCACTCCCTGGTCGGCTGATTCACTGGCACTCGCACGAGCCAGCACTGCAGCATGCGCAGCAATCTGCTGAAGCACAGACTGCTGGGCTGCTGCAGCACGGCGAGTGCCCCGGTGATGCCTGGCCGAGCCAGCGAGTGTGGCAGCAGTTAGTGCCCGTGTGGCCCTGGTCTGTGTCTGGATGACACCAGCCAGTGAATGCACGGCACGACTGAGCACTTGGCTGGAGGCCGTCTGTGCTGCCACGAAGTCCTGCGGACTCCTAGCCTGTGCTGCCCCGAATTCCTGCACACTCCTTGCCAGTGACACTATGGAGTCAGGCATCATTGCCACTGCAGCCATGAGCTCAGTGTGCCTGCGCTCAGCCTGGGCGCCCATTTCCGCTAGGAGCCGCACCTCCTCTGCGCTCACTGTAGCAGGACTGGAGGCCACACTCTCCCTCCGGGGAGAAGGCCGCCGAGCTTCCCCCACCCCTCCCGCATTGCTGCAGCCCGCTGGTCCCCGGAGCATCACTCTCCTCCAACACTTCCCCCCTGCTCCCCTCCAGGGA
This sequence comes from Somniosus microcephalus, assembly GCF_052327205.1. Classification (NCBI taxonomy): domain Eukaryota; kingdom Metazoa; phylum Chordata; class Chondrichthyes; order Squaliformes; family Somniosidae; genus Somniosus; species Somniosus microcephalus. The sequence continues at coordinate 67,628,563 of NC_140991.1, forward strand.
AGATGTGTCCCCAGCATGGCCATGGGCTGCCTCGGCCGAGGGTGTCCCTGATGGGGCGACTTCCTCTTCCTCCTCCTCTAGGTCTGAGTCCGACACAGTGCCAGCTTGAGGGGCCGCCTCCTCGCCTGGCGAGTCACCACCTGAAAGCAGGGAGGCAGGAGTTGCTTTAGAGTGAGGACAGGACGGCAGCGAGGGAGGCATGAGTGCTGCTATGCACTGCATTGGTTCGATAGTGGCAAAGAATGCTGGCATGAGGCGCAGGTGGAAAGAGAGAGGTCCAAAAGGTGAGGACCTTACCATTGGTGCCCAGAACAGGGTCAGCATCTCCAGTCATGACGGGGCCAATCAGCCGGCCTGCCATTATCTGCTCCACTCGCAGCTCTAGGTCGCTGAGATGCTTAATGTCAGGATGGCCTCCCCCGGTCTGGCGCTGCTGTCTCCGGTTGTGCGCCAGCTTGCCCTGCAAGAGAGTGGATGGCCTCTAAGTACAGTGTGAAGCCCTGATCTTGCCTGCACAGCCTCCCATGGTGGAATAACCCTGACAGTGTGAAGCCCTGATCTTGCCTGCACAGCCTCCCATGGTGGAATAGCCCTGACAGTGTATAAACTCCTGAATATGCAAGTGCTTTTCATGACAGTCCCATAGCTGCTGGATGAGGGCTGGGCATTGGGGCTTTCACGTCCCTTTGGCCATCAACTGAGGAGCACATGCAGAGATGAGGAGGATACTGGAAAGGGTACTCACCCTGACAACCCGAGTGAGGTTGTTGAATTTTTTACGGCATTGGAGGGGAGTCCTGGCAACCACGCTGTTGGAGGCGACCCTGCTTGCCACCTCCCTCCAGGCTTTCCGATATTCGGAGGGCAGCGGCCTCCTGCCACCTTCAGGGAACAGAACATGGTGCCTGCGCTCAACTGTGCCAACCAGCACCCTCAGGTCGCCCTCGCCGGAGCGCTGCGCTCTCTCCCTTGGCTTGTCCATTCTCCTGGCCATGGAGCAGTTGAATTAGCACTGTTCAGGTCTTCCTTCAGGGCTGCAGTGTGCAGGGCGTGGCAGCCAAACAATTCCACCCTCCCCCTTTAAGTGCTGACCGGCGCCTGACTGTCTGCCTTCAATCAATAACTCGCCGCACCTGCGCTGCGCCCGCCCTCGGTGGTAGCGCCCCGGATCGCCGGCTTAGCACCTTATGATACTCGTGCATCACCTGCTTTAGCGCTGCAGCAACCTCTTCGGGCGATGCAACTGAATATCGGCGAAGGCGGCGCGAAGTTGCGCCGGGCGCAAAGTTTTGCGACCGCCCGGCTGTAGCGCCCCAAACGCGGCTATACCGAATTTCTAGGCCTAAATCTGTGTCCCCTAGTCCTTGTACCATCAACTAGTGGGAACAGCCATTCCCCGTCAAGCCTATCCAAGCCCGTCATATCTTGTACACCTCTATCAAATCACCCCTCAACCTCCTTTACCCGAGCATTATCCCAATCGATAGTTGGGTAATTAAAGTCACCCAATATCGCCACTCTATAGCTCTTGCATTTCTCTACGATTTCCCTGCAGATTTGCTCCTCTTCCTCCCTCTCACTATTTGGAGGCCTGTAGAATACCCCCAATAGCGTGATCATACCCTTTTTGTTCCTCAACTCTAACCAAATGGATTCTGTCCTTGTCCCCTCAAGAACATCCTCCTTTTCCAACACTACAATGTCTTCCTTAATCAGCACTGCCACCCCACCTCCCTTTTTTTCTTCCCTATTCCCTTTTCTGAACATCTTGTACCCGTGAATATTAAGTGCCCAGGTTCTCAACGTTTTTAAGCTGCGTTTCTGTTATTGCTACAACATCATATTGTCACATGGCTAATCGTGCTTGGAGCTCACCAACCTTATTCACCATACTTTGTGCCTTCTAAACCCATTTTTGAATTTTTCGTAGTCTTTCTTAGTCTGCTCCTATCTAATATGGTATTACTACCACCTCTAGTACTATCTTCTCTCGTACTATCCAACACACTCACTCTTTTATGCATCTTATTCCTCTTTTCTACTCCTATATGCTTGTGCCTATCCCCCAGTCAAGTTAGTTTAAACCCTCCCCAACAGCACTAACAAAACACCCCATGAGAATATTGGTCCCGGCTCTGTTGAGGTGTAACCCGTCCGGTTTGTACAGGTCCCACCTTCCCCAGAAATGGTCCCAATGCCTCAGGAATCTAAAGCCCTCCCTCCTGCACCATCTCTCCAGCCACGCATTCCTCTGTTCTATCCTCCTATTTCTATACTCACTAGCACGTGGCACTGGGGGTAATCTGGAGATTATTACCTTTTGAGGTCCTGCTTTTTAATCTCTCTCCTAGCTCCCTAAAGTCTGCCTGCAGGACCTCATCCCTCTTTCTGCCTATGTTGTTGGTACCAATATGGACAACGACCTCTGGCTGTTCACCCTCCCCCCTCAGAGTGTCCTGCAGCCGTTCAGTGACATCCTTGACCGTGGCACCAGGAAGGCAACATACCATCCTGTCTATGGCCGCAGAAACGCCTGTCTGCTCCCCTAATTATCGAATCCCCTAATTATCGAATCCCCTACCACTATTGCTCTTCCACTCTTTTTCATCCTGCCCTGTGCAGCTGAGCCACCCGTGGTGCCATGGACTTGACCCTGGCTGCACTCCCCAGAGGAACCATCACCGTCACCAGTACTCAGAACGGAATACTGGTTGGAGTGTGTGATGCACTCCGGGGACTCCTGCACTACCTGCCTGGTCCTCCTCTTCTGTCTGGCGGTTACCCATTCCCTCTCTGCCTGCACACTCTTAAGCTGCGGGGTGACCACCTATAGAAACGTGCCAACCACGTAGCTCTCACACCACAGTGTGACTCCAACCACCGCTCAAGCTCCAAAACCCGGAGCTCGAGTTGCTGTAGCTGGCGACACTTCCCACACATATGGTTGTCCAGGCTACGCGATGCATCCAGGGCTTCCCACATGGCACAGGATATGCACTCCACATGACTGCAGTCATGGTCACAAGGAGAAAGCAATAATGATTAAAGTTAAATTTTATCTCTATCTCTAATGCTGAGTTTCATAATATGGAAAATTGTATGTTCTCAGGTAATTTTGTATGTGCCCTTAATTAATCCTTTCTACCCACACAGGCAGTACAAGTCTAAACGATAGGAAAGTCAGCATTAATATTGAAGTATGAGAATTCAAGTTATTTCAATATGCCTTTGCTTCAACTTCACAATTTTCACTACTGTGGTTCCTAAAAGTATATCAATAACGCAGCCAGATCCTACTAACCTTTTTTTGTTCCACAGTGAGTGGACGACACAATGTCCTGTCTGTCTTGGTAACTTACCTCATTTGCGTCTGTGGCTGAACCCACTATGACCACACAAAGTTAAGTTCTGTGCACGTCCAGTGTCCTAAATTAGTAAGTGAGGATTCCTTCAAAGGACAAGAGTACTGTATGTCAATGAAATGCAAAAAGAAAAACCAGAAGTGCTGAAAATATGAGATAAAGACCCAGAAAATGCTCAATGCACAGCAGGTCAATCAGCATTTGAAGGAGAAAGACAGGTTAGCCTACTGGATGCAACTTTGAGCAGAACTACAGATTATCTTCAAAGGAATGCATGGTGTAAAGATATTGTGGCATATTATCCAGGGATTTACACAGATAGCCAACACTTATTGCATGTTTTAGTCCATTGAAACATTGTCATCGGGTATAATGGTTAAACAGCAGAAGCAGCATGCTATAGACAGAGTTACGCGATCCTACAACCAACAGATCAGATCAAAGCTCTGCAGTCCTGCCACATCCAGGCATGAATGGTGCTGGACTGGAGGAGGAGGCTCCATGGGCATCACCATCCTCAACGATGGCAGAGCCCAGCACGTGAGTGCAAAAGACAAGGCTGAAGTGTTCACAACCATCTTCAGCCAGAAGTGATGAGTGGATGATCCATCTCAACCTCCTTCTGAGGTCAGGGGAATTACTCTGCACTGGCTGGAGTCATACCTAGCGCAAAGGAAGATAGTTGTGGTTGTTGTAAGTCAATCATCTCAGCCCCAGGACATCGCTGCAGGATGATTGCGCAGTGTTCAGTTCCATTTGCAATTCCTCAGATAATGAAGCAGTCCATGCCCACATGCAGCAATACCTGAACAACATTCAGGCTTGGGCTGATAAGTGACAAGTAACATTCACGCCACTCAAGTGGCTATCCCCAACAAGAGAGAGTCTAACCACCTCCCCATGACATTCAATGGCATTACGACCATTGAATCCCCCACCATCAACATCGTGGGGGTCATCATTGACCAGAAACTTAACTGGACCAGCCACATAAATACTGTGTCTACAAGAACAGCTCAGAGGCTGGGTACTCTGTGGCGATTGACTCATCTGCTGACTCCCCAAAAACTTTCCACCATCCGCAAGGCCCAAGTTAGGAGCGTGATGGAATACTCTCCACTTGCCTGGATGAGTGCAGCTCCAACAACACTCAAGAAGTTCGGCACCATCCAGGACAAAGCAGCCCGCTTGATCGGCACCCCTTCCACCACCTTAAACATCCACTCCCTCCACCACCGGCGCACAGTGGCTACAATGTGTACTATTCATAGGGTGCACCGCAGCATCTTGCCATGTCTTCTTCGACAGCACCTCCCAAACCCCAACCTTTACCACCAAGAAGGACAAGGGCAGCAGGTGCATGGGAACACCATCACATCCAAGTTCCCCTCCAAGTCACACACAATCCTGACTTGGACATATATCGCCGATCCTTCATTGTCACTGGGTCAAAATCATGAAACTCCCTCCCTAACAGCACTGTGGGAGTACCTTCACCACACGGACTGCAGCGGTTCAAGAAGGCAGCTCACCACCACCTTCTCAAGAGCAACTCGGGATGGGCAATAAATTGGGCGATAAATGCTGGTCTTGCCAGTGGCGCCCACATGAACGAATAAATAATAAATAAAAACATTTAAATAGCAATATTTTTGGTTTGCATGCTACAATTTGCAGCTCTGATGAAGCACTTCCAACATCAATTCTCACAGGTCATTTAAAAAAAGTGTTCGGACATATTTAAAGTAATCCATCAAAACATGTCTCCATTTTCATTTAGTCCACTTATTTCTCTGCTTCACCAAGCCTAACATTTTTTTTACTTGTATTGATGTTTTAAAACCTTTGTGAGGTTCATGGGAGTTATGCGGTACAATAATTATAAACTGACTATCAGTGATGCTAACTGAGTCCAACTCATCTAAAAATCAATTTCTAATTAAGAACTGAAATATAATGAGTATCATTTACATCTGAGATTAAAGATCCATCAGTTGCTAAATGATTATTGATATCCAGTGCTCTTTAAAAATAGATATATTAAGTGGCACTGGGACCAATCTACTTGACTGATTAGTCTTAAATAAATCGATAGAGAAACCACTGGTTAAATGGCAGAAAGAGTAAACGCAGAGCTACGAAGTGCAAATTCTATCTCGTGGTTGAATTGAATTATTTTTTTCTCAATATAATTTTACCCCAGACAACTTTTAAAAGATACCTATTAACTTTCAAATATCAACTGCAAAATGATATTCTCCATCTAGTGATCATTTTATGGTTAGAACTATTTATAGAATGTACTTCTAACCGGGTGTATATTTAATAAGCATATTCCTTCAGTATCGGAAATATTATAAGCCAAATGGCAGTTTGGTGAAAGATTGCTGACAAACCAGAATGGATTAACCATTCTGCTATTTCTCTGATTTCACTTGGTACTAATTTTCTAATTAAAAAGTAGTGATAATCCTAATACTCTATATCAAACAAAATTCTAAAAGAACAGAAAATATGATTAGGTCGACCGTCTCAGTATTAGATCCAATAGATTGTCTAATCTATCCAGTCACAGAATCACAGAAACCCCACAGTGCAGATAGAGGCCATTTCGGCCCATCGAGCCTGCACCGACACATATCCCACCCGATCCCTGTAACCCCTACACCAACGCATATCCCACTCTATCCCCGTAACCCCACGTATTTAATCCCTCTAACACTAAGGGTCAATTTATCATAGCTGTGATGAAATATTCCATTCATCACTGCCTGTGACTGTGGTCGGTTTCAGTGTCATTTCCCTTCCCCCAGTCCTCATTGTATTGTTTATTGGAATGTGCTGGAATGTGCTGTGTGTGTAGGGCTCCGCCCATACCTGGCCCCTTTTGTAAGCTAGCTCAGTCTGGCCTCAGTCTCCAGAAGGAAGATACCTCTCTCTCTTACGTGTTACTTTCTAAGTTAATAAAAGCCTTGTTTTGTTTCGCTAACATCGAGTCTCGGAATTATTGAGGCACATCAATAGCCAATCAACCTAACCCGCACATCTTTGGACATAACAACAACTTGCATTTATATAGCGTTCCATAAGTATTCCAGTGTAAACTTGCTGAAAAGCCTCAAAATCCTGTATTTGGAGCAAAACAAACTCTGCTGTAGCTTTCTAGTAACAAGACAAATTAATACATAGCAATACATGAAAGTAGTTTCAGTCATTACTCTGTCTGCGCAACTCTAAATGCCCTGGAGGTGCTGATGTAATAAATTTTCACTAAACCTTTGAGGCAGCTACCTTTACTATACCCGCATCTCTTCAGGAAATGTTCAAGTTATTGTACTGTACTGAGTCCCACAAAAAGGCACAAACTGTTCTTTATGTTCCTTGTGATGAAAATTGAACGCTTGTCAGCTTTGCATATATTTTTAATAGCTCAGTCAAAATGCATGCGGCACTGTGCTTTAATGAAACATGGCTAACCCGATTCTAGGCTAGCTGCGGGAGCTTTGGCCAACAAGTTGATTTCCTCTGTGGTGTTCCCGCTCTGCCGCCGTAACTTCACCGGTAGTGTGGCGGAAACCCCGTCTATGCACGTAAGCGGGGTTTCCGCCACACTTACGGCAAAGTTACAGCGGAAGCAGCTCGCAAAAAGTCTGGGCCAATGGCTTTTTAAGTTAAGCTGTCAAGTTTATATGAACCTTTTGAACCACCTAGAATTTTAAAAAATGTTACGATTATACACTTCTTGTGCCAAATTTCAATGTCACACTTTTTGATTTGCTCTCACTTCTACGTAACATTTTTGATTTGCTCAAATTTCATATTCAACAATCACAGCTCACAAGCTTAGACCTGCAACCAAAAACTACCAATAAAGCAAAGCAGAACCTGAACCATTCAAGTCGTTCAAAATATTTTTCAAAACCCCTTTGGCCAGAATCCATCAGAACATACCTGCAAACAGAAAAATTTAACAATTAAAAAAACCCACAAAAACTGAAACAACAATTGAACTAATCTAATCGCTGAAAAGACTTTTTCAAAATAATTCCATTTACGATTTTTCTCCCTCAGCCAACCAACGACACACGGATAAAAAAAATATTATGTGCAATATAATTAACAGATAAAAAAGTAAAAACAATAATTAACTTATCTTAAAATGTGACTTACTTAATTTAAAATTGGCCAACTCCTGTCTGAACTACAGATGTTAATGGCCCAGAAATTCAGGTCTCCACGGGTGAGTACGCACGGGGTACTCACCCGTAGGTCCAATGGAAGTACTGGTTTCCTGCGTGCACTGCGCATGCGCGGGAAACCGGCACTGCCGTTCCCCTGAAAGAAGGGGTTCAGAGTTCGAACACGTGCGCGGGAGAGGCTGCGCGTGCGCATTGAACTTACGTTTTTTTGCAGGTTTTCCTGGGAGGGTAAGTCTCCAGAATTTACACATTTAAAAAGCAGTCGTAAGGCCTGCTTTTTACAAGGTAAGTGGTGAATTAATTAAAATTAAAACATTTTTTCCACAGGTTTATTATTTTTAAATACTTTAAAGAAAGGTAAGTTTATTTTTAGCCCTGTTAGAAAATAAAATTATTTTTTCAAACATTTAAATTATTGTTTAAAATAGTTATTTCATGTAATTTATAGTTTATTTAAAAAATGTGATGTTTTTTTTAAAATTTATTTGAAGATTTAGTGATTTTTGGGGCTCGTAGTATTTCTAAGTTTGACAGCACTTCCTGTCAAACTTATGAATGGGCATTTCCCTGCTACCATTGGCTCTCCATGGCCCACGTGATCCCAGGGGACGCATCGAACTAACTGCGCCCCTGGGATACGCAAGCACTGCGCGCCGGCAGTTGGAGCAGGCCCAGGATCGGAATTCCACGGGGGCCCACAGCTCAGCGGCTGGCGCGCAAGGTAAGTGCAGGTCGCTGGCTTACACCCGCAGGAAGCCCCCAACCTGAATTTCTGGGCCAATAAGTTTTAACCCAAGGCTCAATCTGTCAAGGGCCTAGGGCTCATGTATTACTCTAATGGCAATATTTACGCTCCTGGTGTGCCCGGATTCTGGCCCCTAGCGTGTCCTCATGCAATGCCATTAGAGGTTTGCTATCATTTTATAAACAAACCTGTGCCTGCTTCTTTCCCTTTTGTTCATCTACACTGACAGAGTCCTTAACAGCCTGCTCCCCCAATAGCTATGCCCTGCCTCCCAACCTACCATGATCCTATTGTTCTGCCGTATCAGGTCGGTCTCTGTCTCATAGCCCTACCCCGATGCACTCCCATTCCCAATATCTTAGACTTCTGCTGGGCTTAAAACCAGATTTTAGCGCTAATTGTGCTTTATATTGTATTTGCCAACAGAATAAGTCCAAGACACTGTGTTGCATTAAGAACAAAACAACATAAGAACATAATAGGAGCAGGAGTAGGCCATACAGCCCCTCAAGCCTGCTCCGCTACTCAATAAGATCATGGCTGATCATCGACCTCAACTCCACTTTCCCGCCCAATCTCCATGTCCCTTGATTCCCCTAGAGTCCAAAAATTAATCTATCTCAGCCTTGAATATACTCAAAGACTCAGCATCCACAACCCTCTGGGGTAGAAAATTCCAAAGATTCACAACCCTCTGAGTGAAGAAATTCTCCTCATCTTGGTCTTAAATGGCCAACCCCTTATCCTGAGACAATGCCCCCTCGCTAGGCTAGGCATTGTGGGACATTAAAAGGGCAATGCATTAAAAGGGCAATGCCTTCTGAACTAATAAAAATAAAAATGAAGTTAAAACAATTGCAGTATTCAACCCTTACTGACTTCTATAAAAAAAAATTAACATTAAAGCTGAATTCTCTTCTGCACCTCCAAAAATTGGAAAAGGGCCTCAGCACTAACACAAATGGCTCAGCAAGCCAGGGAAGGGGCACCCAGGATCTTGCACGCAGCACTCCAGCTTTGTGCAGGGGGTCAACACTGCAAGAGAGACCCTCTACCCACAGGGGCCAGGAGGCCCTCCAGAAAGAATGATGTGGGATCACATCACTGAGGCCGTCACAGCCAACAGTATCACCCCCACCACCTGGCTCCAGTGCCCAAAGAAGCTATATGACCTCAGACCACTAGTCAAGGTCAGTGAATGCATTTTCAAAAGCCGTCTCCTACCAACTGAATCACTAGCCTCACACTCTTCTCAATGCACGACTCCCACCACCAATCACTCACCTGCCAACAATCTGCACCAATCACGATACACATTTCCCATTCCTAGCCTCACCTCGCCTCCTTGGAAGAGATGGTGCCGGCCATTCTTGGCAGGGGCAGGGCTGAGCCCTTGGCCAGCGGCAGGGCAGAAAGGATACAAGATGCTGGTATCCTCATATGTTATCCTCCTTCTCACATTCACCTCTTGCTTTCCCACCCTCCCCTTACTACAACTCCACCCTGTGCCTTCCTCATTTCACACAACCAAGAAATGCAGCCTGCACAGCCAGTGGTTGACCAAGAAGAGGGAGAGGTGTGGGACAAATGTTGAAAGGGGAATTGGGGTTGTGTTCACTGGGACCGCAGGCGGATGATTCCATCCCGGATATCCTGTCCAGAAAGGGGCTGTCTGGGTTGCATCTTTCCTTCTGCTTCCTCCTCTTCTTCCTCTTCCTCCCCCTCATCCTCCTCTGCTTCCGCTTCCTCCTCCACGTCTAGGAATAGAATAGCAAGGAAGTGAATAAGCTAAGTGCAGGTTTATCTCAGTGTGAAAAATCAACAAGGAAGTCCAAAGATGTGCGGGTTAGGTTGATTGGCTATGATAAATTGACCCTTAGTGTTAGGGGGATTAAATACGTGGGGTTACGGGGATAGAGTGGGATATGTGTTGGTGTAGGGGTTACGGGGATCGGGTGGGATATGTGTCGGTGCAGGCTCGATGGGCCGAAATGGCCTCTATCTGCACTGTGGGGTTTCTGTGTTTCTGTGTGAAGTCGATGTTGGAGCAGTTGGTTCTGAGAAATGTCAGTCTGTTCACTCTGGAAGGCAGTGAATAATAAGAAAATGTCGGCCAGGTGTTTTACCAAGCTGGGTAACAGGGTCTGAAAAACAGAAGCAGCAATCAGTAGAAGAAATTTGGTTTATTTTCTTGAGGTTTTACAAACTGGGTAATTTTGTAACGTGCACAGTCTGGAACTCAAATGTGTTTTGGATCCAAAGCGACTGTTTCCATTATTATGCGTTCCGTGAATAACCCTTTTTAAAGGATATCTCTGCGTAGCCAGGTGAATGTTTGGATTCACTACTGAACTCTGCTCGATTTACTGACAAATCCCACTCAGTGGGATTGACTGGAGGAAAGGCCACATGGACTGTATCCTATTGTTTACTGAGCAGATGGGGCAAGCGATAATCACTGACATGATTGGGTTAGAATCAGTGCACCTTTTTCTCCATCGTGTACCTCAGACAGCACACGGTAGGTCCTAAATTTGTTAGTGCCACAAATAAAGCGCTACTCTGGCAGGGCGCAGCCAAAGTAAATTCTTCCTTGCACTCATCATAATTCAGGCAAGCTACAGGAGCCAATTTCACAGGGGGTGGGGGGCAATTGGGAGGAGTGGAAGGCAGGCCAGCATCAGTTCAAACTTGTTTTGTGCAGTCAGGGGAAGCAGCCCTGCTCCGAGCGAATCGACACAAAAACCACATTCCTGGAGGTTTGGGAGCCCTTTTTTTTTTTTTTTTGAGTGGCCTCCAGCAGTCCTTTAAGGTTTGCTGGTTAAGGTTTGCTGGTTATGCTGCTGAAGACCTGGAAATACCAAGCGGAGTTGGTGCATCACAACTTCTGACCGGGGCAAATAAATTTAATGATTCAGCTCTGAAATGTGCACAGGAGTCGCATTTCAGTATGGTGCTCATTTCAGGTGTCCGCCAGGTCCGGCTATAAACAGGCCCCGACTAATTTAGCAGTATATCAGACACAGGCCTTTGTCATGCTGTAGTGGTTAGTGTTGGGCCCATATTAGTCCCATAAAATGGGTGCAACCATGTTAAATTTATACCTCAGTGTATTTTTTTAAATTTCATGTAAAATAATGACATTGTGTAACCATAGGCACCTGGAACAGGGAAGGCGCCTCGCCAGTGTGAATCTGTTGTATACTTGGGGCATAAAGAGACTTGGGGTTAGAAATTCCGTATCGCCCCGTTCACGGCGCTAAACTTTCAAAAGTTGAAAAAGTAGCACCAGGTGCTAATCCTTTTCTCCTGCCGGGAACTTCGGCCGTAGCGCTCCAAGAGCGTTAACCAAACTAGTAACAATACTGTGGAGGAGGAATTCCTGGAGTGCTTTTGGGATGGGTTCCTGGACCAATATGTCGAGACACCAAGCAGAGACCAGGCCATCTTAGACTGGGTATTATGTAACGAGAAAGGATTAATTAGCAATTTTGTTGTACGAGGCCCCTTGGGTCGGAGCGATCATAATATGATAGAATTCTTCGTTAAGATGTAGAATGAAGTTGTTGACTCAGACACTAGGGCCCTGAATTTAAATAAAGGAAACTACGATGGTCTGAGGCGCGAGTTGGGTAGGATTGATTGGGGAATGTCACTCAAAGGGTTGATGGTGGATAGGCAATGGCAAACATTCAAAGACCGTATGGATGAACAACAGAATTTGTTCATCCCAGTTTGGCATAAAAATAAAACAAAAAAGATGACTCAACCGTGGCTAACAAGGGAAATTAGGGATAGCATAAGATCCAAGGAGAGGACATATAAATTGGCCAGAAAATGCAGTAAACCTGAGGATTGGGAGCAGTTTAGGATTCAACAAAGGAGGACAAATGGATTAATTAAGAAGGGGAAAATAGAATATGAGAGTAAGCTTGCTGGGAACATAAAAACTGACTGTAAAAGCTTTTATAGATATTGTGAAGAGAAAAAGATTGGTGAAGTCAAGCGTAGGTCCCTTGCAGTCAGAATCAGGGGAATTTATAATGGGGAACAAAGAAGTGGCAGACCAATTAAATACATATTTTGGTTCTGTCTTCACAAAGGAGGACACAAATAACCTCCCAGGGATGTCAGAGAACATAGGGTCTGATGAAAGGGAGGAACTGAAAGAAATCAGTATTTGTAGGGAAATGGTGTTAAGGAAATTGATGGGATTGAAGGCCGATAAATCCCCAGGGCCTGATAATCTACATCCTAGGGTACTTAAGGAAGTGGCCCTAGAAATAGTAGATGCATTGCTGATCATCTTCCAACATTCGATGGAATCTGGAACAGTACCCATGGATTGGAGGGTAGCTAATGTTACCCCACTATTCAAAAAAGGTGGTAGAGAGAAAACGGGTAAGCCTGACATCGGTAGTGGGGAAAATGCTAGAGTCCATTATAAAAGATGTAATAGCAGAGCACTTGGAAAACAGTGACAGGATCAGACAAAGTCAACATGGATTTACAAAAGGTAAATCGTGCTTGACTAATCTACTGGAATTTTTTGAGGATGTAACTGGTAAAATAGATAAGGGAGAACCAGTGGATGTGGTGTATTTGGACTTTCAGAAGGCTTTCGATAAGCTCCCGCATAAGAGATTAGCGTGTAAAGTTAAGGCACATGGGATTGGGGGCAAGGTATTGACTTGGATAGAGAACTGGTTGGCAGACAGGAAGCAAAGAGTTGGAATAAACGTGTCTTTTTCCGAGTGGCAGGCAGTGACTGGTGGGGTACCGCAGGGATCGGTCCCTGGACCCCAGCTATTCACAATATATATTAATGATCTAGACAAGGGAACTAGATGTAATATCTCCAAATTTGCAGACGACACAAAGCTGGGTGCTATGAGGAGGATGCCAAGAAACTCCAGGATGATTTGGACAGGTTGGGTGATTGGGCAGAAGCATGGCAGATGCAATATAACATGGATAAATGTGAGGTTATCCACTTTGGTAGCAAAAACAGGAAGGCAGATTATTATCTGAATGGCAATAGATTGGGAGAAGGGGAAGTGCAACAAGACCTGGGTGTCCTTGTGCACCAGTCGCTGAAGATAAGCATGCAGGCGCAGCAGGCGGTTAAGAAGGCAAATGGTATGTTGGCCTTCGTAGCGAGAGGGTTTGAGTACAGGAACAAGGATGTCTTGCTGCAGTTGTACAGGGCCTTGGTGAGACTGCACCTTGAGTATTGTGTGCAGTTTTGGTCGCCTTATCTGAGGAAGGACGTTCTTGCCATGGAAGGAGTTCAGCGAAGATTCACCAGGCTGATACCTGGGATGGCAGGAATGACGTATGAGGAGAGATTGGGACGATTGGGCTTATACTTGCTGGAGTTTAGAAGAATGAGAGGGGATCTCATTGAAACTTATAAAATTCTGACAGGACTGGACAGACTAGATGCAGGAAGGATGTTCCCGATGGTCAGGGAGTCCAGAACCAGGGGTCACAGTCTAAGGATAAGGGGTAGGCCATTTAGGACAGAAATGAGGAGGAATTTCTTCACCCAGAGAGTGGTGAACCTGTGGAATTCTCTACCACAGAAGGCAGTGGAGGCCAATTCATTAAATATATTCAAGAAGGAGTTGGACATAATTCTTAAGGCTAAAGGGATCAAGATATATGGGGAGAAAGCAGGGACCGGGTACTGAATTTGAATGGCGGAGCAGGCTCGAGGGGACGAATGGCCTACTCCTGCTCTTATCCTATCTTCTAAAATCAAGCAATACCACTTCTCTTTGCGGCGCTAAAGTGTGTGAGTGGGGCGGTAGTGGCAGAGCGCTGACGAATGTTCAGTGAAAAAGAAAGAAAGACTTGCATTTATATAGCGCCTTTCATGACCACCGGATGTCTCAAAGCGCTTAACAGCCAATGAAGTACTTTTTGGAGGTTGTGGGAAACGCAGCAGCCAATTTGCACAAGGTCCCACAAACAGCAATGTGATAATGACCAGATAATCTGGTTTTCGTTATGTTGATTGCGGGATAAATATTGGCCAGGACACCGGGGTTAACTCCCCTGCTCTTCTTCGAAATAGTGCCACGGGATCTTTTACGTCCACCTGAGAGAGCAGACGGGGCCTCGGTTTAACGTCTCATCCGAAAGAAGGCACCTCCGACAGTGCAGCACTCCCTCAGCACTGCACTGCAGTGTCAGCCTAGATTTATGTGTTCAAGTCCCTGGAATGGGACTTGCAGTGCTGCCGGCATCGGAGTCTCCTTCCCTCGCTTAAAGGGAAGGGCCAATGATGGGATGCACGATTCTTCCTCATAATTCTGTGGGGCCACAGGACCTGCGCGACTTGCATTACAGCCCCAAGCACTCTAAGAGAGTACAGGCTGAGTAATCGCGCATCAATCAGACGTGAGAAACATTCAGCAGGCACCAGACTGGTGCAAAGAACAAAGTTTGCTCCACCTGACCACCACTGCCTTTAAATATCACTCTCCAAGCAGCCAGCCGAGGAGACAGGGCCTCCTGCTGCTGCCGTTGTTGACACCCGGCGATGCAGCAGGGCGTGGGAGCTGTAATGCAGGGAGGCAAAGAAGGGGTGTTTGGAATGATGTTTTTACTGCGTTTAATACTGGGTCCTCTGTCAATAAACAGCTTGGATGACATAGAGCTGCAGACCCAGATAAATGGCTTAAAAACACAGTTAAAGAAGATATTACTGGATGAGAACAAGGTAGTGGGCTCGGAGTTGCATGAGGACCAGCTCATGACAATCCATTTAAAAGAAATTATAGCGGAGTTGGAAAAGCACGCAAAGACGGTAAATGCTCTCATAAGGGAGGACCGAAATGCTTCTGACCAGGCATGTTTTACTGGGCGAGGGCCGCAGTAATCTGGAGGATTTAAAACAGGGTTTAGTCCCCTCCTGGATTAGCAACAAGCACCTCGCAGCCCTCCACTCATTTGAGAATGCATTAAGCCTGTGCCAACTCCGGCTAGCCTCCGAGGCCTACCTAGTCCCCATGGATTGTGGGCGGTCCAACCACACAACCATGGGAGTAGTAGTCAGGATGCCGGTCATGGGTAGGACAGCCCAACCAACACCGGTATACAGGGTCGAGAACATTGGAGTCATTCAGGGGAGTGCACACATTCGTTTCACAGCGGTCCCGCCTTACGTCACTAAGTGGGAGCACGCTATGACAGGTACTGACCTCTCAGGGTGCCGGAGCCGGGGAGCACACATAATCCTGTGTCCCCAGCACTTGAATGCCTATTCAAAACCGCAGTGTGGGTTCAGAGCTGCTGGTGCGAGACCTATAAATTGTACCATGGAGGCAATGGCACAAGGCCATGTTCCCCCGCAGGTAGCATATATAGGAGGCGGGACATATTGTGTCACCACCGGCACGTCCCGCTACCAGCATGGACAGCATAGCTGGTGTCCGGTTAGTGACAACAGTTTCTGTTTTAAACCCAAGACAGAAGTTCAAGTAGCCCAGGAGCGAATTGTCCCCATTCCTGAACCCTCCACTGTTCACCTCACTGTGAAGGAGAATTTTACGAATTTGCAAAAGTACGTAGCGCACTTTGGCTACAAAATTCCCCCTCTTCCTGACCACCTTGCCAAAATACTCAAAGCCGTTATAGTTTCGCAGAAACATTTTTACACTCGAGAGCAGAAAACAGTAGAGATAGGGACTAAGATATTGGATATTGTGATTCCACCCTGGTGGGACATTTTCAATAATATAGAGGTCCCTTCGTGGATCAGACTGGCTTCCCACATTCTCGTGGTTTGCCAGTTAGGGATAGTGTTGTATCTAGTCTGCATCCAGTGCAAGGGAAAAGGTCAGTTGTTAGAGTTCCGAAACCAGAGGATCTGGAAGGAACATTATGTAAAGGTGGAGGGAGATACACCTGTTTGTGTCATTTTCCTTGTATTCTGATTAAAAGATTGTTCTTTTTCGTGTTTGTTATTTTTAATAAAGGTTTTTCTGTTGTTTTCTTGCGACGCGTTTAATAAAGATGTATGTGTACCAAGTGGTGCAGGGGTGTTGGACCCCCTCCATGCTTGGATGTGTGTAAAGTCTGTAATTTACTCTCTGTATGCTGATATACACTACATTTTCATGGAATGGGAAGTGCATGGGTCGTGGATATATTAGATAGGTAATTACAGGGGAAGGTTGGCTATGGAGGGTCAGAAAAATTTTGCTCATCTTGTAAAAGTATGATACTTCAAGCAAGTTTTAGTATCACAGGGGGGAGTGTAAGATTTGCAAAATTTCTACATTTCCCCAAAGGTTATTATTAATAAAAGGGACCCTGCATGGACATTTTAATGAAAAGGGTACCCAAAGCTGGCATCCGCACCTCATGGCCAAAAGCCTGCAAGATTTAAAAAGCTTGGACTCTGTGGCACAAGCAGCTTTTGGGAAATCGAAACCCAAGCTGCAGTTTCTGTGAAGAGAGACTTTTGTATTTTGAAAGCAGACAGGGCTTTGAATTATGCATTAAGTCAAAACGGAGACCGATCAAAACCCAGTGAGGCCTATACTTAAGGCCATCAAGTTGTTTGCATAAATAATCGGAAACAGCTTAGGGAAGCCATCGAAGCTGGGCAGGCCGATTAAGATGTATTAATAACAAAACAACTCAGGAATCGGGCCAGTACGTGCGATCACCGGCCATCTAAAAACAGTTAGTTTAGATTGCTACAATTATTCAAACTAGCCCGCCAAGATTGGGACAATGAACTAACCTGATCTGGCGTGCAGATAAGGGTTATCGGGAGGAGTATAACTGAAGGCCCCGGGTAGCAATCTCTCTCTTGCCCTTGACTCTGCTCTCGTGGCTCCAACCTCTTGGGCTGCCGTTCATACTCGTGCCCTGGCCTCGTGGCGGGTTCTCTCCCCAGAGCAGATTTTCAGTAGCCAGAAACACCATACCAACTGCTAGGAAGGGGAGCGAGGCTCAAGTCCACAGCCATCCAGGACGCCCAGGCTGCAGAAAGGGGCAAGACGAAGTTGAGCAGGTAGCCCAGGACTCGTATAGTAGTCCGACGAGACGAGTGGAGATGAAGATGATGATAATAACTCGATAAGGGCAGAGCAGGGCAGCGAAAAATGTAACGATAAGTAAACCAAGCGCCTAGTTATAAGCTGACGCTTGGGGAAGAAAGTCCTTGAGGACGGTGAAGACAAACACCTTGTTGAACAATGCGATAACGCAGGTGTCTACGACACAATGAATATACAGGCGTTTGATGCATGGCTAGTAAAATCTAAACGGTAACGACTGGTGACTGTCCGATAAATATAACGTTACCGCCGACGACCGCCCGAGGGAGAAGAAGAGGAGAACCCATTGAGACGAGACGGTAGCGGAGGGGAGAAGGTGTGTCGCAGTAGTCGACCCAGCACCGCACCCCTGAAGACCACATGGCGACGGGGTACCTAGAAGGACCAGAAACCAGACTTCAAAACTCGCACTCGTTAACAGTTGGCTTTTATCTTTGGATTGGTGAGCATGAATTCTGGCCCCTCATAGCTTAATCTAGTTAGGTATAAGGGGTGGGATAAGGATAAGGGGATTGTTAAGATAGTCATTTTCCCTCGATGTGCCGTGTGTTCCCCATTCCCTGTATAAGTATATAGTTATCTTGTATTTGCCTGTAATTTTATACTAGTAACTTTTTCATAAGATTGTGTTAATTTCTATTTCAATAAAATCTTGGTCTTGCTTACATCCAAACCACCTGTCTACTCGAGTCTTTTCTGTATCGCCGCCTGTACCTAAGTCCGGTGTCTAGAACCCAGGGGCGTGGGAGCGATTCGAACCGCTCACAAACAGTCAGAGGCATAACTGACTGGGCGTACGCGCCACCCCACACCACCCCCTTACAGTAAGGCCAAGAAAGTGCTTTCAAATTTACTCAAGTAGAGATTATTAGATATTTCTACGGCTCACTTATTGCCCATTAAGCAATAAATGTGTAAGTTTCTCTTCCCTTGGAAAATGTTATTTTGTACATCTTTCAAACTATTCTATAATTAACCATTAATTTTCTGCTCCGATACATACATGAGCAGATAGTACTACTCCCACCTTTATGTAGGTGTGATTAGGGCAAGTGATTTAGTATCCTGTGACAAACCCCAAATTTCTACATTGATTACATAGAACCATAGGGCTGGATTTTAATTCAGGGGCGGGTTGGGGTCGTGTAATCCGCATTTCGTGTTATCCACACAAATCTAAATCGATGTGGGAGATTGATGCAATTTTAACTTAATTGTCCAATTGAGTTCCAATGTGTGGGAAACCATGGCAAATTAGTTTTCCAGTCTGAAAGTCGCTTCCGATGATGTCATCATTGCTGCTGCATTTAAGGTCTGCAACAAGCCTTGCTTCTTCTGCAGGCTGCCAACCTTTTGGCCTTTAATGCTACAGGGACCTGGAGGCAGAATGGCCAGAGAAAGACCGAGGTCTGCTCCAAGATTTGACAACGTTGCCCTGCAGGCTCTGGTTGAGGGAGCAAGAGCTCATAAAGAGATGCTCTTCCCTTCTTCAGGGAGGAAGAAGCCTCCCCAGCAGACCAAGGCTGTGTGGCTGCAAGTGGCAGAGGAGGTCAGCTCCTTCTCGGTAACCCGCAGAACATGGATTCAGTGCAGGAGGAGATTTCATGACCTTCTGCACACTGGAAAAGTGAGTATGAATTTCCCATCACCCTCAATCTGATCCCCATTGCCTTTCCTCACCAGCACTCAGCTTTAGCAATCTCTTCCTCCACATCCCACTTGACACTGACATCCATGCACCCTTACCCATTCCCTTTCTCGCTATGGTCACATTCACCTAACTATTCGACTATACAGCCCTCACAAGCCTATCACTGTGATGCTATGAAAACAACTGATAACACACAGGGAGGGCCCTGGGTCTTGCCACCTCACTCCATCTTTGTCTCCTTCTAAGTATCAATGCTATGGAATCTTTACACTCACTCCTTCATTCTCACTCAACCTCCACTTGTCTCCCTCATTGCAGGAAAAGAGAGCTCACAATAAGCGAGAAACAGCGAGGACAGGAGGAGGGCCACCCTCAGTAGCCCACCTCACCCCTGGGAGGAGGCGGTCCTGGAGATCGTGGGAGTGGAGGAAGAGGCGCAAGTGGGGGACGGACAGACGGTTGCATCACAGCAAGCTGGTGACAGAATAGTTTTCCATCTCTCTCATTGGCATTGCATGACTCGCTGATAATGATTCTGAAGCTCTAACAGATGGACTTATGAACATCTGCAATATAACCTTGGCATCACATCTCTGACTCTCCTTTACTCCCCCACAGGACCATCAACAGCACCTGTCCCCACTAGCCAGGAGGAAGGGCCTGAACATCAAGACACCTCAGAGGAAGCTGCAACCTCTGAGGGCGCAGCATCAGCAGAATTAAGCGCACCCAGCACCAGCGCAGACACTCGCACCTCGGTGTATCACAGCTCACAAGTGAGCATCAGCAGATTGTGGAGACAGGGGCAGCAGTGGAGAGTCCTAGTCGGAGGGCGCAGGACTCTGCCAGCTCGGCTCAGCTGCATGTCGACCCTCTGCCTCTGGGTCCATCCATAAGATCAGCAGTGCTGGAACTCCAGGAACAGATGCAGGAGTCTCTGGCAGGTTTTGTCTCCAGGGTCGCTGCAAGTGTGGAGCGAATGGAGGAGTCCATAGCGAACATGAGCAGAGTCTTTGTGGAGTCATTGGTGCATGACCGCATCACCATAGAAAGGTTGGCAACCTCCATGGAGGTGATAAGTCACCAGAGTGCAGAAAACATGGTGAGTGTTCAAAATAGAATGACATCTCTGGAGGAGCGATGGTCATCTATTGAACAGAGAAACCAGACCTTCATGCAACTCCTTCTGAGTAGGACTACCAGTGCAGATACGGGTCCCCATGGTCCCCCCTGATGTGCAGCAAGGTGCTCTCAAGCCACTTGCAAGCGCTGAGGGGAACCTGACCCATGAGAGGGAAGTTGGTAGCAGACATCAAGGAAGTGGGGGCTCCTCTCCAAGCGCTCACACTTCCATGCCACTGCAGAGCCCTCGGTCAGAGCCCCACCAGAGTCCACAGCCAACTGAGATCGGCGTCTCAACCCCTGCACAGCCGCAGGAGCAGCAGACTGTTGACGAGTCCTCACAGGTTCGCAACCCCAGAGGACGGCCGCCAAAGGTGTCAAGACAGGAGCAGCAGGAAAGTGAGCAAGGGGCCTCCACGCCTGCTGAAGCCACAGGGGAAGCACCACGTAGGAGCACACGTAAGAGAAAGACACTGCACAAATAGTCACAAGGGTAGTCACTTGGGTGAAATTTGATGTTTTATGTGGAAAAGCCATCAGATGAATAATGTAAATAAAAAATCTGATGGCTACTGCTGTAGTTGTGGCATGTGTCATTTCGCCAATGGGACTTTCACATTGAGGGCTTAGGATTACTTGCAATTGTCAGTATGGTGGTCAAATTGCTAGGAGTCAGCTGGTTTTTGGCCATTGTCGATGCTCAGGTAAGATGATGCGAGGCAAAAGTGCTTGAGTGGCTAGGCTAAGCAAATCTGGCCAAGATGAGTGCATTCCTTGCATCCCGGGCAGCTATGTTCTCGCGTACTGCTGCTGATGGTTGATAGGCCTCTGCAAGATGTTCATTTTTGCTCTCCTCCTCCTCCTCCTCCTCATCTGAGGAGGATATGTGCGGAGCCATTTGGTCCTCAGGAATCTGCAAGCCACGACACTGTGCCATGTTGTGAAGTGCACAGCAAACCACAACGGTTCTGGAGACGCTGGCTGCTGAGTACTGCAGGGCTCCACCTGATCTATCCAGGCATCTGAAGCGCATCTTCATCAAACCGATGGTTTGCTCGATAATGGATCTGGTGGAAATGTGGCTGGAGTTGTAGCACTCCTCAGCTTCGTTGGATGGCCTCCTCAATGGCGTCATTAGCCACGTCCTCAGGGGATAGCCCTTGTCTCCAAGTAGCCATCTGTTAAGTTGGTCTGGCGGACTGAAGAGCGGAGGCACACTAGACTGCTGCAGGATGAACGAGTCATGGCAACTGCCAGGGTACTTGCCGCAAGCATGCAAAATTTCCTTCTTGTGGTTACACCAGCTGCATATTGAAGGAGTGGAAGCCCTTGTGGTTGACAAAAATACCTGGATTGTGATGGGGTGCCGTAAGGGCCACATGTGTGCAGTCAATGATGCCCTGCACCCTTGGAAAGCCCGCCAGATTAGCTAATCCAACCGCACACGCCATGACACTTGCTTGATCCTTGGTGAAATGGATGTGATTGTGCGCGATGGCAAAAAGGGCATCGGTTACGTGTGTAATGCATTTGTGTGCAGCCACCTGGGAGATGCTGCTGATGTCTGCTGCTGATCCCTGGAAGGCGCCTGAGGCAAAAAAGTTGAGTGTGGTGGTGACTTTGATGGCCACTGGTAAAGGTTGTCCACCTGGTCCTCTGGGTTTCCGGGGATTGATTCAGCATTGCGCAGATGTCACCCACTACCTCTCACGAAAGTCGGAACCGCCTTTGGCACTGCTGCTCAGACATGTTGAGGTAGCTGACCCTGTTTGGGGGGTATCTCCTGCACCGACGAGCTTCCATGCGCTGGTCCCTTCTGGCCTGTGCAGCTTCAGGTAGGTGAGCAGCAGCTTGGCGCTCCTGCTGGTGCTGCTGCTGTTGTTGCTGCTGCTGTTGCTCCTGGTTCTGCTGGTGCCGCAGCTGGTCTTCGTCCTCATCTAATGCCCAGAAGAGAAGGAAATAAATGGCTCCCATGCTTCTGGTATATGCCTCAGTTGAGGAAGCGCTCAGTGAAGGTGGCGAGAGGGGTTTCCCAGGAGGTCACACTGGAGATGGATGTCAGGCTCCAAATTTCCATAGCTGTGGTTATGCCTTCTAAAAGTTTTCCCCAGACCTGAGACAACAAAGTCCTGCCACCTGCAAATGATGGCTGATCAAATCTCCTATTTAATGGTTGAGCTGTAGCTGATAGTCAGCAATCCAATTGTGCTCCCGTCAGGTTTCACCGTCGTGTTTCACGTGGGAAAAGGGTTAATATTATAAAGGCCTTTCAAAATGGCACTATAGAGGCAATTTAGTGCTTGTTAAGGGCCTTAACGGCCAATCCCGCCTCTTGGAGGCGGGACGGAGATGGGGCCACTAGACACGAATTTTTGAAAATTGCTTGGAGGCGGGATGGAGGCGGGGTTGGGCCTGTCCACCAGTTTTTGCAATTTTAACCCACCGCACGCCTCCAATCCCGCCTCCACGGCCCAATGAAAATCCTGCCCATAGACTCTTACAGCACAGAAGGAGGCCATTCAGCCCGTGTCGGCTCTTTGAAAGAGCTATCCAATTAGTGCCACTCCTCTGCTCTTCCCATTAGCCCTGCAAATTTTTCCTTGTAAATTTTGGTGCCTGAACACTGACTTTCCGTTAAAAGACTTGGAAGCAATGAATATGCTCATTTCTGAATGGATTTGAAAATGAACAAATCACTTACTCAACTATTAATCTGTCATCTGCAAAGACTGCAACCTAGAAATTACATGATCATTTTTGCACAATTTCAGGTTAATTCCAGTGGGGGAAGAGGAGTTGGAGCCCTTTTAAGCCACCTAGCAAATTGTACTCGGGCGGTGGGGTGTTGCTTCTGCCCACCCCGGTTATATTGAGCCAACAGCTTCAGGGTGTGTCTGGGGGTGTTCTTGGGCTACTCTGGGAATTCCACCACAGGCACACCCTGACAGGCCCAGTATAACCTATGTCTGCTGGCAGCTCCACACACTCCCAACCACCCATTAAAATTCCCTTCAGTCTCTGACTCACTTCAAAGGGAGCCGAGGAAAATAACAATTCAGCAGTTGGCCCACGATGTAGCATGGGACACCATCTTAGGGCGCCACTCCAAGGTTACACGGCTTCGCTGAGCAAGTGCCCCCTTGCACCCCTACAGGCGCTGGTGCCTGCCCCTATTATTTAAATGAACCTGTTCATGGGAATGAGGTTACCAGCAGGTGGGTGCAAGCTCTGCCCACCGCACTTCAACTGGCACAATGGAGCTGCAGAATTTGCACCCTGCTTTCTTTTGTTTTTACTCCTACAATGAGAGGTGCTTCAGGGAATAATACTGAGTGGACAGTTTTGTAATCTCTGCAGTGAGAAGACATCATTGAAATGGATAGTGTACTCAAACCACGTTAAAAACACAGCTTCCCTACTCAGGCCGGTGAAGCCGCGCTCATTTTGGTTTAAAAATTAATTCCACTCTCCCAGTGGACCAAGAATGCTCACAGAGAACACGAGTCAGAAATCGGGCTTCAACATTTAAGCTTCAATTAATAGTGGAATGGAGGGGGGAGGCCTACTCCCCAATCCCCGACCCTGCCAGGAATCTTCCTTACCCTGCTCTGGGAAGTCAGCCAGCCATTCTGTTGACCACACTGCTGCATGTAAACGTTAGTGGGGAGACAGGACCTGTGAACCTGGCCTACTTCCCTGCCTCGCACTTGAAGACTGCCGAGTCCGCCGACCCCAGGGACCACCTGGAGAGGGGCAACAGCAAGCCCCAGCTCTAAAATGTTGGAAGGAAGGTGATGTGCCATCAATAACTCAAAGACAAGAAGTTAAAGGATTCAACTGAAGGCTTTTAATCGCTAAGAACATTGCACGCCATTCCACATCGGATTCGTCTGGCAGAATGACTCATACAGCTCTTGAGGCCTTTATATGACAAAAGACAGGGGCGGAGCCAATACACACAATAGGGGAAAAGGGGGCGGTACGCACAATACAATGCAGGTAAAACACAGGGGCTGATGAAGACATATATTTCATCACAGAAGGAGCCTCTCCCTCTCTTCAGTCCCTAGACCTTGTCCGGAAGGGTACGCGATTCACTCAAGTAGCTTCTTTTCATATTGTTAAGAAATTCTTTGGCCTACTTCTGCCTTCTTTAAATCTTTATGCTCATCCTTGAAGTACTGCAGCACCCATTGCAGTGGCACTGTGATTTACTGGCCAGCAGTAGAGGGCTCGCTCTGAGTCGCAGGCATCCCACCAGGAACTGACCTACATAATTAATGACTCCAAATTCAGGCAATTGGGATTGGGGGTGGGGTGGGGTGGGGATTGGGGTGTGGGGTGGGGTGGCAGGCAGAAGCTCTGTCCTGACTCTCTTCCGGTAACAAAGGAAAGTTCAGCCCTAAAGCGCCCTCTCTTCTAGCCTAACAAAAACAACCTGCATTTATATAGTGCCTTTAAGCCAGTAAAACATCCCAAGGCACTTCACAGGAGTGTTATCAGACAAAATTTGACACCAAGCCACATGAGGTATTTGGACTGATGACCAAAAGCTTATTCAAAGAGGTAAGTTTTAAGGAGTGTCTTAAAGGAGGAGAGAGGTGGACAGTCTAGGGCCTAGGGCCTTGGTAGCTGAAAGCAGGGCTGCCAATGGTGGAGCAATTAAAATCGGAGATACACTTTTGCTCAGAACCAAATTCAGAAACGTACCTTCTACCACACCAGTGTGATCTGTTTTTCCACTTTCCACACCAACCATCCAGTCGCACGTGACCATTTGGAATTGGCCTGACACCGGCCAAACACATTTCACACAGGGCCTTTCCAGCTAACATAGTCTGGCTGGATTTGATCTGCAAGAGGACCACTCAGTTCTCCTGTGGAAAGCTGTTCAATTCCCTAGCATTCATTTTGATGACTGAAAATTTATCCAGATAAATTAAGGGGAGGGGGGGGGGGGAAGAGCATAAAACAATTAAAACATATTTTAGAAAACAAAATGGACAATACATTGGAATCTCCGGTCAACTTGACTGCTTGTGAGTCAAAGTCTGAATTTATTTAGGAATATATTTCATTTTCCATACATAACCGCAGGAGCTTCACTGTTATGTGGAAAGTAAAATAAGTGGAACTCTGCATTCAAATAAGATATCATAATCGCCAAGAGATATTTTTCAAAGCACTGCACTCTGCTCGAGTCTGAAGACGTGTAACCTTTCAAGCAGTGCAGACAGCTGCCGCTAAATTTGATGCAAGGCAAAGCAAAACAAAAAGAAAAATAGCTGCTAGGAGATTAATCATAACCAGCCCACGTTTAATCACAGCTTTCAGCACACCCAAGAAATATAATTTAAACCTGTCTAATTGTCTCTTTAGATTCAAGGCAAATTATAATATGCAACCCACTTGCCACGTTGGAGTCTAAAGTCTGCCTGCTCTCGTCACTCTAATGAAGGATTCAGCATAGCCCCAGTTATTAGGGTGAGTCACTCGGCCGCTGAATCAAGCAGCGTTCCACTGCAGAACATCGCTCCCGTCAACCTCCAATGAAAAAGAAAAACGACTCACACTTAACATTCCTGCAGTATAAATGAAGTGCCCAAGATTAAACTCATTGGCATGGGAAGAGATGGGCATAACAAATGAATGAATCTCGACTAAACACCGCTGCACTGGATTCTGCATTGAGTCTGATTCCGAGAGGCAAATATGCAAATGTTGAGTTTCCAGCCTTGTTCCTTATCACTGAGTTGCTGCGAGGACCGACTGGCGGCCGGTAGTAGGAGCAGGCTCAGCGCTAATGGCTCATCCTTGATGATGCAAAATGACAGCAGCAATCAAGGAGATCTTTTCAGCAGTAATGATGTCTGTAATTATAATTTTCTTTCTGGGCAGCTGTGACCCAGTTTATGGCGATCCCCACCCCCCCACCCCCCACACATACACACACACACAGTGCTGCAAGTTAAATGATTTTTTTCGTGAACTGGTAATGTATATATGTTGCACCGAATTGCAACTGCCTGCCTCTCTTCCGCGGGCATTTTTGCGCCCAGGTGGCCCTGGAAATGGAGCACGCGGTGTCCGCCGGCACGCTCGAGGCCTTCCGTGACTGGTGAGCGCCGCAGGGACTGGAGTGCATCATCACCCCGGCCAACCAAATTTTTATTTAATTTGTTAAGTTTTATTTAAAAGTTATTTTAGTTACAGTCCATTTGTTTAATCACCCCATCAGAAAGAGTACACCGAATTGCAAGAGGTTGCAGCCCCTCTTCCATTATTTGAAGGGGTTGCTCCTCGATTTCTGGCTGCACCTCAGGCCCACGCTCCTGATCTTTGGTCACCTGGTGCGGGGGGGAGCGGGCAGGTCGGGGGACCTCCTCGTAGGGCTGCTCCTGGGCCTGGCTAAAGTGACCATTAACTGGTCCTGGCAGCGGGCGGTCGAGGGGGTCATTCGGCCCGATTGCCTGCCTCTCTTCCGCGGCCACGTTCGTGCCCGGGTGGCCCTGGAGATGGAGCACGCGGTGTCCGCCGGCATGCTCGAGGCCTTCCACGACTGGTGGGCACCGCAGGGACTGGAGTGCTTCATCACCGCTGGAAACAACATTTTAATTTGATTTGTTACGGTTCCTTTAATGTTTTAAGTTACAGTTTATTTGTTTACAGCATCGCCAGAAAGAGTACACCGAATTGCATTAACTGTTATTGCAACATTAAGTATTTCCATTTAAAATGTCTCGATTAAAACAGAAAAACTTGGTAATAGATTCTAAACAGCTATTACACTTACATTTGCTAATGACTTATTCAAACATTTTTAAATTAAAATCATATTTACTTGAATCATTTTATGGTATGTAATATATTTCCCAGTGCCCAACCACCAAAAGAAACCTGTTATGATCTTGTGGAAGGCTGTGCACCTACATTTTTATTACAATCTATCCAAGTCAGTTTGCCAGCCACAGAAAGAAAATAAATGTTACATAGTTATGTTGGGACTACATTGTACAAGTATACTAACATTCAAATCAAGTGTAGCAGCACTACGATGCTGGGAAAGTAGTGCGCAGGCGCCGCACAGGCACTTTGAAATATCACCCCGCACCATGCGGCAGGCAGTCATTACAACTCAAATAAAAATAGTAGTTTATAATTACAAACAACCGAGTCCAGAGGTGTCTTTACAAAGCACTACGAGCGCTAGAAGACATAACATGGTGGCAGCGGTATAAGTGAGTAAAACTTACGCACATAAAAGCGATATCAGATTGAAGAAAGAAATTTACAAGTAAACTCTGCAGCGTTTTAACCGCGAATCATACGGGCAGCTAAAACGGCAGCATCCAATGCACTGACCGCGAATATGCTCCCCATCATGAATTGGGAAGCCGACGATATCGTGGAAGCTTTCCGGAAATTTAAGCAAAAATGCGAGCTTACATTTAAAAGTTTCCTGAAAGTTACGGCTTCGAATTAAAATATCGGCCAGGAAAAGAAATGGCACTGGCAGATGCATTGTCTCGATTGCCACCACACGAAAAACACGAGATGAAGGGCCTGACAGTAAAAATACACCACCTCGTAAATGTTACTCCCACAAAGCTTAGCCAAATTCAAGAGGAGACTGGTAAAGAAGAGTTGCTACTACTCATGCAACAGGTAATACAGGAGTGGCCAGAGAAGATCCAGCAGGTCCAAAGCCAAATCCGACAGTACTGGACGATCAGAGACGACAGAACGGTGTTCTCCTTGCTGGCTCAAGAATCATAATACCAAAAATGATGCAAATGGAACTTCTCCGCATAATACACCAAGGCCATATGGGGATGGAGAAATGTAAACTAAGAGCCAGATCAGCTGTGTACTGGATAGGTATGTACAAAAGCGTAGAACAAATGGTCTCCACATGCTGCATATGCCAGAAATACTGAAACACATAGCAGGAGGAGGAGATGATTCAAATGGAAGTACCCCCGAGACCATGGCACACGGTCGGAACAGATCTGTTCCTGTGCAACCAGGAGTGCAACATCATAGTAGCAGACTACTACTCAAAATTTCCTTTTGTCAGAAGGATAAACGTGATGAGAGCCACAACAATCACAAAAATTGCGAAAAACTTATTCGCAGAACAGGGCATCCCAGAGAAGGTCATCTGCGACAATGGGACACAATTCACCTCCAGCGAATTCAGAGCACTGGCTGGAAAATACAGATTTAAAATAATTACCTCATCCCCACATTACCCAAGGGGACACGGATTTATTGAAAGACAGATCCAAACAGTCAAAAGAGCTCTCATTAAAAGCAAGGAGATGGGAGAAGACCAAGACCTCGCCCTTTTGGCAATCCGATCGACACCTTTGAGAGCAGACTCAAAATCACCAGCAGAACTATTAAACGGTAGAAAATACAAAACAACTCTACCAGCAAAGATATATCCTCCCCAGGACCAAGGGGGCGTTCGGCAGAAGCTGATGGAAACACAAGCTACGGGGAGCACACACTATAACAAGCATGCAAAACCACTACCGGAGCTGTAAATGGGCAATCAGTGCATATGCAAGATCCACTGTTGAGAACATGGAGTCCAGCCAAGGTTATTGGAAAAGCTGATACTCCAAGATCTTACTTGGTAGAGACAGAACCTGGAAACCAACACAGGCGAAACAGGATCCATATCAGACCCTCACCTGAAGCTGTCAAACAGCGGACAACATTAACAGCAGTTACGGTACCAGACATGGAAAACTATATAACGCCAGAAACAAACACCTCAAATACAACAACTGCAAACATGCACTCTCCAGAGCCAAACATGACAGCACCGGCAACAAGAAAAGAACACACCAAAACACCGCAGAAAGGAATAGTTACAGCCAAGTCCACAAGATGGAGGAGTAACATACAACCACCTGAGCGGTATCGCGAATAATTATAAAGACAATTATAATTCGCACAGAACAGTAAAATAACGGACAAATATCTGTATATAAATTGAGCAAAGAAAGCTCACGTTCTGTATTTTTGTTAACGTTATTCAACTGGAAACATTGTAAAATAGAAAATTGATGTAATTAGTTTAGTTGGCAAAGAGGGATGTTACATAGTTATGTTGGGACTACATTGTACAAGTGTGTTGTATCCGTGTGTTAATAGAGACATGGAAGGCAGGAGTAGGTTTCACAGGTGTTTACTGAACAAAGTCTGGAGGTGAACTAACAGATACAAGACAATATACAGGCTTATATAGCCCGAGTGGCCATTACAGGCATTACAGTACACAGGGGGCTCTTAAAGGCACATACACCACAATTCCTCCCCTTTTAGACAACCAGTACATAATATTTTTAGTAATCATTAATTAACATGTTACAAGAACAATAATCTACACGTTGCTGCAGTTAATCAATTATAAGTCAGTCTTTCTGGAGGCTTCCTGACTCGGTTCGGATAACGACTCGGTGGTGTAGTAGTTTCTGGTGGTGTAGTAGGTTCTTTTGGCAAGGCTGATTCGGCTTGAATGCCAGTGTCGGGTTCATCTGGTTCCAGTATCACCGGATCGGAGGTAGATATTATGGGTATCTCTACTTCATCATTAGGCGTATAGAGTTGTGGTGTAGGTTGTCCCTTTTCGGATGACTCTATGATCTGGTCAGCATGGCGCCTTATTATGCTTTCTCCAATCTCCACGGTATACATCAGCGGTCCTAGTCGTGTGCAAATAGTTCCAGGCTGCCATTTCTCGGTACGGTAGTCCCGGGCCAAAACTTGTTGACCTATCTGGAAGGTTCTAGTTGGCCTTTCATTCATGCCTTGAAATTGCCGGTTCTCCACGTCCCTTCTGATGTTTGGCTTGATCAAATCCAGCCGGCATCTTAGGTTTCTATTGAAGAACATCATGGCGGGAGTTTGGTTTGTAACCACGTGTTGCATTCCTGTATGCAAACAAGAAGTTATCTACCTTATGCCGAAGTTTTATGTCTTCATTACCCATGGCCTTTATGGCCTTCTTGAAGGTCTGGACAAACCTTTCAGCCAATCCATTGGTGGCGGGATGGTATGGGGCGGACGTGTAGTGCTTAACCCCATTGATTTTTAAGAACTTCCTGAATTCTTCGGACACAAATTGCGGTCCATTATCAGAACAGATCTGTTCAGGCAGCCCATTCCTGGCAAATATGGTCCTTAATACTGTGATGGTTTTTTCCGTGGTGGTGGAGGACATCTTTATTACCTCCGGCCACTTGGAGTGTGCATCAACCGCGATTAAGAACATGGAGTCCATAAATGGACCAGCAAAGTCGATGTGTACCCTTTGCCATGGAGATGAGGGCCACTCCCATGGATGTAGAGGGGCTTTTGGTGGGGCGTTTTGGACCTTCTGGCATCCTAGGCAGCTCTTGGTCATTTCTTCGATGTCTCCATTGATACCTGGCCACCACACAAACGCTCTGGCTAGGTTCTTCATTTTCACTCCACCCAGATGCCCCTCGTTAAGCTCCTTTAGCACTTTATCCTGGAGTTTGGGTGGAATCACCACTCTGGATCCACACATCAAGGTTCCTCAGCACACTGACAGCTGTTCTCTTCTTTGCGAGAATGCTGGCAACAGTGGTTCGCCATGTGCTGGCCATCCCTTCACCGTTAAATCGTAGACTCGTGAGAGAGTCGGGTCATTTCTCATTTCCTTTTCAATGGCAGAATTTGTTACTGGTAGACATTCCACTATGGTTGAGTGGAACATCTCCACTGGGTCTACTGTAGGTGCCTCTTCTACCGTTGGCAATGGTAGGCGCGATAAACCGTCAGCATTCCCATGCTGTTTTGATCCTTTGTATTCTATGTCATATTGGTGTGCCCCTAGGAAAAGGGACCACCTCTGTAGCCTTTGCGCTGTCATAATGGGAACACCCTTTTTAGGGTTGAATATGGAGACAAGGGGTTGATGGTCAGTCAACAAGGTAAATTTTTGTCCGTGTAGGTAATGGTTGAATTTCTTCACTCCCCATACCAGGCTGAGTGCTTCCCTGTCGATCTGGGCATAGTTACGCTCAGCTGAGTTCAATGAGCGTGACGCAAAAGCTATCGGCCGTTCTGAGCCATCAGGGAATCTATGTGATAATACCGCTCCTACGCCGTAAGGGGATGCATCGCACGCCAGTCTGATTGGCAGTGATGGGTTGTAATGAGCCAAAACTTCCTTGGACGTGATCAAGCCTTTACATTTATGGAAGGCACGTTTACAGTCCTCGCTCCATTCCCAAATTACTCCCGTTTGTAGCAGTTCGTTAAAAGGGTGCAGAACAGTTGACAAGTTCGGTAAAAATTTATGGTAGTAATTTATCAATCCCAGCAATGACCTTAATTGTAAGACATTTTCAGGTGCTGGTGCTTTTATGACCGCTTCAATTTTCTCAGGGGACTTATGCAACCCTTCTTCATTAATTATGTGGCCACAATATGATATTTGTTTCTGGAAAAATTCGCACTTGGGGCGGTTTGCTCGTAGGCCCCATTCTCTCAGCCTAGTGAGTACCTTCTCAAATTGGCAAGGTGTTCGTTGTCGTTTTCTCCTGTTACAAGGATGTCGTCTAGGTAGCATTGAGTCCCAGGAATCCCTTGCAGGACTTGTTCCATAGCTCTTTGCCAGATAGCTGGAGCTGATGCTATTCCGAAAACCAGTCGATTGTACTGGTACAGACCTTTGTGTGTGTTTATTGTGATATATATTTTAGAGGCCTCCTCAACCTCCATCTGTAGATATGCCTGTGCCAAGTCAATTTTTGTGAAACGTTTCCCTCCGGATAGTGAGGCGAAAATATCTTCTATCCTCGGAATAGGATACTGTACCGTGTGAAGGATTGGGTTTACAGCCACCTTGAAGTCCCCACAGATGCAAATTTTTCTCTGTTCTTCAGATTTATCATTATTTAACGTTTTCTTCATGACCGGGACGATGGGTGTTGCCCACTCGCTCCAATCTATCTTGGATAACACGCCTGTCTTTTCCAAATTCTCCAGCTCTGCCTCGACTGCTGGACGAATTGCGTATGGCACCGGCCTTGCCTTAAAAAACTTGGGAATTGCCGCATCTTCCACCTTTATTGAGGCAGTGACGCCTTTCAAGGCTCCTAGTTCCTGTTGGAACACTTCTTTGGCATTGGCCAAGATGTCTTTTAATCGTTCAGGTATGATGTCATCATCATCTTTTTTCTTACTGGTCACCGTCAGTGCCTGAATGGAGTGCCAGTCCAAACGTATCTTCCTGATCCATTCACGTCCCAACAGCGGTGGACCACCATCTTGCAGAATGTATAAATACAACTTCTGTATTTCCTTGCCGTTGTATACAACAGGCACCTTTATTTTCCCTTTGGGGTATACTTTCTGCCCCGTATATGTTTTCAAGATAATGGATGTGCCTTTCAAAGGTATATGCGGAAATAGCCGCTCGTAATCCCGTCTACTGATGATGGTCAGAGCTGATCCTGTATCTAACTCCATTTTAACTGGGGACCCCGCTATCGTGAGGGTAACCCAACTGGTCTGGTAATCTTCTTTGGCAATTACATTATGTAATTTGAGAGAGCTTAGTCTCTTGTTTCCGGAGTCGCTATCGCTCTTCTGGTCTTCGGAGCTACTCTCCGTCATCATTTATACCTTTCTGTACTTTTCTTTATTGATTTTTTTTCTGTCAGTGGATTTTTTGTTTCCAGATCGGCATACACGTGTAATGCGTCCCTTCTTTCCGCATTGCCTGCATGCTTTGTCCTTGAACCAGCAGTCCCTCTGGTCATGGGTGGATCTGCCGCAGCGATAACATCTCTCGAAACCCCGTGTCATTTCATGGGTGCCGAAGTCCTGTGGCTTTTGCTGTATCTTTGCAGCTCCTCTTGCTGCTGCTTTGTATGATACAGCCACACTGAAAGCCTTGTCCAGTGTCAAATCTTTCTCAGAAAGTAACTTTTTTTGTGTTCCTTCACTTAGGAGACCGCAGATGAATTTGTCTCGTAGAGAATCTGCCAGTCCTGTCCCGAATTGGCAGTGTAGGCTATCAACAATCTCCTTAAAATTCTTGTCCATCGGTTTGGCTGGAGTGATTAAGTTTCGTAACAGCCCGTATGTCCTTGCGCCCATTACATTTAGAAGTACCGATGCCTTTTTATCATCTTTTATTTCATTCGCTGTGTAATATTTCTCCACTCTTTCCACATATGTGGTCCAATCCTCTATATCGTTATCAAAAGCATCAATATTGCCAGCCTTAGGCATCCTGGGAAAAAAATGGCGCTTCCCGTGCTTTTCTTTCTTTCCTGCAGAAAAGATATGGCGCTTCCCGTGCTTTCCCGCCGCTGCTGACAACGCTGTTTTCCGTGTTTTTTTATTTTTTATTTTTTATTTACAGGTGGAGACTCGTTCCCGCCGGACTCTCTGGGACTTTCCCCCCCTCTGCTAGGTCCAAACGCCGACCTGCTTTGCAGCGCCGGCCGTCTCCCGAGTGCTCCCCCCCGTCTGTTTCTGCTTGCCTCCGCCTTCGCTGCTTGGCCTCGCTGCAGAGCCAGCTGATGGAGCCCCAGCCCGCCGCCCAGGAAGGATTATTGCATTACCTGCCACCAGCTCGGCTAGCTGGTGAAACCACAGCTTTTTTTTTCTTGCTTTTCTTCGACTTTTGACGTCTGAGGAATCGATGTCCTTGAGGTGCTGCCGAATTGCAGGTAAGTCCATTTCCAATTCGTCGCCACTGTTGTATCCGTGTGTTAATAGAGACACGGAAGGCAGGAGTAGGTTTCACAGGTGTTTACTGAACAAAGTCTGGAGGTGAACTAACAGATACAAGACAATATACAGGCTTATATAGCCCGAGTGGCCATTACCATCATTACAGTACACAGGGGGCTCTTAAAGGCACATACACCACAAAGTGTACTAACACTCAAATCAAATCAAATCAAATCAAATCAAATCAACTTTTATTGTCATTGTTAGTGCACAAGTGCAGTACAACGAAATGTAGGCTTGCGGCTCCCGAGAGTGTACAATTTGGATTAGGACACTTAAACATTCAACATACATTTATACATTTGGCTTGCAGTATATTAGCATA
Source organism: Somniosus microcephalus (assembly GCF_052327205.1). NCBI lineage: Eukaryota > Metazoa > Chordata > Chondrichthyes > Squaliformes > Somniosidae > Somniosus > Somniosus microcephalus. The sequence continues at coordinate 67,662,832 of NC_140991.1, forward strand.
AATATGACCATAATAAAGTGCATTGGCAGATGTGCAGGCTTTAGTGTTTATTTGTGGAGTTCAGTAGGATGACAGCCCTGGGAAAGAAGCTGTTCCTAAATCTGGTCGTACGGGTGCGAATGCATCTGTAGCATCTTCCAGATGGTAGGAGGGCGAACAGACTGTGGCTGGGGTGGGTAGGGTCTTTGATGATGGACCGTGCCCTCCGTAGGCAGCGTTTCTGATATATATGCTCTATGGTCGGTAGCCGGGTGCCGGTAATGCGTTGGGCAGTTTTGACTACCCGCTGCAGGGCTTTCCGGTCATGGGAGCTACAGCTGCCATACCATACCGTGATACAGCTTGTCAGGATGCTCTCTATAGTGCAGCGGTAGAAGTTAGAGAGGATCAGGGGTGACAGATTACATCCCTTCAGCCTCCTCAAGAAATATAGGCGCTGCTGGGCCTTCTTCACCAGAGAGGAGGTGTTGAGGGACCAGGAGAGGTCTTCCGTGATGTGGACTCCGAGGAACTTAAAGCTGGCCACCCTTTCCACCTCCGCCCCATTGATGTGGATGGGGGTGTGACTTCCGCCTTTGGACTTCCTGAAATCCACGATCAAGTGTAGCAGCACTACGATGCTGGGAAAGTAGTGCGCAGGCGCCGCACAGGCACTTTGAAATATCACCCCGCACCATGCAGCAGGCAGCCATTACAACTCAAATAAAAATAGTAGTTTATAATTACAAACTACCGAGTCCAGAGGCGTCTTTACAAAGCACTACGAGCGCTAGAAGACAACAATAAACATTATTATTTCAAATAAATTCTAGATTAAATGATATGAATAATATGTATAGATTTAGGTGGTAATTCAGTTTTGAATAATTCGATTTTGGTTTTGTTGATGTTCATAAACCACTTGAGCTTCGTTTTCAGAGAATCATTCAGTTGGGTTACAACCATTACTCTTAATGGAATTGTTCATTATAATGTACATTATCCAACTTATTTTGTGTTAAAAATGTGGCACACTAACTGCAAAATTGATGTAATGATGTTTTAAAAATGATCCTTCAGCTTGTTTATAACTAGGAAGTGGAGGGTGATGAATCCCTTCTCCTTCCTAGAGTTCTCAGCATGTTCTCCTCACTAATTGATATATTTGCTATCACAGAGACAGCAGCTGAATGAGCTTGACTATGATAACATGAGCATGTCATGGCTGTCACTCTCAGCATCAGGTTTTTCAGCAATATAGAAACATAGAACATAGGAGCAGGAGTAGGCCATTCGGCCCCTCGAGCCTGCTCCGCCATTCAACGCGATCATGGCTGATCATCCAAGTTCAGTACCCTGCTTTCTCCCCATACCCCTTGATCCCTTTAGCCTTAAGAAATATATCCAACTCCTTCTTGAATATATTTAATGTATTGGCCTCTACTGCCTTCTGTAGTAGAGAATTCCACAGGTTCACCACTCTCTGGGTGAAGAAAGTCCTCCTCATTTCTGTCCTAAAAGGCCTACCCTTTATCCTTAGACTGTGACCCCTGGTTCTGGACTCCCCGACCATCGGGAACATCCTCCCTGCATCTAGTCTGTCCAGTCCTGCCAAAATTTTATAAGTTTCAATGAGATCCCCTCTCATTCTTCTAAACTCCAGCGAGTACAAGCCCAATCGTCCCAATCTCTCCTCATTCGTCATTCCTGCCATCCCAGGTATCAGCCTGGTGAATCTTCGCTGAACTCCTTCCATGGAAAGAACATCCTTCCTCAGATAAGGCGACCAAAACTGCACACAATACTCAAGATGTGGTCTCACCAAGGCCCTGTACAACTGCAGCAAGACATCCTTGTTCCTGTACTCAAACCCTCTTGCTATGAAGGCCAACATACCATTTGCCTTCTTAACCGCCTGCTGCACCTGCATGCTTACCTTCAGCGACTGGTGCACAAGGACACCCAGGTCTCGTTGCACTTCCCCTTCTCCCAATCTATTGCCATTCAGATAATAATCTGCCTTCCTGTTTTTGCCATCAAAGTGGATAACCTCGTATTTATCCACGTTATATTGCATCTGCCATGCTTCTGCCCAATCACCCAACCTGTCCAAATCATCCTGTAGTTTCTCTGCATCCTCCTCACAGCACACACGCCCACCCAGCTTTGTGTCGTCTGCAAATTTGGAGATATTACATCTAGTTCCCTTGTCTAGATCATTAATATATATTGTGAATAGCTGGGGTCCAAGGACCGATCCCTGCGGTACCCCACTAGTCACTGCCTGCCACTCGGAAAAAGACCCGTTATTCCAATTCTTTGCTTTCTATCTGCCAACCAGTTCTCTATCCAAGTCACTACCTTGCCCCCAATCTCATGTGCCTTAACTTTACATGCTAATCTCTTATGTGGGACCTTATCGAAAGCCTCCAATCTTCACAGCATCCAAAATATTTTCAGTGCCCTGGGCCCTGCCTTCTATTGTCAAATTTTTTGTCTTACAACACTCCTGTGCAGCACCTTGTGATGTTTTACTTCCTTAAAGGTACTATATACATACACGTTGTTGTTGCATGGTGTGGAAGTGGGGATGATAGAATGCAATGACTTGCATTTATATAGCACTTTTTGTGACTTCAGGATGTCCCACAATGCATTACAGCCAATGACGTACTTTTGAAATGTAATCACTGAGCCCAGCAGCTAAGGTGTCACTTTACATTTTCTAGATGCCTCAATGGATGCCTTCATTTTTTTAGGAGATGGATCAGTAAATGATCATGGGACTGAAGTGATACTCCCCACCTTGATCTTTTCTTGACTGGGTTATGGCCTCAGGCTGATTCATCCCATATACCAGTGATTCAGGACATTGCCCAGCATGGAACTGTGGTGAGAACCTGTGGCAGACAGGGCTGTACCAAGCAAGTGTTGTGCTATTATGGCTTCTCAGAATAGTGGTGAGGTTACTAATAATTCTAGCCAATTCTTAGTTTTTTTTAAAGTGGTGACATCTACAGTTTAACTTAAAAATTTAGAAACACAGCTTGAGCCAAGCCAAGATGAATGGCACACCCTGATCCACCCCTTGATTAAGTAGCACATTCCTTCCTTCAAATGGCTTGTTGGCACAGGAAGATATATAAGATATATATACATGGGATGGAGAAAGTAAACCTGGTACAATATTTTCCAGACATACCAGGGTAGCAGGACAAGATGACGTAGATTCTGACACTGGAAGGAAGCAGTGTGAGACACCCCAGAAGACTTCACTCTGGTGTCAGGTCAGATGTTAACATCTCTTTTATACCACATGGCATGGAGTTTCCACTAGGAATGCGCTGGTCACGGCGTCGGTTTTGCCGCAGTGAAGTTACACTGAAGGTTTCACGCAAACTTATTAGCGAAAGTAAAATCTCCCATGAAGCAGCGCAATCAACCAGCGTAATCCATTTGTGACTAGAATAGGGCATTCTGCAGCATCACAAAGAGGAGTGGGATTGCCAGTAAATGAGCCATTCTTCAACTGACTGATTTAATGCTCTTGCTCTTTTTAATTGGCTTCAGTTGACTGCTGTTCACTGCTGTCTTCAATTAAGTACTTTACTGCAGTCAAGCAGGACACACCTGTGTGGCTTTAATTGCCTGCTAGTCACGGGTCTTATGTACCACGGGCTGATCAATTGATGAGATCATTTGACCAGATCAATTTACTAACTCATTTAAACTAAACTTTAAAGTAATACCGATGAATTCACGTGAACACGGGTGCCTGTGCGCCTGAGATTTTGGGTGCAATGTGAAAACCACCCCCCCACCCCGAACGGGCGCAATCAGCGGAAACTCGGCATTCCGACCTGGGGGGGGGGCATAGGAACTGCTTGTGGTGAAGGTTTTTTGGAAATGCCATAAAAGATCGCTGGAACTCCAGCGTAAAGTGTTTATGGGCACAACTCACTAATGCTTAAAATTCCACTATCTTTTGCACTATTTCATTTCATTCCACCCTGTTATCAGGGCGGACATCAAGCGAGAACTCTATGCCATCAGGTTAAGCAGCAGTGTTAAAGTGAAACTATTTTACACCAACGTTAAAACTTATAGTGGTTGAAAATTCTCACATCTTTTAGCACGCTCCCTCTGACTCCAGCAGGAGGGCCAGAAATTAGTCCAGGACTGAATATGCTGGGGACCACTTTAGGAGTCGAGGTCACGGATGCAGGCTGGAAGATTTACAGAGAGGTCATTTGTTTTTCGGTTTACCGTAAAACCCTTACAAAAGGGGCAGCTGGGAGCCAAATCTGTTTCTGATGGGACCGTAATAACACAACCCCTCCAAGCATGGGATTTAAGGTTGTATTTTGTGGCATCCCAGGGCAGGCAGGCACCTGTGATGTGCCCATAGCGATATAGGTACCCGCTGCCTGTATTTAAATAAGGTGCTCTCCCCGCGTACTCAGTGTGGTCAGCAATGGAGGGGACCAACAGATGTAGTTACCGGGATTGCTGCCTTAAGGAATTCCTGAGTATAGATATACCCTAAACCTATTTGAATTATTTAATTTTACTGTTTTAACAACGGATCACCTGAGCATGCTTTAGTGTTCTTGCAATAGACAGTAGAAAATAGTAACTGGAAGCAATCAGTGTAAAGGCCCTGAACTTCCTCGCGCTTTCTGCCATAGCACCACCATAACGTCACTGGAAGTATGGTAGAAACCTCGTTTACACGCGTAAACGTGATAACCGCCGGACATCCGGCAAAGTTACGGTGCTGCAGCAGACAGTGCGAGGAAACTCTTGGCCAAAGACCGGATTTGACAGTGTCTGATTTACCCAATCTCGTTAAAGAATTTAGCAAACGGGAAAGTGCATCACTTACCACGACAGTAAAAATTGCTCAGCAATAAGGCCATGGGAGGACTTTTATAGCTCACAAATTAAATATTACTTCCAAAGCCGCTCATGCTGCAGAGGACCGCAGGAAAACAATAAAAAAAATCACAAGCACGTTGCTCACATCAAAGATTCCAGGAATAAAAAAAATAACACCTTTGTTCAAGAAGGGAGAGAAGTTCAAACTGGGTAACTGTAGATCAGTTATTTCACCTGCTGTGAGCAAACTCATGGGGCTGGATTTTGCCATTGGGGGCGGGCTGGGGGCATGTCAGATGGTCGTCGTGTCAAGATCCTGACTCTGATGTGAAGTGGGACAAAAGGGCGATTTTACCCTAATTGGGCACTTGATTTCCAGCGTGTGGAAACCTCTGGCCCAATGAGCCTTTTCATACAGAAAGTTGCCTCCAAAGACATCATCAATGCTGCTGGATTTAAGGCCTGCAAGCAGCCTTGCTTCTTTTTCAGCCTTTAAACTTTATGCCCATTGTTCTGAGCGCTTCCTTCACCAATTATGTCCACCAGTAGACCAAAGTGTGCTCCAAGATTCGATGAGGCCTCCCTCCAAGCTCTGGTGGAGGGAGCAAGAGCAAATAAGGAGGTGCTCTTCCCTTCCTCAGGGAGGAAAAAGCCTCCCCAGCAGACTAAAGTTGTGTGGCTGCAAGTGGCCCAAGAGGTAAACGCAATTTCTATGTGCAGCAGAACCTGGCTGCAGTGCAGGAAGAGAATTCATGACCTTCTCTGCACAGGAAAAGTGAGTATGACATTCGCATCAGCCTCAATCTGATCCCCATCGCCTCTCATCACCAGCACTCTGCTTTGCCAACCTCTTCCTCCATATCCCACTTGACCCTTACATCCCTGCACCCTTACCCATTCCCTCTCTATGGTCACATTCACTTAACTATTCAACCATGCAGCCCTCACACTCCCTATCACTTTGATGCAATGACAACAACTTACAACACACAGGGAGTGTCCTTTGTATCCTTCTAAGCATCTATGCTATGGATTCTCTACACTCACTACTTCATTCTCACTCAAACTCCACTTGTGTCCCTCATTGCAGGAAAAGAGAGCCCACAATAAGAGGGAAAGAGCGAGGAAAGGAGCAGGACCACCCTCAATAGCCCAGCTCACCACTTCGGAGGAGGCGGCCCTGGAGGTCGCCAGAGTGGAGGACGATTCGCAAGTGGGGGATGGACAGACGGGTGCATCACAGCAAGCTGGTGACAGAATAGTTTAGCATCTCTCGCACTGAAATTGCATGAGTGACTGATAATGATTCTGATGCTCTAATAGATTGACTTATGATCATCTGCACAATTCAATGTGCATGCAACCTTTACATCACATCTCTAACACTTTCCTTTACTCCCCCACAGGACCATCGAGAGCCCCCGTCCCCACTGTCCAGGAGGAGCAGCCTGAGCCTCAAGACTCCTCACCCTGAGGGTGCAGCGTCAGCAGAATTCAGCGCACCCAGCACCAGCGAAGACACTCACACCTCAGTGGGACCTTCGCGAGATAGAGTAGTGTTGTCATCTGGTGTTTCACAGATCACAAGTGAGCATCAGCAGATGGTGGGGACAGGAACAGCAGTGGAGAGTCCTCGTCGGAGGGTGCAGGACTCTGCCAGCTCGGCTCAGCTGCATGTCGACCCTGTGCCTCCGGGTCCATCCAGAAGGAGAGCGGTGCTGGAACTCCAGGAACAGGTGCAGGAGTCTCTGGCAGGTTTTGTCTCCAGGGTCGCTGTGAGTGTGGAGTGAATGGAGGAGTCCATCGCTAACATGAGCAGAGCCTTTGTGGAGGCATTGGCGCATGAACGCATCATCACGGAAAGGATGGCAACCTCCGTGGAAAGGATGGCTACCTCCGTGGTAAGGCTGGCTACCGTAGAGGAGAAGATGGCTACGGTAGAGGAGAGGATGGCTACGGCCATGGAGGAGCTTAGTCGCCAGGATATTGAAAACATGGTCATTGTTCAGAATAGACTGACATCTCTTGAGGAGCGATGGTCAGCTATTGAGCATAGAAACCAAACCTTCAAGGAAGTCCTCTGGAGTAGGACTTCCAGTGCAGAAATGGGTCCTCATGGCCCCTCTGAAGTGCAGCAAGGTGCTGTCAAGCCATTTGCTAGCTTTGAAGTGGGGCTGACCCATGAGAGGGATGTTGGTGGCAGACAACAAGGAAGTGGGGGCTCCTCTCCAAGCGCTCACACGATCATGCTACTGCAGAGGCCTCACCCAACTGAGATGGGCGTCTCAGCCCCTGCACAGCCGCAGGAGCAACAGACTGTTGCCGAGCCCTCACAGGTTCGCAACACCAGAGGACAGCCACCAAAGGTGTTGAGACAGGAGCAGCAAGAAAGTGAGCAAGAGGCCTCCACATCTGCTGAAGCCACAGGGGAAGCACCACGTAGGAGCACGCGTAAGAGGAAGGTAAAGCACAAGTAGTCACAAGGGTAGTCACTTGGGTGTTCTGTTGTATTGATTTTTGACAAGCCATCCTTGAATTGTTATGATAAACAGATTTGATGGCTAACTGTTGAAGTTGTGGCCTGTGTCATTTCGCAAATGGGACTTCCACATTAAGGGCTATGGGCGACTTGCAATTGTCAGTGTGGTGATCAGAGTGATAGGAATCCACACGTTCTTGTCCATTGTCGATGCTCTGGTAAGAAGGTGCGAGACAAAAGTGTTTGATTGTCCAGGCTAAGCAAGTCTGGCCAACATGAGTGCGTACCTTGCATCCCGGGGAGCAATGTGGTCCCATGCTGGCGCCTTCTGGCCTGTGCAGCTTCAGGTGAGTGAGCAGCAGCTTGGCGCTCCTGCTGTTGGTGGTGCTGTTGTTCAGGGTTCTGCTGCTGCCACGGCTGGTCCGAATCTAATGTCCAGGAGGAAAGGAAATAAATGGTTCCCATGCTTCTGGTATATACCTCAGTTGAGGAAGCGCTTAGTCAAGGTGGGGAGAAGGGTTTCCCAGGAGGTTACACTCGAGATGGGTGTCAGGCTCCAAACTTCCATAACAATGAGTAGGCCTGCTAAATGTTCCCCCAGACCTGTGACAACAAAGTTCTGCCACCTGCAAATGATCTTTGGTGAAAACTCCTTTTTAATGGTGGAGCTGCAGCTGTTAGTATGTAATCCACTTGTGAGGCCGCTAGGATTAACTGGCGTGTTCCAGAGGAGACGTGCAGGACGGGGGAAATGTGCTAAAATCAGAAAGGCCTCTCAAACTGGGATTATAGAGGCAATTAACTGGTTGTTAAGGGCCTTAAGGGCCTATCCCACCTCTTGGAGGCGGGATGGAAACGGGGTCTGAAAACCGCGAATGTGGGAAAATTGCTCAGAGGCGGAATTGGACCCACCTGCCATTTTTTGTGATTTTGACAACTCACCCGCCTCCAAACCGGCCTCCTTGGGCCTGGTAAAATCGAGCCCCATGGAATTCATAATTCAAGGTAAAATAAATGCACATTTAGAATTGCATGGGTTAATTAAGAACAGCCAGCATGGATTTGTTAAAGGCTAGTCATCTATTACAAATTTAATACCATTATTTTGATGAGGTGATTGATTGGATTGATAAAGGGAATGCAGTAAATAGAAATTCGGGTCTCCACGGGTGAGTACGCACGGGATACTCATGCGTGGGCCCAATGCAAGTGCCGGTTTCTTGCATGCACTGTGCATGCGTGGGAAACCGGCACTTCCGTTCCTCTGAAAGCAGGGGTTCAGAGGTCGAACGCGTGCGCGCGGGAGTCTGCGGTGCGCTTTGAACTTACGTTTTTTTTACAGGTTTTTCCGTGAGGGTAAGTCTTTAGATTTTAGAAATGTAAAAACCAGGCGTATGGCCTACATTTTAAAAGGTAAGTGGTCAATTAATTAAAATTAAAACATTTTTTCCACAGGTTTATTATTTTTAAATACTTTAAAGCAAGGTAAGTTTATTTTTAGCCCCGTTAGAATATAAAATTATCTTTTTCAAAAATTTAAATTATTGTTTAAAATAGTTATTTAATGTAATTTATAGTTTATTTAAAAAGTGTGATGATTTTTTAAAATTTATTTGAAGGTTTACTACTATTTTGGGGCCGTAGTATTTATAAGTTTTGACAGGTCTTCCTGTCACTACTTATGAATGGGCTTTTCCCTGCGCCGATTGGCTGCCCATGGCCCACGTGATCCCAGGGGACGCATCGAACTAACTACGCCCCTGGGACACACAAGCACTGCGCGCCGGCAGCTGGGCCAGGCCCCGGATCAGAATTCCACGGGGCCCTACAGCTCAACTGCCGGCGCGCAAGGTAAGTGCAGGTCGGGGGCTTGCACCCGAGGGAAGCCCCCGACCCGAATTTCTGGGCCATTATTTCAGACGGGATTAGGAAGGTGTATCATAATGGAGGGGGGAGTTTTTACTTCCTGGTGCCACATTTAACTTCACAGCGTGGGTCTGATGTCATTGACAGGTTCCCTTCCCAGAAGTCAGTCTGATTGACAGGCTTGGCTTCCAGGTGGGTGGGGACCGCTCTAGAGGAGGTCGCAGGACCAGGTAGGTCCAATCCCTGACCCCCGGGGGAGGGGGTCCGATCCCTGGCCCCCGGGGGAGGGGGGTCTGAACACTGATTCTGCGAGGGGGGTCTGATCCCTGGCCGCCGGGGGAGGGGGGGTCCGATCCCTGGCCCCCGGGGGAGGGGTTCCGATCCCTGGTCCCTGGGGGAGGGGGTCCGATCCCTGGCTTCCGGGGGAGGGGGGTCTGAACCCTGACCCCAAGGGGGGTACGATCCCTGACCCCGAGGGGGAGGGGGTCCAATCCCTGGCACCCGGGGGAGGGGGGTCCGATCCCTGGCCCCTGGGGGAGGGGGGTCCGATCCCTGACTCCGAGGGAGGGGGTCCGATCCGTGGCCCCCGGGGGAGGGGGGTCCAATCCCTGGCCCCCGGGGGAGGGGCGCCGATCCCTGACTCCGAGGTGGGGTCTGCTCCCTGACTCCGAGGGGGTCCCATCCCTGACTCCAAGGGGGGGGTCTGCTCCCTGACTCCAGGGGGGGGTCCGATCCCTGATCCCCGGGGGGAGGGGGGTCCGATCCCTGGCCCTCGGGGGAGGGGCTCCGATCCCTGACTCCAAGGGGGGTCCGATCCCTGGCCCCCGGGGGGTGGTCTGCTCCCTGACTCCGAGGGGGGTCCGATCACTGGCCCCCCGGGGGAGGGGGGCCCGATCCCTGGCCCCTGGGGAGGGGGCTCAATCCCTGATTCCGAGGGTGGTTCCGATCCCAAGGGGGTGTCCATTCCGAGGTGGGTGGTGGTTGTATTTGAGGGACTGATGGCTGGGGAGCTTGAGGGGACCGTGTGGAAGCGCTCCTGCTCCTCCTGGCCCACAAGGAGTGCTCCCCGAGGATGTCCTCACCTCGCTGCAGCCACTGAGATTCCCGAGGCCCGTGAACCCCGGCTGGCCACAGGTTAAATGCCAGGCTTCCAGCCTCACTATCATATTTAAAGTGCCAACCCGCAGGGTGGCTGCCCGCCCCTTGTCCCGCCTGAGTAAAAGGCAGAAGTCGGCGGGTTGGAGGTGGCTTTCTGAAACGCTTCCAATTTTTCCCCATTTAATAACCCCCACCCGCACCCACTTCTACCCGCTCATATGTTAAAATTCACCCTAATATGTCTGTTAGAAAAATTCAGGCATAAGGTATAAGAGGAAATATAGCTTCATGAGCAACATTGGTTGACAGACTGGAAACCTGGGGTAGGAATTGGAGAAGATTTGGAAGTTGGATATCCAAGAGATCAGTGCAGGGTCTGTTTTTGTTCTCGGTCTGTATAAACTGCGAACTTGGTTATAGGAACACAATGTCAAAATTTGCCCGTGAAAAGCTGGAGTTTTGACAAACAATGAAGAGGACTGTAAAAGACTTCAGAAAGACATAGGCAGGCTCGTGGATTGGGCAGATGGCAGATTGCGTTTAATGTTGATAAGTGTGAAGTAATATATTTTGGAGTAAAAAAATCAAGAGATGCAAGTATACACTCGATGGAAAGACGCTGAAGGGCATGAATGAACAAGCGGTTGTTTTCGTTGACCGCAAGTTGACCTGGTCTGCTACATAATATGACCAAAAGCAATGTTGAGTTCAAGTAATTCTACAGCAAAGCCTGTGGTTCTGGATGTTTGGTGTAGGATTGTGTTTGAGAATAAGAGTATTGGCATTTAGTGTGTTGTTTAAATAGGGTAGTATTTTACACTTTAAAGCTCTACACTTAAAAGTGTAGGAATCATAATAACACACTTCCAAGACACAGTGGAGGTCTCCTGAAATCCCTGATGAAATGTGCCAAATTTCCATAAATGTATTGTCAACCGTTCCCCCTGAAATTTTAATATAAGCACTCTGAGGCATAGAGTGCTTTACCAGATACAGTCTAGTAGAGACTTGACATAATATTAGACAGGAAAGTAACATGAAAGATGGATAATATTAAGGAAACTACTACAAGCTGAAGAGTTAAAGCAATCTGAAAATAGTGTGTGTTAGCTTTTGGAAATTAATGGACGGTTTAATCACCTGCATCAGTTAAATAAATTAAGCAAGCTGTTAATATCAGTTTGATTAGCAATTAATATTCTGATTAAATATACTTAGATCATATAATTGATACTGATGCACAAATCAAAGCTGGTCTAATCTTTATCCAGTCATTACAGTTGAACAGTTTCATGTCAGGTTGACTATAGGGTAGCGATTTCCAATATGTGCACAGGCCAGTTCTTTCAGTTCAGAATGTAACAGGGTTTCCAAGGTAACAGATGGTAAGAAACGTGCTTTAAAGTTCAAGTGAAATACAAATGTTGTCGGGTGCACGGTGAAAAACCTGACCTTACTGAGTCGCAACAACACCAGAACAATATAACAGACATCCTTGTGTTTTTAGCTACTTAATCCTAGAAATGCAGGTGTGCTATTTTAGTGTATGAATGCTTAATATATTCATATGGTATTACTTTGTCCACAATTTTAATATATTTAAATAAATGGTTAAATAGTGACATACAAATGAGTTAAGCAATCGTAAAATCACATTACACACAGTAGCCTCTACACTTTAGTTACCTAAATGTCAAAGGATTTCTGTGAAGAGCACACCAATAACTATTTTCTTTAGCATTTAAATAATAATATGTAATTTTAATCTTTAAATTTGAGGCCTGGTGTGATGCAGTGGTATAGCATTACGATGTACTAAACAGGAATATGGGTCGGCAACCAATGTTCCCTCTAATTTTTTGGGGGGCGCGTGGTCCCTTTAACAGGCTGCGCAGCCCATTCAAATTCTCGTGCATGCGCAGTTTCCTGCATTGAAAAGCCGATGAGCGGCCTGCGCGGGACCTCCAGACTGCTGCACGGCTCCATGGCTGCACACCTTAACAGGAATATTGGCTGGAAACCTGGGTGGGTCCAGTGTGGGCGGTGGCCATGGCGGGTCGTGACCCCGCTGCTGGCTCCATCCTGCTGCTGAAATGACTTGCCCTTAATAGGGCCTATTATGCCCGCCCTCCACGTTACCCGGCCCAATTAAATGGTGCGGGTCTGGTGACGTCATCGATGACGCATTTTCTGCCGGGATCTTTAAAGGGGCCATGGCCACATTGGATTTGAATGTCAATCTAACATAGTGCTGTCAGTGTACTACAGCATTGGAGTGCTGCAAACACTGACAATGACTGCACAGAGGCAGAGGACTGCACAGAGGCAGAGGGCTGCACCCAAGTTCTCCGATGACTCCCTCCATATGCTTCCAATGGGCGGAAGAGACCTCCCCAGGAGACCGAAACAGCCTGGTTGGAGATTGCAGAGGAGGTCACCAGCAGGAATGTGGTCAGGAGGACCTGGGTGCAGTGCCGCAAACGTTTCAATGATCTCATTAGATCCCGAAACGTTAGTACAAAGCCATATTCACCTTCATCCTGCTCTGCCTCTAATCACATCCCCATCACTCTGCCTTCTCAACCATACCTCTGCACATCCTTATTAACACCAACATATCTTTCACGTCCACCCATCCCTCTCTCTCTATCTACATTATCACATCCCCATTTCACTAGCCACCCCTCACACTCACCCTCATCCTCGTGCAATCATACCAATTAACAACACACAAGGATGCCACTTGGCTTTGGCACCCCACTCCATCATAGTCACCCTCTAAAGATCTAACCCAACCATTCCTTACACTCATTCCATCACTCTCACTCAACCTTCTCTTCTTTCCCTCCTTGCAGGAAAAGAGAGCCCAAAATAAGAGGGAGAGGTGGCGAACTGGCGGTGGCCCTCCATCATTTGCAAACATCACAACAGCAGAGGAGGCTGCTTTAGATATATCTGGAGTCGCCGAGCAGCTAGAGATGGGAGACGGAGAGAGGGAAACATCTCAGCAACCTGGTGACAGAATTACATATCATACAGCATGCATCAGTCACTCATATGGGGACTGATGTCAGCAGCCAGTGAATGGTCATCATGTGCATAATGGTATCTGTACCCATTCTTCATATGGCATATTTAACTCATCTCTTTACTCTCCCACAGGCCCATCAAGATCCCCCCCGCTCCCCACCACCATTGTCCAGCCGGAGGAGGAATACGACTCCTCAGAGGAGCCTCCAGCCTTTGAGGGCGCACTGTCACCAGACATAAGCACACCCAGCACCAGCGCAGAGACGCACACCTGGATGGGTGCCATGCGAGATAGAGTAGTGTTGTCACCTTGTGTCTCACAACTCACAAGTGAGCAAGAGCAGATGGTGTTGACAGGGGCAGCAGTGGAGACTCCTCACCGGAGGGTGCAGGACACTCTTAGCTCTGCTCAGTTGCATGCAGACGCTGAGCCTCAGGGGCTATCCAGAAAGAGGGCGATCTGGGAGGTGCAGGAAGAAGCTCAGGGGGCTGTGACAGGTTTTGCGACCGCAATGACTGCAAATGACTCCAACATGAGCACCACTGCGTCACAGGCGATGGCGACTGTAGGCTCCTCCATGCAAAGGATAGCCACCTGCATGGAGCAGCTAATGCGCCACTCACAGGAGCACATGGTTTCTATGGAGAATAGATGGCTACCTATGGAGGATCAATGGCTATGTATAGAGAATAGATGGCAGAGGCTCATAGACCTCCTGTTTAGGAGGGATGTCAGCGTAGACATGGCCTCACTGATGTGCAGCAAGGTGCTCTCTAGCTCCTTGGCAGCAGGGAAGTGAGCAGGCTGCCTCTAACTCTGCTGAAGCCACAGGGGTAGCATGTGGGAGAGAAAGATGAAGCACATGGAAGAGAAAGATGACATACAAATAGATTCACAAGGGTAACTACTTGGGTGTTTTATCCAATGTTTATGTAAAGTTTCAGTTAATGTGCTGTCAAACATAAAAATCTTTATTTTCAACACTTTCTGGTCTTGGACAGATTTGTGTGCACCTTTGTAAGTGGCTTAGTGAGTTGCAGTGAATGGTGAGACATAACGGTACCTCTAGCAATGGTGGTGAGTGTGAAAGGAATGGCTTGGTCATTGCAGGGATACTTTATGGTGTTGCTGTGGGTTGGTGCCAACCTGGCACATCATGTGGCAGCCATATGGGTGTACAGCATCAAGTGAATTAAATCTGGCCATGATGAGGCCATCCCTGGCCTCCCAGGCAGCAATGTGTTCGGGTGCTGATGGCCTCTGTCCTGTGCAGCATTAGGTGATTGCGGAGAAGGTTGGTGGTGGTGTTGTTGGTGCTGCTGGTGTTGGGGCTCATCGTGGTCAGATTCTGAGGACCAAGGTGAGACAGTATAAACGGCATCCATGCTGATGGAATAGCTGGCAGGTAAAGTAGAGATGACAGAAGCAATCTGTCAATGGTGAGAGAGGTTCTTCCAATGAGGTGACACTGGGTGGAGACTTTATTGGAAAGATTCTGCTGGGAATGCAGTGAGCAACAGCTTCTGCTGAGGAAAGTGATCATGGGTCAGGTGGGAGCTTTTACTGTACATTTGATGCTGTCAACTAAGCAGCTGGAGCAATGGCCACTGAACCCAGCCTCAGGTTGACATACAAGGTTCCCGAGCAGCGTGTTTCCCGTGGCCATCCAGTTAAATTTAAAAGGTAAGGCTAAAGCCACTCTTAAGGGTCTGACAACTAACTGCTAATAATTTAAACTGGGTCCCCCCCCCACTGCAGGTCGGGTTGGGTCCGCGCTGACAGACGCTCCTGGGGGAAAGACAGCGGGTTCCCGACACGCTCCCAAAAATAACAACTTTCCCATCGACCCACCTCCAATCATGCCCACGACTACCCCTGAAAATTCCAGCCATTGTCTGCAACCGCAGTTCTCGGCGAAGTGAGCTCCTTATCTCCAATCAGGTCATTAGCTCCACATGAAAGGAGGTTACAATTAGGGGTTGAGCGCTACCCAATGGGTCAGAAAGTTAAGGCAGTGAGTAGCTGAGCCATCTAGACTAGGAAGGTCCCTGGCGTGTGCTGAGTTAGTTGATCTCTGGCACATTTAGCCTCAGCACTCTTAAGTTAAGGAATGGAAAGTCAACCAGGGCCCTACTCCGGATTACCATCCTTTCAATTTGAATGAGGACAGGTTAAGGCTTAATTGTGATGCTCTAATTGGTCTAATGAGCTGCTGACATTTACTCTCTATGTTCGCTTGGGTGAGGTATTGCAGAGGGGCTAGCCTCCATGGAACCATATCTCAAAAAAGGAATCGGGACCTTCAGGAGAGGAGAAGGAGATTGAAGGTCATTGATGGACAAAATGGAGAAAAGAAGAATGGAGAGCAGGTCTGCCCAATGGCTCAGTAAATGAAGGCAGTGATCATTCACACTTCAACATCAGCCTGTTAGAGAGGGGCATTAATGGAGTTTTGAATGCAAGGATTTACTCAAGTTGTGTTTTCTGTTAACTATCCATCACCATGCAATGTGACACCCAAATGATTTTGCAATGATTAAACAGAACAATGAATTCCAAATTATCCTGTAGTAGCGATACAGAATTTCCATGCCATGCTGCTATGGATGGAGTGAGGGTGGGCAAATATCCTCCAGTGTTGTACATCAATTTATTACATTAGAATGTGGGAAAGTATGGAATTTTTAAAAAGCCAGTTGACCTATGCAGCCCATTTCCTCAACAGACCAGGTGCCATCTTTAATTCCGCGTAACCCATTCAATCTCCTGAGGAAGGCACCCAACTCCCTGCCTCCTGAAATAATTCCAGTATTAATCCAACCTTAAACCTAATCACTTGGGTTTCCCAAATGACTCATTTATGATTTCAGCAGCCCATGAATCATCAAGTTCCATAGAGCATTTGATCACCTGCGACTACCCAGAATCATACACGCCAGTGTTTTGGGGGCCCAGTCAGCATGTGAGTGTTTGCTGACACAAATAAGTGCAACCAGGTTCCCCTCTGCACATACTCCTTCTCCTACCTGAGCCTGGTGCAAGTGAGGTGGGGGTGGCGGGGGGGAGGTGGGAGAGGATGAAGACAATGAAAGGGGGGAAGTATGCAAGGAGAGGGCAAGTGTGGAGAGAATGCATAGAGATGACGAGGCGAGAGAGATATAACATCTCCATACTCAGCTAGGAAAACACTTCTGTCTACTTTTATTGAAGCTTGCTAATTTTATACTCGTGTCATGTGGTTCAGCGATCACAGGCTAAGTTAACTAGCCTGCTCACATCTTAGGGATAATTTTACGAGTCATCCACTGTTGGCACATAAATACAGTCCATTTGGAGACCACAGCTTGTTGGAAAACTTTGGTGAGGCCTGAATGTTAAAATGGATTGGGCCTCCAAACTATGGCCTTGGGTGGGCACCATGGATGCACAGACGATGTTGGGCCCAAACTGAAAATCTTCCCACATGTGTTTCCAACCATTGCTCTGCGTCTCTAATTTTTGAATTTTAATGATAATATATATATTATATAGCACCAGATATGACCTCAGGACATCCAAAAGCGCTTCACAGCCAATTCAGTGTAGTAATGCAGGAAAACACAGACGCCAATTTGCACACAGCAAGGTCCCACTATAGATAAATGACCGATAATCTGTTTCAGGGATATTGGTTGTGGGATAAATATTGACCAAGACACTAGAAAAACTGTCCTGCTCTTCAAATAGTGACATGGGATCTTTTACAGCCACTTGAGGGAGCTGACAGTTTAACATCTCATCAAAAAGATGGCGGCCGTGAAATTCGGTCTGTTTGTGCCAGCCATTAAGGCCGGATTGAATAAAAAAATGGCAGCCGCCTCGCTTCCGCACACTTGCAGCGTGGAACGTGGCAGCCACCATTTTGGGCAGGTTGGTAGCGCTGCCGTTGCCTGCGCTCACGCCAGATGTGGAAATGAGTCAGATCGTGACGTCAACCAGCGTGCAACACTGAATTGATGCACAATCTGGTATTTTGGACGTTGCCGCTCCTTTTAACGCCCTCTCCAAAGCACGCACAGCAGAACATGCTTGCAGCTGTACGACGGACCCCCTACCAGCACTTCTTAAAGGGACGCACGCAACTTTCAGTTAAGTTTAGATTTTTACTTTTGTATTGGTTTCCTTACATTTTATTGGAGCAGTGACTTGGTGTAATACGTTTACAAAGCTGTTAAAGTGTGAAGGGAGTGCTGCTGGACATTTGCAAGGCTTTGGCTTTAAAGGAAAGCCTCTGCAAACACCACTCGCTTGCAGTCCTGGGGGCTCTAGTTGCAGTCCCCCTTGGTATGACATGGAGATGGAGCAGAGGCAGCAAAGGGGACAAGCTGCTCGCAGAGGGAGGAGGACAAGGAGGAAGAGGACGAAGGGAGGAAGAGGAAGAAGCAGAAGAGGAAAAAGCCGAAGAGGAAGCAGAAGAGGAGGAAGCAGAAAGATGGAGTCAACCCAGACAGCCCCTTTCTGGCCGGGATATCTGGGATCGAATCATCTGCCTGTGGTACAAGTGAACACAACCCCAATTTCCCTTTCAACATTTGTCCCACACCTTACTTTCCCTCTGTTACTGACCATCACAGTGTCCTCTTGGCCACAATGTTGAAATAAAAGCCATCACAAAGGAAACTTTCCAATCCAACTTTATTCATATATGCATCCAATATTATATCAAAAAATCAACTAATCACCCTTAGTGAGTGTTTTGCATATGCCTTTGCCTATCCTAGTGCACTTACTATGCCAGTGGCTGCAGCATGGCTTGTAGAAGGCTGCTGATTTTCAGTGGGGGACACTGCAGATGGCCTTGCAGGATGATCTCGAGGAGCTGGTGGCTGGGAGTGTGAAATCAATTGACGGTGTTTCCCACTGGCTGGGCAGGCTGGATTTCTTGCATGTCTGAAATCAGGAAGGAACAAGGGTAGGGTTGTGGTGAGGGGAGGGTGTTAAAGCAAGAGGTGCATGCTTACACCATGTGCAGCTTGTAAATCAGAAGAGATTGTGGGTTGAGGGGGATGCGGGAAGGAGGATAATGTATGAGGATACCGGCATCTTGTATTCTTACAGCCCCGCCACTGGCCAAGGACTCAGCTATGCCCCTGCCAAGAATGGCCAACGCCATCTCCTCCAAGGAGGTGAGGTGAAGCTAGGAATGTGAGGTGTGCCTGGTGTTTGGGAGAAATTGTTGGTAGGTGAGTGATGGGGGTGGGGATCGTGCATTGAGCAGTGCATGAGGCTAGTGGTGCAGTTGGTAGGCGACGGCTTTTGAACATGCATTCACTGACCTTGACCACTCATGAAACGTCTTTTGGCACTGGAGCCAGGTCCTGGGGGGGGGGGGAAATACTGCTGGCAGTGACTGCCTCGGCGATCTGGTCCCACATCCTTCTTTCTGGAGGGTCTTCTAGCCCCCTGTGGGTAGAGAATAGTGTTGACTCCCTGCATAAATCTGGAGTGCTACGTGCGAGACCCCAGGTGCCCTTTCCCTGGCTCATTGAGCCATTTGGGTTAGTGCTGAAGCACTTTTACAATTTTTCATCAGCAGAAGGCAGCTCACCTTTAAGAGGTGCAGACTACCTTTAAGAGGCACAGGCGCGCTTTAAGTAAAGCCAGCCTTGCTCGAAACTCGGGAACTTCGACCCGCTGCTGAATGCACAGCCTGACAGCAGCGTGTTCAGCGCTCGGCTGTGTGCTGCAATCATTATAATTAGCAGGCAGCATGAAGTTAACGTGCTGCCTCCGCTCCTTGATCATGATATGCCCGCGCCTGTTTTTCAGCAGTATGGAATTTCACCCTCGGCATCTCTGACAGTGCAGCACACCCTCAGTACTGCACTGATGTGTCAACCTGGATTATATGCTCACGTCTCTGGAATGGGACTTGAATCCACAACCTTCTGATTTGGAGGCAACAGTGGCTACCATGATTCAAATCAGACACCAACCAGCTGTAATTGGTTAATGCACATATTCCACAAGCTCACAGTAACAGCATACACTTTGTAAACTCACTGTAAACTGGAATTTGCAAACCCTTTGTCTAAAGCATAGGACAAATCATGACTTTTAGGCTTGGAAACGGCCCTAAGAATAACTGCATTAGGAAAGTGTCATAGTTACAAGCTGAATAGACAGTAACAAGTATATGGACTAGCCTGATGAAATCTATTTCACATTTTACAAAGAGATACCCACCGTCCATCTTTTTGATTAGTTTACATCATTACTACAAAGTAAAAAAAGTTTAATGCATCTACAATCTACCTTTGTGCCTCCCGCTATCACCTCTGGGGGGTGATAACGGGGCGGTAATCACTTACCGACCGAGTGCGGCGAGAAGATCGATTCCCGAAGATATTACATTATATCATGTTTATGTTGCATAACTATAGGATAGAACTTCATTAGTGAAGTTCCCATGCAAACGGGTTATGGCCTTATAGAATCATAGAATGATACAGCACAGAAGGAGGTAATTCAGCCCATCGTGCCTGTGCCGGCTCTTTGGTAGAGCGATCCAATTAGTCCCACTGCCCTGCTATCCCCCCTGTCAGCCCTGCAAATTTTTTCCCTCAAGTGTTTATCCAATTCCTTTTTGAAAGTTACTATTGAATCTGCTTCCACCACCCTTTCAGGCAGTGAATTCCAGTTCATTACAATTCACTACTTAAAAAATGTTTCCTCATGTCACCTCTGGTTCTCTTGCCAATCACCTTATCTCTGTGTCCTCTGGTTACCAACACTTCTGCCACTGGAAACAGTTTCTCCATATTTACTCTATCGTAACCGTTCATGATTTTGAACGCCTCCATCAAATCTCCTCTTAACCGTCTCTGCTCTAATGAGAACAACCCCAGCTTCTCCAGTCTCTCCACATAACTGAAGTCCCTCATTCCTGGTACCATCCTAGTAAATCTCTTCTGCACCCTCTCTAAGGCCTTGACATCTTTCCTAAAGTGTAGTGCCCAGAATTGAACACAATACTCTGGCTGAGGTCTAACCAGTGTTTTATAAAGGTTTAGCATAACTTCCTTGCTTTTGTGCTCTAAGGGGGAGAAATTGGGTACCTTTGTGCCTCCCGCTATCACCTCTGGGGGGTGATAACGGGGCGGTAATCACTTACCGACCGAGTGCGGCGAGAAGATCGACTCCCGCGATATTCGGCTGGAGGTTTGTGGCGGCGGTATGGCATTGTGCCTCAATCTCCTTCGCCCGGAGATTGTGATGTCATCGCTGTGCACATCGCCCCAGTAACGCCCTGGACTCGAACTTCGGTTCCGCCCCCTGCAGCATCGCTGGGCAAAAACACCGGCAGCTGCAGGAGGCGTTCATTGGGAGGCCGGGCACTTCGGGGGCGATACTTAAAGGCGAGGTGGCCGAGGTAAGTAACAAAAAATCTGAAATGCTGTTTCGGGGTTTTTTCCACTTTTCTTCTCCAGTGATCGATCAGCCCAGCACTCTGCTGCAGTGCATCGGGCTAATCATGCCAGATCGCGGCTGCCGTCGGGGACCAGGTAAGTCTTTTCCTTGCAGAGCCTGAAGCGATGGCCCTTCCCTTTAAGGGAGGGAAGGAGCCTTCCAACGTGGTATTGCTGCACGGCCCATTGTGTGGCGCTGCTCACCTACCGCCCCGCCTGCTGCCTGTTGCGCTCCAGGAAGGAAGTGGAGCATTTGATTTAGCATTCCACTTCCTTCCTGGAGTGCAAAACCAAATTTTTTTAAAAGTTGAAAGACATTAGCGCCTGGCACTAATTTTTTCAACTTTTAAAAGTTAGTGCCCCAAATGGGGCTACAGTGAATTTCTCTCCCATGCCTCTATTAATAAAGCCAAGGATCCTGTATGCTTTTTTAACAGCCTTCACAACCTGCCCTGCCACCTTCAATGATTTGTATTAATACACCCCAGGTCTCTCTGTTCCTGCACCCCCTTTAAAATTGTACATAGAAACATAGAAGATAGGAGCAGGAGTAGGAAATTCGGCCCCTCGAGCCTGCTCCGCCATTCAATGAGATCATGGCTGATCATCCAAATTCAGTACCCGGTCCCTGCCTTCTCCCCATATCCCTTGATCCCTTTAGCCTTAAGAAATATATCCAACTCTTTCTTGGATATATTTAATGAACTGGCCTTCACCGCCCTCTGTGGCAGAGAATTCCACAGGTTCACCACTCTCTGGGTGAAGAAATTCCTCCTCATTTCAGTCCTAAATGGCTTACCCCTTATCCTTAGACTATGACCCCTGGTTCTGGACTCCCCGGCCATCAGAAACATCCTTCCTGCATCTAGTCTGTCCAGGCCTGACAGAATTTTATAGGTTTCGATGAGATCCCCTCTCAATCTTCTAAACTCCAGTGAGTATAAGCCCAATCGACACAATCTCTCCTCATACGTCATTCCTGCCATCCCAGGTATCAGCCTAGTGAATCTTCGCTGCACTCCTTCCATGGCAAGAACGTCCTTCCTCAGGTAAGGCGACCACAACTGCACACAATACTCAAGGTGTGGTCTCACCAAGGTCCTGTACAACTGCAGCAAGACATCCTTGTTCTTGTACTCGAACCCTCTTGCTACGAAGGCCAACATACCATTTGCCTTCTTAACCGCCTGCTGCACCTGCATGCTTACCTTCAGCGACTGGTGTACAAGAACACCCAAGTCTCTTTGCACTTCCCCTTCTCCCAATCTATTACCATTCAAATAATAATCTGCCTTCCTGTTTTTGCCACCAAAGTGGATAACCTCACATTTATCCACATTATAGTGCATTTGCCATGTTTCTGCCCAATCACCCAACCTGTCCAAATTGTGCTGGAATTTCACGACATCCTCCTCACAGCATACCCTCCCACCCAGCTTTGTGTCGTCTGCAAATTTGGAGATATTACATCCAATTCCCTCGTCCAGATCATTAATATATATTGTGAACAGCTGGGGTCCTAGGACCGATCCTTGCGGTACCCCACTAGTCACTGCCTGCCACTCGGAAAATGACCCGTTTATTCCAACTCTTTGCTTTCTGTCCACCAACCAGTTCTCTATCCAAGTCAATACCTTGCCCCCAATCCCATGTGCCTTAATTTTGCACGCTAATCTCTTATGCGGGACCTTATCGAAAGCCTTCTGAAAGTCCAAATACACCACATCCACTGGTTCTCCCTTATCTATTTTACCAGTTACATCCTCAAAAAATTCCAGTAGATTAATCAAGCATGATTTACCTTTTGTAAATCCATGTTGACTTTGTCCGATCCAGTCACTGCTTTCCAAGTGCTCTGCTATTACATCTTTTATAATGGACCATTTAGTTCATATTGCCTCTCCGCATTCTTCCTACCTAAATTTATCACTTCACACTTTCCTGCGTTAACTTTCATCTATCACGTGTCTGCCCATTTCACCAGTCTATGTCCTCCTGAAGGCTGTTACTATCTTTCTCATAGTTTACTATTTTCTGAGATTCATGTCATCTGCAAACTTTGGAATTATGCCCTGTATCCCCAAGTCCAGGTTATTAATATATATCAAAAAGAGCAGTGGTTGTAGTACTGACCCCTGGGAAACACCACTATATACTTTACTCCAGTCTGAAAAACAACCGTTCACCACTACTCTCTGCTTGATGTCCCTTAGTCAATTTTGCATCCACGCTGCTACTGTCCCTTTAATCCCATGGCTTTAATTTTCAAACAAGTCTATTATGTGGTACTTTGTCCAATGCCTTTTGAAAGTCTATATACCCATCAACTGCACTATTATCATCAACCTCCTCTGTTACTTCATCAAAGAACTCAATCAAGTTAGTCAAACATCATTTACCTTTATCAAATCCGTGCTGATTTTCATTTGTTAGCCCATACTTTTCCAAGTGCCAATTAATTTTGTCTCGGAATATTGTCTCTTAAAGTTTCCCCACCACTCACATTAGGCTGACTGGCCTGTAGTTGCCGGGGTTAACCCGCTCCCTTTTGTAAACAGGGGTGTAACATTTGCAAACCTCCAGTCCTCTGGCACTACGCCCATGTCTAAGGAGGATTGGAGCCTTCTCAATTTCCACCCTTACTTCCTTCACTAACCTAGGATGCACCCCATCTGGACCGGGTGACTTTTCTACTTTGAGTGCTTCCAACCTTTTAAGTACCTCCTCTTTATCTATTTTTACCCTATCCAATATCGCTACTACCTCCTCCTTTACTGCTACATTGGCAGCATCCTCTTCTCTAGTGAAGACAGATGCAAAGTACTCATTTAGTACCTCAGCCATACCCTCTGCCTCCACAAGAAGATCTCCTTTTTGGTTCCTAATCGGCCCCATGCTTCCTGTGTCTATCCTTTTACTACTTATATGTTTGTAACAGAATTTTGGGTTCCATTTTATGTTAGCCGTTAACCTATACTCAAAAGCTCTCTTTGCCCCTCTTATTCCCTTTTTTAGATCTCCTCTGTACTTTCTATATTCAGATTGGTTCACGGCTGTATTATGAACCTTACATTTGTCATAAGCCTCCTTTTTATGTCTCATTCTAACCTCTATATCTTTTGTCATCCAGGGAGCTCTAGCTTTGGATGCCCTTACTTTCCCCCTCGTGGGAATGTGTTTATTCTGTACCCTAACCATCTCTTCTTTGAAGGCCTCCCATTGTACAATTAAAGTTTTGCCTACCAATTTTTGATTCCAATCCACCTGGGCCAGATCCCTTTTAAACTCACTGAAGTTAGCCCTCCTCCAGTTAAATAATTTTACACTTGTTCGTTCCTTGTCCTCTTCCATAACTATTCTAAACCTAATGATATAATCACTGTTCCCCAAATGCTCTCCGACTGAAACATGCTCCAATTGCCCCACTTCATTCCCCAGAACTAGATCCAGCACTGCTTCCTTCCTCATTGGGCTGGGAACACAACGATGAAGAAAGTTCTCTTGTACACATTTCAGGAATTATTTCCCCTCTTTGCCCTTTACACTGTTACTATCCCAGTCTATATTAGGATAATTGATGTCCCCCATCATAACTACTCTGTAGTTCTTGCATCTTTCTGTACTTTGCCTACAAATTTGCTCCTCTATCTCCTTTCAATTATTTGGTGGCCTATAGTATACACCCAATAACGTAATTTCTCCTCTAGAGTTCCTTAATTCTAACCAAATAGATTCTGTCTTTGACCCCTCACTACATGATCTCTCTCCAGTGCTTACTCCTCCCTATCTCTGAAACCTCCTCCAGACCTACAACCCCTTAGATCACTGCGCATCTCCAATTTTGGCCTCTTGTGCAGCCCTGATTTTAATCGCTCCACCATTGGCGGCAGTGCCTTCAGCTGTCTTGGCCCTAATCTCTGGAATTCCCTCCCTAAACCTCTCTGCATCTCTACCTTTCTCTCCTGCTTTAAGATGCACCTTAAAACCTACCTCTTTGACCAAGCTTTTGGTCACCTCTTCTAATATCTCCTTATGTGGCTCAGTGTCAAATTTTGTTTGTTAATTGCTCCTGTGACACACCTTGGGACGTTTTACTATGTTAAAGGTGCTATAGAAATGCAAGTTGTTGTTGTTAACATCTATGTAAAAATAGTACATACAGAAATGCAGTATGAGCATTCACAAGGCAACTTTGATAATCAGAATGTCTACCCTTATGTATTTGAGATAAATATAACAAAGAAAACAATCATAGTACATCAGCTAGAATTTTTTTTTGTTTTCTTTGTGGTAAATAGCTGAACAGATGTGAAAAGCTGTTCAGTTATATTCAGTGTAACATGCACCTATAAAAGAGAGACAGTTAAGCTATTCTTAGTGCCAGAACTTGGAAAAGAGCCAAACTAATTAAAAGATAAGGGTTTGTTGTGCAATGGGAATCTTAAACAGGAGCTGCTGTTAATTTCTACTTTGAGATCTTAAAGACAGCCATAGTTGTATAGGATTTCACATTAGGCCAGAGTCATTTGGGTAAGTTGCAAATCAGCACAGAAGGATTGCTGCTAATGTGGGAAAACCAAATTTATAGTGATCACTAATCAGTCGCATAAAACCATTAAATTCCGTGTTAACTGAAATTTTATCGGATTAGCTCAGAGGTAAATGATTGAAGGGATTAGAGTTGTGTTCAACAGGGCTACAAAGACACTGTCTTGACAACTGCATGGCATCAGAGAACAAAGCAGAGACTAACAATAGCATCCATTATAAACAAAATAGTATTGACAGTGATGAAAGCTAGGGCTCAGCTGAACCACAGTTACTTATATAGAGCATTTGGGTTTAACACTACTGAAGGGAGTCCAGGAAATGATTTACAGTGTCACCAAAGCAAGAATACTAAACAATCATAGGTACTATCTATTTTGACTTATATGTAACCATACCGTATTACAGCGCTTCATGTTACTCTGAGCTCAGAATGCCTGCCTACTTGTTTGGCTATAAATTCTGGAGATCTTTGTTTTGCTCTATCTCACATTGCAGTGCTTCTCCGCCCCCACCCACCCACCCACCCACCCCAAATTTTCCCTTCTCCTCTTGTGAAGGCATTAAATGATGTTTAGGCAGCAGCATAGGAAGGTATAATTTATTGTAGTCTGCTTGACAGCAAGGAGGGGGAATTTGGAGCATTATTCATTAGTTGCCATTTTGTCCAGAGGATAGTAAGTGACAATACTGCAATGTATACAATGTTGACGTCTGCACTTTTATCAAGATTGGATGGCTAAAGATGGGGTGCTAGCTACGTCCCCTAGGCTGAGGTTTGGTTTTGATGACTGCCCTCCAGTATCTTGCCCAAGTGACTGTTCTTCATGTGTAACCAGTGTCAACAGCGTATTTCTGTTGATAATATTTTTCTCTTATGTTATTACATTCTGTGGCAGACATCCAAGCTGAGCCTGCTTCAATCCTCACCTGGCATGAACACATTAACACGTTCCATTAGGGGGTCACTGGATAACAATCATGATTGGAAACTTTAGCTGATTTCCCCTCCCCCTTCCCAGCCCAGGAGCAGTCAGGCTAATTGTAACATCCCTGCCACCAGCCTGGGTGAGATCAGCTGATCCAGCATAGACTGGGGATCAAATCTGGGAATGTGGTTCAATTTGGGTATTTAACAATTGAACCATCAGTGGAGCTGACAATTGGCTGTTACCAAAAAGTGAATAATGGCCATAAGAACATAAGAAATCAGAGCAGGAGTAGGCCATTTGGCCCTTCGAGCCTGCTCCACCATTCAATAAGATCATGGCTGATCTTCTACCTCATCTCCACTTTCCTGAACTATCCCCATATCCTTGATTCCCTTAATATTCAGAAATCTATCGATCTCTGTCTTGAATATACTCAACGACTGAGCCTCCACAGCCCTCTGGGGTAGAGAATTCCAAAGATTCACCACCCTCTGAGTGAAGAAATTTCTCATCTCAGTCCTAAATGGCCGACCCCTTATTCTGAGACTGTGACCCCTGGTTCTAGACTCCCCAGCCAGGGGAAACATCCTCCTGCATCTACGATAGCAAAATACTGCAGATGCTGGAAATCCGAAATAACAACAGAAAATGCTGGAAAAACTCAGCAGGCCAGGCAACATCCGTGGAGAGAAAATAGAGTCAACGTTTCGGGTCAAACCCTTTGTCAAGACTGAGTTTTTCCAGCATTTTCTGTTGTTATTCCTCCTGCATCTACCCTGTTAAGCCCTGTAAGAATTTTGAATGTTTCAATGAGATCACCTCTCATTTTTCTAAAATCTAGAGAATATAGGCTAAGTCTACTTAATCTCTCCTCATAGGACAATCCCCCCATCCCAGGAATCAGTCTGGTGAACCTTCGTTGCACTCCCTCTATGGCAAGTATATCCTTCCTTAGGTTAGGAGACCAAAACTGTACACAATACTCCAGGGCCTAGAAATTGGGTATAGCCCCGCTTGAGGCGTTAGAACTGGCGCTGCGCAAAGTTTATACCCAGATGAAACTTATCGCCGCCTGGCGCGATATTGGGTTGCATCGCCCCTAAAGGGGATTGAGGCGCGAATTCAGGCGTTACACGGGACTCCTAAGGCGCTAAACTTCCGGCGCAACCCAATATCGGAGCGGATGGGTGCAGCGCAGGTGCTCTCAATTACTGATGACCACGAGACTTCCAGGCGCCGGCCAGCTCTTAAAGGGGTGGGTCAGTCAGCTTCAGCATCCACACTCTGCGCCTTGCAGGCCTCATAATCGGCGCAGGCCCTTCTCTGGCGCTAAAAACTTGGACCAGATGGAGAAGGTGAGACCGAGAGCAGAGCGCTTCACCAATGAGGCTCTGGAGCAATTGGTGGCCACAGTGGAGCGCCGGCGAGATGTTCTCTACCCAAACAATGGCACGAGGCCAAATCATAAGGACTATCGACGAGCTTGGAGGGATGTATGCCAGAGGGTCAACTCCAGCAGCATGGTGACCAGGAGCCCTGTCCAACGCAGAAAGAAATTCAACGACCTCACTCGGGTCGTGAGGGTGAGTGTTGTTTCTGCAAACTTCTGCATCCCTTCATTTGCACCTGACTTTATGGCTACAGGGTGGGCTGTGCCCCATTGGCCATCTGCCAGCAAGCACCCATGGCCCTTTCTGGGCACACACATGCACATTTGACTCAAGGCGTCATGTAAGGGCTCTTGCACCATGGGGGGCATGAGATGGTCACTCAGGGCATCATGTAAGGGCTCTTCCACCATGGGGGGCATGAGATGATCACTCAGGGCATCATGTAACATAACTTCCCCTCCTTTCCCCTGCAGTCCAAGCTGGCGAGGATTGGCAAAGACCAGCTTCGCACCGGTGGAGGACCTCCACAAGTGGTCACTCTCACGGATCTCGAGGAGAGAGTCCACCAGATTCTTGGAGGACGTCTGAGTGGTCCTGTAACCACTGCAGCTGCCGACCCCATTGTCGACAGCGATGGTAAGGTTCTCACCTTTTACAACTGTCTCCTTCCACTTGTTCCCCCCGCCAGCATGCTTTCTCACTGTGGACCCATGTCATAGCCTTGCCGCAATCTGGCATCCCTTGCTGCCAAGCTGTCCTTTTGCTAAAGCCACGCTTCCACCTCCCTACTTTCAGATGCTGCATCACCAGCTCAGGAGCCGGGCCCTCAAGCTGCCAATGCCAGTGCCGCCGAAGGCTCAATGAGAAAATTACTGTCCAACAGGTCAGCAACTCTCTCCAGCAACGATCAGAATGGCCAGCCCAAATGGCTGCAGCTTTTATACTAGTGCTGTCCCCTTTAAATAGCGCCCCCCGAGTCCGAGAAGGGCCTGGGAATGCTCCATCCAACTGTCACTAATAGCGCCAGGCGAAAAGGTTGCGGGCGCCACCGAATATCCGGTCCAGGGCGCCAAAAAGGCGTTGCACACTGAAATGACGTCATGATCTGCCTGCGCCCGCGGGTGAGCGAAAAGAGTTAGCGCCGGCGCTAAAAGGATACTCAATATGGGAGGTGGCGCTATATTCACTGCGCCTGCCCGAAAATTGGGTAACGCCCCAATTCTCGGGCTCTTTAGGCACTAATCGCTGGCGCAACCAACCGAATTTCTAGCCCCTGGCAGGTATGGTCTCACCAGGGCCCTATATAATTGCAGTAAGACGTCTTTACTCTTATACTCAAATTCTCTTGTAATAAAGGCCAACGTACCATTTGCTTTCCTAATTGCTTGCTGTACCTGCATGTTAACTTTCAGTGATTCGTTTACAAGGACTCCCAGGTCCCTCTGAACACCAACATTTCCCAATCTCTCACCATTTAAAAAATACTCTGCTTTTCTATTTTTCCTACCAAAGTGGATAATGGCACATTTCTCCACATTATATTCCATTTGCCATGTTCTTGCCCACTCACTTAGCCTGTCTATTTCCCCTTGAAGCCTCCTTGCATCCCCCTCACAAC
This sequence comes from Somniosus microcephalus, assembly GCF_052327205.1. Lineage (NCBI taxonomy): Eukaryota > Metazoa > Chordata > Chondrichthyes > Squaliformes > Somniosidae > Somniosus > Somniosus microcephalus. The sequence continues at coordinate 67,692,100 of NC_140991.1, forward strand.
TTACATTCCCACCCAGCTTTGTTTGTATCATCAGCAAATTTGGATATATTACATTTGGTTCCCTCATTCAAATCATTGATGTAGATTGTGAATAGCTGAGACCCAAGCACTGATCCTTGCGGTATCCCACTAGTTACAGCCTGCCAACCCGAAAAAGGCACTTTACAGCCTTCCGGACTCAATATCGAGTTCAACAATTTCAGATCATAACCTCGGCCCCTATTATATTTTTATATATTTTTTATCCACACCTTTGGTTTTTCCAGTGTTTTCTGTTGTTATTTCGGATTTCCAGCATCCGCGGTATTTTGCTTTCTTAAATCCATGTTGACTCTGCCCAATCCTATTATTATTTTCTAAGTGTCCTGTTACCATGTCCTTAATAATAGATTCTAGCATTTTCCCTGCTACTGATGTCAGGCTAACTGGTCTGTAGTTCCCTGTTTTCTCTCTCCCTCCTTTCTTAAATAGTGGGCTTACATTTGCCACCTTCCAATCCGTGGGAACCGTTCTAGAATCTATGGAATTTTGGAAAATGACAACCAATGCAACCACTATCTCTGTAGCCACCTCTTTCAAAACCCTAGGATGTAGGCCATCAGGTCCAGGAGATTTACCGGCTTTCAGTCTCATTAATTTCTCCAGTACTATTTTTTTTACTAATACTACTTTCTTTCAGCTCCTCATTCTCAACTTGGTTCTCCACTATTTCCAGGAAGTTTTTTGCGTCTTCTTCCATGAAGACAGATACAAAAGGCCGCGAATTTGCCGGCGCTCAGAGGGTGGGTTTGGAGGCGGGTCGGGAGTAAAAATCAAAATGATTGATGGCAGGTCGCTAACCCGCTGCCATCTCGCCTCCACGCAACTCTGCATAGTGTCGGGTCTACGAGTTCCAATCAGACCCGACACCAAACAGCAGAAGAGGTGCTTAAAGCAATCAATAGCTTGTTAACTGCCTACATAATCCCATTTTTACAGGCTCTTCCCATTTTACTACATTTTCAGCGCCCGTCAAACACGCCAGCTGATTGTGCCGGGTTCAGCAACTAGCTGAATTCTTGACAGCTGCACCTGCAGCATAAAAGCGGAGGAGCAACATGGCTGACTTTCAGATGACAGAACTTTGTGTTTTGACATTTTGGAACACATTCTGCCGGTCTATTGAGCTTGTGAGTGTTTAAGCTGAGATCCATATGCACTGTGACCTCCTTGGAATACCCTCTGGCCACATTGACTGAGCGCTTATAAAATTTCTTCCTCAACTGAGATATAAAGCAGTGGGATGAGATCCATTTATACCCCCCATCCTGGTCCTCAGAATTGGAGGAAGAGCAGCCATGGCAGCAGCAGAACCAGGCACAACAGCAGCAGCAACAACAGGAGCGTCAAACTTCTCCTCAGCCACCTGATGCTGCACAGGGCAGAGGCCATCAGCGCAGGGCTGCACCGCGCCGCAGGAGATACCCCCTAACATAAGGTTTACAGGCCGAGGATGAGCTTCCTCAACTTGTCTGAGCAGCACTGCCAAAGGAGGCTGAGATTTTCGCGAGAGGTAATCGCTGACATCTGCACAATGCTGCACCAAGACCTGGAGCCCAGAGGAGCGGGTGGATGCTCCTTACCAGTGGCTGTCAAAGTCACCACCGCACTCAGCTTCTTTGCTTCAGGGTCCTTCCAGGGATCAGCAGACATAAGCGGCATCTCCCGGTCAACCGCCCACACTTGCATCACACAGGTTACTGATGGCCTCTTTGCAAAGGCGCACAATTACATCCACTTCTCCATGGATGAAGCAAGTGTAACTGCGCGTGCGGTTGGCCTTGCAAATATGGCAGGCTTTCCAATGGTGCAGGGCATCGTAGGCTGCACACATGTGGCCATTAGGGCACCCCATCACAACCCAGCTGTATTTGTCAACCGCAAGGGCTTTTACTCCCTTAATGTCCAGCTGATGTGTAACCACAGGAATATCATCATGCATGTTTGCGCCAAGTTCCCTGGCAGTTGCCATGACTCGTTCATCCTGTCGCAGTCTACTGCGCCTCAGCTGTTCAATCTATCAAGACAACTTTCCGGATAGCTACTTGGAGACAAGGGCTATCCCCTGAAAAAGTGGCTAATGAGGAGGCCATCAAAAGAAGCTGAGGAGCACTACAATGTGAGCCACATTTCCACCAGAGCATCATTGAGCAAACCATCGACTTGCTCAAAATGCGATTCAAATGCCTGGACAGATCTGGTGGAACCCTACAATACGCGCCAGCCAGGGCCTCCAGAATCATCGTCATCTGCTGTGCCCTGCACAGCATCGCACAGCAGCGTGGCTTAGTGCTGCCTGAGGAACAAGTAGCTCAGCGCACAGCCTCTTCAGAAGAGGAGGATGAGGAGGATGAGGAGGAGGAGGCAGCAGATGAGGGACGCCTTGCAGAGGCGGATGTGCCAATTCCACCAGCACGCGAGCAAATTGCTGGCCGTGAGGCAAGGGATGCACTTATCCATGCCAGATTTGCGTAATGTGATGCTTCAACCACATGTGGCTGGCACATGGAAATGAATGTCTGGCCGACCTTCTTAACACACCATACAGCATCTGTACAATAAACTGTGGTTTTCTATCACTCTCACCACATCATTACAGATGAAAGGCGCCCTGACCCCTCACTGTGCAACTTCCATTTCTGAGCACACATAGGCCAGCTCTTTGAATCTTTGCCATTGCTTTTCTTTAATACATTAATAATAATGATGAAAAACGTTTGTAACAGATGAAAACACCCAAGTGACTACCCTTGTGACTATTTGTGTGTTAACTTTCTCTTATACGTGCTTCTATGTGGTGCTTCCCCTGTGGCTTCAGCAGATGTGGAGGCACCTTGCTCATTCCGATGCTGCGCCTGCTTTGACGCCTTTGGAGGGCGTCCTCTGGGTTTGGGAGCCTGTGAGGGCTCGGCAACAGTCTGCTCCTCCTGTGGCTGTGCAGGAGATGAGATGGCCATCTCAGTTGGGTGCGGAATCTGGGGCTCTGACCGAGGGCTCCACAGTGGCATGGTAGTGTGAGCGCGTGGAGAGGAGCCCACACTTCCTGGTTGTCGACCACCAACATCCCTCTCATGGGTCACCCGCACTTCACTACTAGCAAGTGGCTGAGAGCACCTTGCTGCACATCAGTGGGGCCATGAGGACCCATCTCTGTAATGACAGTCCTCATAACAAGGACGTCCATGTACCTCTGGTCCCTCTCCTCAATAGATGCCCATCTATCCTCCATATCAGACCATCCATTTAGAAGAGTCACCATGCTCATTTAAGTCTGGTGATTTATGTCCTCCATGGAGGTTGCCATCCTTTCCATGGCGGCACCTACATTCACCATTGAGTGCACCACCACATTGCTCATGTTTGAGATGGACACCTCCATTCCCTGCACACTCGCAGTTACTGTGGATGCAAACCCTGTCAGAGATGCCTGCACTTGTTCCTGAAGCTCCAGCACTGCTCTCTTTCTGGATGGCCCCAGAGGCACAGCATCTACATGCAGCTGAGCAGAGCTAGGAGAGTCCTGCGACCACTGACAAGGACTCTCCAGTGCTGTTGCTGTCTCCACCATCTGCTGATGTCCACTTGTGAGCAGTGATACACCAGGTGACAACACTAATCTATGTCGCGAAAGACCCACCGAGGTGTGCGTATCTGCGCTGGTGCTGGGTGCGCTGACTTCAGGTGATGCTGCTCCTTCAGAGGCTCCAGGTTCCTCTGAGGAGTCATCCAGCTCTTCCTCCTGGACAGTGGGGAGGGGGGCTCTCGATGGTCCTGTGGGGGAGTAAAGGCATGAGTTAGACATGTGATATTTGGGTACCAGAAACATCCTATTGTGCAGATGATCAGAACTCAATCTGTATGAACATCAGATGCCATTTCGGTCGCTCATGAAATCTAAATGAGAGGGTTACAAATCTATTCTGTCACCAGCTTGCTCTAGTCCGCCCATCTGTCCGTCCCCCACTTCCAGCTCCTCTGCACCTCCGACTATGTCAAAAGCAGCCTCCTCAGCATTTGTCAACGTTGCGAGTGATGGTGGGCCTCCTCCTGTCCTCACTCTCTCTTATTGTGGGCTCTCTTTTCCTGCAATGAGGGACATAAGTGGAGTTTCAGCGAGATTGATGGAGTGAGTGCAAAGATTACATAATGTTGAAGCTTACAGGGAGACAAAGATGGAGTGAGGTGCCAAAACCAAAGTGCCTCCCTGTGCTTTGTTAGTTGTTGTCATTGCATAGCAGTGAGAGTGAGTGTGAGGGCAGCATAGTCGAATGGTGGAGTGATTCATTACATAGAGAGGGATAGGTAAGGGTGCAAGGGATGTAAGGGTAAGTTGGGATGTGGAGGAGTAGGTTGACAATGCAGAGTGCTTGTGATGAGAACAGACGGGAAGCAGATTGAAGGTAATTGTGATGTTATACTCACTTTTGCTGAGCGTAGCAGATCATTGAACCTTTTCCTGCACTGAGCACAAAGACCTGGCACTAACCGCCTCAGCAATCTGCAGCCAGACTGCCTTTGTCTGGTGAGGAGGCTTCCTCCGGCCATCGAGAGGGAACAGAACATCCCTGCACCCTCTTACTCCCTCCACCAGAGAATGGAGGGAGTCATCATCAAATCGAGGAACAGCCATCGATCTTGCAGCAGTCATTCTCAGAGGACCCGTTTTCAGGAGTAGCAGGAACCAAATGAAATGCTAAGGCTGCATGGGCCCCTTAAAAGCTCCTGAATGGAAGACATCAGCAGAGGCGAGCAGCACACCCGGATCCACTGATTGGGTCGGGTAGCGCGCACGGCGGGCCTAATAAGCCCAGTTAAATTACAATCGTGATTTTGGAGCGGCTGAAGCCGGCAGCGGGACCGGAACCCGCCGACCACTCAATCCGACTCCAACACGCCTCTGATGGGAAAATCGCAGCCACAGTATTTGTTTAATTTCTCTGCTATTTCCTTATTCCCCATTATAATTTCTCCTGTCTCAGCCTGTAAGGGACCCACATTTACTTTTGCTAATCATATCCTTTTTACATACCCAAAGAAGCTGTTACAGTCTGTTTTTATGTCTCTCGATAGTTTACTCTCATATTCTATTTTCCCTTTCTTTATCAATTTCTTGGTCCTCCTTTGCTGAATTCTAAAATCCTCCCAATCCTCAGGCTTACTACTCTTTTTGGCAGCATTATAAGCCTCTCCATTTGATCCAATACTATCTTTAACTTCTCTTGTTAGCCACGGTTGGACCACTTTTCCTGTGGGGTTTTTGTGCCTTAAAGGAATGTATATTTGTTGTAAAGTATGTAGTAATTCTTTAAATGCTAACCATTGCTTGTCTACCATCATATCTTTTAATAACTAAATCACTTTCAAACTCAGTATAAAATTCTATCATATTATGGTCACTCTTCCCTAAAGGCCCCTTTACTACAAGGTTGTTAATTAACCCTTTCTCATTGCACAATACTAGATCTAAAATAGCATGTTCCCTAGTTGGTTCTTCAACATACTGATCTAGAAAACTATCTTGCATGAATTCGTCCTCCACACTATTACTGCAAATTTGGTTTGCCCAGTTAATATGTAGATTAAAGTCCCCCATGATTACTGTATTACCCTTGTTACATGCACCTCTAATTTCCTGATTTATACTCTGCCCTACATTACAACTACTGTTTGGGGGCCTATAAACAACTCCCACCAATGTTTTCTGCCCCTTGCTGTTTCTTAGCTCCACCCAAACTGATTCTACGTCTTGATTTTTGGAGCTAAGATCCTTTCTCTCTACTGTCTTTATCCTATCCTTTATTATCAGGGCTACCCCACCTCCTTTATTTTATTGCGAATGCTTCGCGCATTTAGATATAGTGCCTTTAGATTTGACTTATTTCTATTTTTCCCTGAAGTCGACTTAGTCACTGATGCCTTATTATCAGGGCTACCCCTCTTCCTTTTCCATTTTGCCTGTCTCTTCTAAAAGTTAAGTATCCTGCAATATTTAGTTCCCAACCTTGGCCACTTTGCAACCACGTCTCCATTATGGCTATTAGATCAAACCTGTATGCAGACAATGCTTGCGTCTGCGCACACTCGGAGGTCGAACTCCAAACCATCGTCAACACCTTCACCTAAGCGTACAAGAGCATGGGCCTTACACTAAACATCTGTAAGACAAAGGTCCTCTACCAACCTGCCCCCGCCACACAGTACTGCTCCCCGATTATCAAATTCCACGACGAGGCCCTGGACAACGTGGACCACTTTCCATACCTCGGGAGCCTACTGTCAACAAGGGCAGACATCAATGAGGAAGTCCAACACCGTCTTCAGTGTGTCAGTGCAGCCTTCGGTCGCCTGAGGAAGAGGGTGAAGACCAGGACCTTAAACCCGGCACAAAGCTCATGGTCTACAGAGCAGTAGTGATACCCACCCTCCTGTATGCCTCAGAGACATGGACCATGTGCGGCAGGCACTTCAATGCACTGGAGAGGTACCAACAATGCTGCCTCTGCAAGATCCTGCAAATCCATTGGCAGGATAGGCGCACCAACATCAGTGTTCTCGCTCAGGCCAACATCCCCAGCAACGAAGCTTTGACCATGCTCGATCAGCTCAGATGAACGGGTCACATCGTCCGCATGCCCGATACAAGACGCCCAAAACAAGCGCTCTACTCGGAGCTCTGACATGGCAAGAGAGCCCCAGGTGGGCAGAGGAAATGCTTTAAGGATACTCTCAAAGCCTCCTTGAAAAACTGCAACATCCCCACCGACAACTGGGACTCCCTGGCCCAAGATCGCACAGAGTGGAGGAGAAGCATCCGGGAAGGCGCCGAACACCTCGAGTCTCTTCTCCGGGAGCAAGAGGAAGCCAAGCGCAAACAGCCGAAGGAGCGCACGTCAACCCAAGCATCCCACCCACCCGTCCCTTCAACCACCGTCTGCCCCACCTGTGACAGAGGCTGTAGGTCCCGCATTGGACTCATCAGCCACCTGTGATCTCATTTGTAATGTGGAAGCAAGTCATCCTCAGCCCTGAGGGACTGCCTAAGAAGAAGAAGAAGATGCCTTATTACCTTTGTTCCTCTCTCTCTGTCCCTTCCTGACCCACTCTGCTTATTTTTACCCAAAACTCTACTCTGCTCTATAGCCTTGACATTTCTCTCACTGCTTTTAAATTTACTCTTTCCTGAATCCTCCCACCCCCCCTTCATTAGTTTAAAGCCCTGTCTACTGCCTCAGTTATTCGGTTCGTCAGGACACTGGTCCCAGCCTGGTTTAAGTGGAGCCCGTCCCAACGGAACAGCTCCCTCTTTCCCTAGTACTGCTGCCAGTGCCCCATGAACTGAAACCCCTTCCTCCCACACCACTCTTTGAGCCACGCATTTAAACCTCTAATCTGTTTGTCCCTATGCCAATTTGCATGTGGCTCAGGTAACAATCCAGAGATTATTACCTTTGAGGTTCTGCTTTTTAATTTGGATCCTAGCTCCTCAAACTCCCTCAGCAGAACCTCATTCCTAGTTCTACCTATGTCGTTGGTTCCTACGTGGACCATGACAACTGGATCCTCCCCCTCCCACACCAAGTTCTTCTCCAGCCGTGAGGAAATGTCTTTAACCCTGGCACCAGGCAGGCAACACAACCTTCAGAACTCTCGGTCATGGCTGCAGAAAACAGTATCCATCCCACTGACTACACTGTCCCCTACCACAACTATATTCCCTTTCACTCCCCCCACTTGAAAGGCCTCCTGCACCATGGTGCCATGGTTCACTTGCTCATCCATCCTACAGGCTTTTCCCTCATCCACACAGGCAGCAAGGACCTCATACCTGTTGGACAAGGGTAAAGGCTGAGGCTCCTCCAGCACTGCACCTGGGGTCCCCTTACCTGCCTGAGCAGGAGTCACACCCTCCTGTCCCTGACCACTAACCAGACCCGTACCATTACCTAACCTAAGGGGTGTGACTGCCTCCTGGATCAAAGTGTCCAGGTAACTCTCCCCATCCCTGATGCTCCGCAATGACTGCCCCTCAGACTCCTGTTCAAAAACTCTGAGCTGAAGTTCCTCAAGATGCAGGCACTTACTGAAAATGTGTTTGTCTGGGATCACAATGCTCTCCACAAACTCCCACGTGCTGCAGTTGCGGCACACCACCTGCACTGCCATCCCTATATGATCTTGTTTTATTTAATTACATTTAATTAAATTTGTAATTGGGTAACTTAGTTTACAGTGTCATTTCTTGACTAATTACTTGATCTAGATTAAGTTAAGGGTACAGAAATTAAATGTCTCTCTGTAACACAAAGCACTACAAGTAGTATCGGCAGAAAGCAGCAACTCCTTCGCCCCTCTTCTCCAAATTCACACTCTTTCCAAATTCCCAACTAAAACATTCTGTTTAAGTCCACTCCGTTTAATCCCATTCTGTGTTTCTTTGAATCTAGTCAATAAATATGAAAAACATGACTCTTGACCCATTGTAGGTCATTGATGATTTGTGTCATCAGGAGATTCACTAACTCTTATCAACAAATCTTTGAGTAGCAACTATATCAAGAATTTGAACGTAGGAACATAGGAATAAAAGTAGGCCCTTCAGCCCCTCGAGCGTGATCCACCATTCAATGAGATCGTGGCTGATCTGTATCTTAACTCCACCCACCTACCTTGGCTCCATATCCTTTTATATCCTTGTCCACCAAAAATATATCAATCTCAGATTTAATATTATTAATTGAGCTAGCATCTACTGCTTTTTGTGGGAGAGAGTGTAAAGTCTGTGGGTTGTTTAGTTAATTAATACACAGACTCCAAGAGTAACTTAAAACAGGACTTTACTATTCGAAGGTCAGGGCGAATCTGCCCAATAACTCCTGGCACAACATTTATATACTGGTGTGGTCACCGTCGGTATTACCGTATACAGAAGCCAAACAAAGTAGTGCCACACCTAAAATAGTTCTCTTAAAGGTGAACGGTTACATACAATAGTTCTCTTAAAGGTAGACGGGCTGGGAGCTTAACATACAGGGGTATTCAGTATTTAGGAAGGATCGACAAAAAAGAAAGGGAGGAGGGGTAGCATTGCTAGTAAAAGAGGGGATAAATGCAATTGAAAAGAAGGATATTAACTCAGTTAATACAGAATCTATATGGGTGGAGCTAAGAAATAGCGAGGGGCGAAAAACATTAATAGGAGTGGTATATAGGCCTCCAAATAGTAAAATAGAGGTTAGGGAGGGCATCACGAGGGAAATTAGAGAAGCGTGCAATAAGAGCACAGCTGTCATCATAGGTGACTTTAACTTACATATAGATTGGACTAGCCTAATCAGTAAAAATAATGAGGAGGAGGAATTCCTTGAGTGTTTAAGGGATGGTTATCTGGATCAATATGTCGAGGAACCAACTCGGGAACAGGCTATATTGGACTGGGTACTGTGCAATGAGAAGGGACTAATCAGTAATCTTGTTGTACGGGGACCCTTGGGTCAGAGCGATCATAACATGATCGATTTCTCACTCGAAATGGAGAGCGAAGAAATTGACTCAGAGACTAAGGTCCTGAATTTAAACAAGGGGAATTATGATGCCATGAGACGGGAACTGAGTAGGTCTGATTGGACAACGTTCCTGGGAGGACTGGAGGTAGATAAACAATGGCAAACATTTAAAGATAGAATGACAAAATTGCAAAAATTGTTTATACCAATCTGGCATAAAAGGAAATCTAAAAAGGTGACTCAACCGTGGATAACAGGGGAAATTAGAGACAGCATAAAATCCAAAGATAGGGCGTATAAAATAGCCAAAAAAAGCGCCAGAGCGGAAGATTGGGAACAGTTTAAGATAGAGCAAAGGAGGGCAAAGGGCATGATCAAGAGGGGCAAAATAGCTTACGAAAACAAGCTGGCGGAAAATATAAAAACTAACTCCAAAAGCTTTTATAAATATATCAAAAGGAAAAGACTGGTGAAAACCAAAGTTGGTCCATTGCAGTCAGATACGGGGGAATATATAATGGGAAATAAGGAAATGGCAGATCAACTAAATGCATACTTTGGGTCAGTCTTTACGAAGGAAGACACAAAAAACCTCCCTGGGATATCGGGAAAAATAGGGACATTGGCAAAGGAGGAACTGACGCAAATCAATATCTCTAAGGATATGGTGTTAAGGAAGCTAAAGGGATTGAAGGTGGACAAATCCCCAGGGCCTGATAACATGCATCCTAGGGTACTGAAGGAGGTGGCCCTAGAGATAGCGGATGCACTAAGGATGATTTTTCAGAATTCATTAGACTCGGGAACAGTGCCGATGGATTGGAGGGTAGCTAACGTTACCCCACTATTCAAAAAGGGGGGTAGGGAAAAAGCAGGTAATTACAGACCTGTAAGCCTTACATCAGTTGTGGGCAAAATGCTGGAGTCCATCATTAAGGATGAAATAGCGGAGCACTTAGCAAATGGGGACAGGATAGGACAGAGTCAACATGGATTTACAAAGGGTAAATCGTGCTTGACTAATCTATTGGAATTTTTTGAGGGAGTAACTGGTAGAATAGATGGGGGAGAGCCAGTAGATGTGGTGTACCTGGACTTCCAAAAGGCCTTCGATAAGGTCCCACATAAAAGATTAGCATGGAAAATTGAGGCTCATGGGATAAAGGGGAAAGTTTTGGCGTGGATAGGGAACTGGCTGTCAGATAGAAAACAGAGAGTTGGAATAAACGGCTCATTTTCTGAATGGCAGGCAGTAACAAGTGGGGTACCACAGGGATCTGTCCTGGGCCCCCAGCTGTTCACAATTTACATTAATGACCTGGATCAGGGAGTCGGATGCAGCATTTCCAAATTTGCAGACGACACTAAACTAGGAGGGGGGGTGGGCTCAGAGGAAGAGACCAGGAAGCTCCAGAGCGATTTGGACAGACTGGGCGATTGGGCGGATAAATGGCAGATGCACTATAATGTGGACAAGTGCGAAGTTATCCACCTTGGGTGCAGGAACGGGAGGGCAAATTATTATTTAAATGGCAATAGATTGGGAGAGGGGGAAGTACAGAGAGACCTGGGTGTTCTTGTACACCAGTCACTGAAGGCGAGCATGCAGGTGCAACAGGCGGTCAAGAAGGCAAACGGTATGCTGGCCTTCATAGCAAAAGGGTTAGAATACAGGAACAGGGATACCTTGCTGCAGCTGTACAGGGCACTGGTGAGACCACACCTCGAGTACTGTGTACAGTTTTGGTCGCCTCATCTGAGGAAGGATGTTCTTGCCATGGAGGGGGTGCAGCGGCGATTCACCAGGCTGATACCAGGAATGGCGGGAATGACCTATGAGGAGAGACTATGTAGTTTAGGGATGTACACACTGGAGTTTAGAAGATTGAGAGGGGACCTCATAGAAGTGTATAAAATTCTGACAGGTCTAGACAGACTGGATGCAGAAGGAATGTTTCCCTTGGCGGGTGAGAACAGAACTAGAGGACATAATTTAAGGATAAGGGCTAAACCATTTAGGACAGAGATGAGGGGGAATTTCTTCACTCAGAGAGTGGTGAACCTGTGGAACTCATTGCCACAGAGGGCAGTGTACGCCAGCTCATTAAATATATTTAAGAGGGAATTAGATATATTTCTACGGGCAAAAGGGGTTAAGGGTTACGGAGAGAAGGCGGGGACGGGATACTGAATTAAAGGATCAGCCATGATCTCATCGAATGGCGGAGCAGGCACGAAGGGCCGAATGGCCTACTCCTGCTCCTATCTTCTATGTATCTATGTATCTATGTACATACACTACAATCCTCCCTTTTTAGCTTACAACATACCTATTCCCCATTAAACATAACATATAATCAACTTCATGTAAAACAATTCACAGATATAGTCTCTGCGGGAAACAGTTCACAGATTCAGTCTCTGCGGGAACAGTTCACAGATTCAGTCTCTGGTCTTGACTCGGTCCGAACAACATCTCTGTGGTGTAGCCGGTTCACATTTCTAGCGTGACTCATCCAATAGTCTTTCCCTTGGCTTAACAGCTTGAACTTCCGTCCTGCTGAACCAGCAGTGCTGACTTTTACAAACAGCTGGACTGCCTTGGTAATTTTTCCTACTTTCCAACTGATTTGGCCCCCTTCGTGGGCCCACGTGCATGATCTGATAGAAGTGATAATGATTTAGATGGTTATCGTCTTCTGCTTCGTCTTTTTCTTTTCTGCTTCTTGGAGACTCTCGGGGCTCCCTTATCCACTGCCAGCTGTAGCGCCACCATCTCCCTATGTTCCTTAGACTTTAAGTGCTTCATCCTGATTTCTGCACTTTGGGAGTTTTCATCACAAGCTGGGCAGACCAAGTCATCGTAATATTCCGTGTCACTCAACAGGTCATGGTAATATTCGGTGTCGTCCTGAGCTAGTCTAGCGAGAGGGCCTGCTACTTCTTCCGTACCCAACTGGACGTTAGCCGACTGTTGTTCCCTCCCTAGACATCTTTCCTGAAGAGACTTCTTCATGCGTTCATATTCATCCCGCTCTTCCTGGGTTTCCTGCAAATCCTTCACTAATGACCTCGTTTGTGATTTCAATACTTCCCCTTCCCTCGGGGATTGATTGATCAGGCTATTCAATCCTTCTACTGGAGCAGCTGTTCAACATTCTGCTGTTCACATTGACATGATTCAGCGTACTTTTGGCATCCCTGTAAAATCTGTGTTGCAACCTCAGCTATTTCCATAACTTTTGAGAGCTCCGAACTCCTTCCCTTTGAAGATTGAAGCTCGTGTTCAGATTGTTCCCATTGTAGAGTCTTGTCCTTCAGCATATGAAGGAGTTGGCTGACCGTTAACTCTTCCACGGGAACACTGTGGGTCAGAGTCTTCTCCATTTCATCCACCTTTTCCTCCAATGCTTTCACCTTCTTTTCCTCTTGTACTTTGGCTTCCAGCGCTCGGAGAAGTTGCGCCTTGATGCTCTCTAGCTCATGTTCAGAGGCCATTCTTACAGTCTCTGTGTTTCTTACAGTTCCCTTTTCTTCCACTGAACGGATTCCCAGTTGAATCTATTCTTCAAGTTGTTGAATCTCGGTCATTGCCGCCCCATATTTGTCTTGGGTTTCCTTTGATATTTTTATGAGTTCTTGTACATCTTGTCTTTCATGTTCTGCCATGTCTTTCACCTCTAATTTCTCATCTATGGATGGAACTTCTACCGATGAGTCTGTCTTGGCCTTGAGCTCATCAAGAATTTCCTGCAGCCTTTGGACTTCTTGCTCATGTTCAACCTTCAGTTGCTCATATGCTTCCACTGAAACTAGCTTTTCGGAGGTTGCCGAGTTAACCCCTTCCAGAATTGTAGCCTGGGCCTGTTCATACTGTTCTTTCAACTTCTCACACTCTGCTTGTAAGGAGTCATAGAGAAGAACTGGAATAAAATCCTGGCTTCCTGAAGATTCCTCTTCATTTGCTTCTTCCTGCAAATATTCTAACTCCTGAACAGCATAAGGGAGATGTGATCGGTAATTGGTCACGATGGCTCTATGGTCGCTCTCTGCTTGAGCTAGCTGCTTCTGTTGTCTTTCCAGATTCTCCCATTCGGTGTCATAGAACTTTTTCATTGTTTTCATCTCTTGTACGAGACGGTAACTCAATTGTTCTAATTGTTGTCATAATTTGAAATAAGTTTGAGTCCGAGCTCGGTGTTCTTCCGTCATGGATATGTCCGTAACTTGAACAGGCTCAGAATTTTCTGTCAAACTAGGTTGTCGTTGTTCGGTGGAGTTCTGCTCTGAAACTTTGTTCTTCTCTGGAGCATAAGCCTTTATGCATGCCTTCGTTTTTCCAACCTTCGTCGGCAAGTCCATTTCAGCCTTGTCTTTCATATTTGAGTTGGTCTTATCGTCATCCGTTTCAGAATCTGAGCTGATTGTCTGCACCGAGTCCTCACTCGTTATGGCTTTTAGATAGTGCCATTCCATGTCTATTTTCTTGATCCACTCCCGTCCTAGAAGTGGTGGTCCTCCCTCATGTAGTACGTATAAGTTCATTCTTGGGTGTTCATTACCCCTATCTCTCACTTTGACTCTTATCTTTCCCATGGGGTATACTTTATGCCCCGTATATGTCTGCAATACGAACTTGGTATCTCTTAAGGGTATATGTGAGAATAGCCGGTGGTAATCCCTTCGATTTATGACTGATAGAGCTGATCCAGTGTCCAACTCCATTTTCACTTGGATTCCAGCTATTTTTAGCATGACCCAGATAGTTTGTAGGTCAGCTTCCTTACTCACATTGTGAATTCTCAGACTACCCAGCTCCTGGCCGTTTGGGTCTGAGTCTGAATTCTGTTCGTCTGAACTCTTCTCAGCCACCTTGTGTACCTTGTTGTACTTTTCCTGTGATGGCTTCCTTTGGTTGTTGGTCCTTTGGTTGTTGGTCTTCTTCCCTGACCGGCATACCTTAGCTATGTGACCCAGTTTGCCACATTTCCTACATTCCTGGTTCTTAAACCAGCATTGGTTCTGGTCGTGTGTTGTCTTCCCACAACGATAGCATTTTGTTGTTGTCGAGGTAATTTGATCCACACTTAGTGCTGCTGTCTTTAGCTGCATTTCCGCAGTTCCCTTCGCTGCGGCTTCGTGCGATGCTGCAATAAGGACAGCCCTGTCAAGTGTAAGGTCGTTCTCTTCGAGTAGTCGCTTTTGCGTTCCTTCCTTTGCCAGCCCGCACACGAACTTGTCTCGCAATGCCTCTGTCAGATTCCCTCCAAACTGGCAGTATTTCGCTAGTCTACGCAGTTCGACCAAGTATTCTGCGTTGCTTTCGTCTTTCCGTTGCGTTCTCGCATAGAATTTGAATCGTTCCGCCAACATCAACGGTGTGGGGTTCAAGTGATCCTTCAGAACAGCCACAATATCATCGAAAGTCTGATCTGCCGGTTTAGCTGGTGATAGTAGATGCTTCAAGAGCCCGTATGTCTTCGCGCCCATCGAGTTTAGCAAGGTTATAGCTTTGTCATCTTCTTCTATTTTATTGGCCTCACAATAGATCTCGATGCGTTCCACGTACGTGGCCCAGTCTTCTACCTCGGCATTAAAATCGTTGATGTTACCACGCTTAGGCATCTTCCTCTCTTTCTGATAACACCCCGAATTATTTCTTTAACTTATTTTTTTTTTCTAAGATGGCGGTTTTCCCGCGAAAATGGCGGTTTCCCGCGCTTATCTTCTCTCCCCGCCCACTTCAATGGCGGTTTCCCGCTTCTGTCTTCTTCCCCGCCTAATGGCGGCTTCCCGCGTTTCTTCCCTAGCGGGAAGGGTACACTTTCCCCCACAGGCGATGGCTGCTGGCTTTCAGATTCACAGCCTGCGCATCGGCTTCAGTGCTTTCCCTTTTCTCGGCAAGGCAACCGGCGCTGGGTACACCCCGTTGACGGTGAACAGGTTCAGCCGCTGGGCTGGCTCTCGCTCAGTTCCCCTTGCTCGGGCTCGGTCTCTCTCCCGCTCTCTCGGCTCTACCGGCGCTGGGTACACCCCGTTGACGGAGAACAGTTTCAGCCACTGGACTGGCTCTCGCACAGTCTCCCTTGGTCAGCTCTGCCTCTCCCGCTCGCTTGGCTCCCAAACGCCTCTCCCAGCCGTCTCGCAGTGCTTCGTGGCTTCAGTCGCTGCCCGGCCTTTTTCGCCGGTCGCGGTCTAGCTGTCTCACGACGCCGTTGCGTCCCCAGCCTGTCTGTACCGCGGCTTCCTTGCTCCACACTGCCCCAGTCTCAGCGCCTCTGGGCCCGACTTCTGTCCGGCTCCTTTCCCCCTCGACCGTGGTCGAGTGCACCGCCCTTATCCTCCGGTTATTCTTTTTACTTTTCCCTTACTCACAGTCACCGTGGCCGCCTTGCTTCTCGTGCTGATCGGCTCACTCCTCACCGTGGCAGAAGGGACAGTCAGTGCCTGTTGCTGATGGAAGTCTTTGTCTCTGAATTCTTCCTCCTTTCCAGCTCTGCAGACTCGAGTTTTCTCCCAGCAGAATGACGAGGGCGGTTGCCTCTTCTCGACGCTCGTTAACTGCTTCGGAATTATTGTTGCCGCAGGGTACGATCGGACTCATCGCCACTGTAAAGTCTGTGGGTTGTTTAGTTAATTAATACACAGACTCCAAGAGTAACTTAAAACAGGACTTTACTATTCGAAGGTCAGGGCGAATCTGCCCAATAACTCCTGGCACAACACTTATATACTGGTGTGGTCACCGTCGGTATTACCGTATACAGAAGCCAAACAAAGTAGTGCCACACCTAAAATAGTTCTCTTAAAGGTGAACGGTTACATACAATAGTTCTCTTAAAGGTAGACGGGTACATACACTACAGAGAGTTCCATCTTTTGGTGAAGAAATGTTTCCTAACTTCTCTCCTGAATGGCCTGGCTCTGATTTTAAGGTTATGTCCCCTTGTCCTAGACTCCCCAACAGTGGAAAAAGTTTCTCTCTCTCTACCCTATCAAATCCTTTCAAAATCATAAAAACCTCAATCAAATTAACCTTCTATATTCCAGGGAATACAAGCCTAGTTTATGTAATCTCTCCTCATAATCTAACCCGTGAAGCCCTGGTAACATTCTGGTGAATCTGCGCTGCACTCCTTCCAAGGCCAATATATCCTTTCTACGGTGCAATGCCCAGAACTGTACACAGTACTCCAGATGTGTTCTAGCCAGGGCTTTGTATAGCTGTAGCAAAACTTCCTCCCATTTATATTCTAGCCTTCTAGTTATGAAGCCAAAATATTCTAATGGTTAATAGTTGCCACAAATAAAATCTGTACATCTGTTTAGACTGGCGTGACAAAAAAAAGCATATTTTTCGATGATGGTTCATGTTTTTCAGTTCTTCCTGTCTTTCACAGTACACATTAATAACTAAGTGGGCCGAAAGTCCACAGGCCTTTGATCCTAACTTGAGTTCGATAATTGCCCTGCCAGAAACCACTGACCCCACTGAACTTTCCGGAGTCGAGGGAAGGATGCCATATTTATTAAAAAATCCTGGCAGGCACCTGACCTCTGGGGTGCCTCTCATTTGCCCACCAGTCTGGGCAGCCAACAAAATGAGGTGGAGGCTGCCCACTCTGGCCGGTTGTCAGGCCTCCCCTCGGAAACAGGCTACAATTAGGTCAATTCACCCCTTGTTTAAGGGGACCAAAAATCACCAAAATCTTTGGGAATCCAGGCCACGGTCTAGGCACACAGGACGGCTCCATTGCAGCCTAGCAGTGGCAGGTATACCTCCTTTCACTGGATGTACTAGCCGCTGTTGTACCACCAGGTCAGGTCTGAAGAAGCACTAAGCCTGGGAGTTCCCCTCCTTGAGCATGCCCCCTCTGTTGCAGGTGAGTTTGTTTGGGGTGGACAGAAAGTCCATTCCAAACAGGCTCTGTGGAAACTCGTGGAGACGGCCTCCACTTACCATATCCAGGTCTTGGCCTAATTCCTGGGCCTCCCCCTGGATTCTGAGAGGGCTGTCCTATGATGAGAGATTGTGTAGAATGGGCCTATACTCTCTGGAGTTTAGAAGAATGAGAGGTGATCTCATTGAAACATGCAAGATTCTGAAGGGGATTGACAGGGTAGATGCTGAGAGGTTGTTTCCCCTGGCTGGAGTGTCTAGAACTAGGGGGCACAGTCTCAGGATAAGGGGTAGGCCATTTAAGACTGAAATGAGGAGGAATTTCTTCACTCAGAGGGTTGTGAATCTTTGGAATTCTCTGTCCCAGAGGGCTGTGAATGCTGAGTCTTTGAGTATATTCAAGGCTGAGATAGATAGATTTTTGGACTGTAGTGGAATCCAGGGATATGGAGATCGGGCGGGAAAGTGATGTTGAGGTTGATGATCAGCCATGATCTTATTAAATGGCGGAGCAGGCTCGAGGGGTCGTATGCTCTTATTTCTTATGTTCTTATGACTCCCTGAAGGTTTACGGAATGGTGTGCGAAAACTTTCTCTTACTAATATCAATTTTTTATTTCCAGATTTGTTTAAACTATGTTCTCTGGATCATTAGCCCAGGCCTCTGGATTGCTAGTCCAGTGACATAACCACTACACCACTGTACCTCCTGTTTCTAAATTACATTAATTACATTTAATGACTATAAATGGTTTCTATAATCTGTCAGCAAGTTTATCAGTTTTAACAACAATCCTTTGCCATCACCTAATCTAGTCATTAAAATACCAAAGCTAATCAACGTCAGCACACCATGACTTCATGTAAATTAGGTCAATGAAGAAGGCAAACACGTGTGACCAAGGTTTTATAAATGGAACCGCAGAGGGATGCACATGTCAAGGTATTTAAACTCAAATCATTGGCATTTATACCAAGGAATGGACAAGAATTTGACATGCTCCATATTCTATGCCGTTATTAATGTGTATGAGCTTCATCATTCATTCCCCTGCTGAAAAATGGAAGGTTTCACATGCTATTTAGACTACACTGCTCAATATCAATATACACGTGAAAATCTATATTGAATGAGTATCCATCTTAACTTCATTTTACCTCTATTAAAGAATTAAATTTAAATATATCAATTTATTCAGATTTTTGCTAATCATTTGATAAAACATCCTTCTTGGTATTTTAATGTTAACATGTTCCCCATTGTCAATATTTGAAACAGTAAATATTTCTCAGGTTTACAAATAGAATGGAAGATTCATCCTGTTTACACAACCGTGTTTTCTACTGGTTATAACAAGAATTCCATTGGTCGACTCAGAAGAATGATATTGGAGACGCCATATTCTGCATGAGACGCTAAACCGAGGCCTTACCTGCCCTCTCAGGTAGCTGTTTCAGAACCCATGGCACTATTCGAAGAAGCGCAGGGGATTTTACTAGTAAAAATAACCAGATTATCTAGTCATTTATTGAATTGCTGTTTGTGGGATCTTGCTGTGCACAAATTGGCAGCAATGTTTCCCTACATTACAACAGAGACTATTGTAGGATAGTGTACAATGGGCTTGGTCTTGCTGGAAAAATAATGCCATGTTAACGATGCACGCCGTTATTAATGTGCAAATCAGCCAGCAAGTTCAGGGGATTAAAAGATAGGCTGTGAGTTGCGAATCTCCAGAACTTGCTGGTCAATTTACGGTTGCTTCGCATAAATGGCATCATTTTTTTCTTACTTTTCCTTTCTGTCTCTTTTTTCTATCTCTCTCTTAATCCAAACTATCTTTCCCTCTCTTTATTTATCTTTCTGTACGTGATTTGACTCTAATTCATTCTTCTCCGTCATTCCCCTGTTTCTTTCTCAATCTTTAAATCTCATTGGTTAAGGAGATAGACTGTTGGTTCACGATGGTCCCAGATGCCCCCTGCCACTATCAGCTCGCACTTGCAGCCGAAAGACCAGATATAGCCTTCAGGTGAAGTAGGGTTCGAAGGCAAGAGATAATTGGACCAAAAGATGCAGATACTCTGTAACCATTTTAAAGTTTTAAATTTTGTCCTTATTTTTAAGGAAGTTACAGCAAAAAATGTTTTCGAGCTGAAGGGTGCAGATCAAAGTCTAACTAATGGAGCGCGCTGCGAGATGCCCCGCTCCAGCGAGATCCGGCCCAATATAATAGGGAAAATAGCTTAACAATACAGAAGTCAGTATTAATATCGTTACTATCTTATGAGAATGTATTCAGTGTGATAGAAGCTAACACATTAGGTTGTTAGGATTCCACACACCAAAGCTAAGTAAGCAGAAGGTGTCAGTTCAAGGCAATTTAAGAAGCATCAAGGCTTTCTGTAAATAATTATAGCTAGTTTGTGGACAACATGTCTAGGTTGCACTAGTTATTATTCTGGTATGGATGTGATGTTTATAAACATGCAACATTTTCTTGTCTTCTACTGATAATAAATGAAATGCCTTTACATTCCAGTGAGAATGGAGTATATGTGATGCAACATTGCCATCTAATGGTGTAGTAGCATATGACACATAAGGATCACATGACAATAATCTCAGAATTGATAGGTTCAGAGAAAGTCATCTTACGAATTGTCTTTAAGGTGTATAAATAAGATCACTTTCCATAGTTCTTTGGTATTCCATGCTGAGAACTCACCTGGATTGGTTAGTAGTTTGAAGACCCTGATGGATATCCTACTTGTAAGTATATAGGCTTGCTTGTGCTTTCTGCTGATGTTAATGAAACCAACAAGATGATTTATCTCTGGCATTTGAACCTATATAATTTGGATTAATCTACTCGGTTGATCTAACAACTACATTTACAAAAAGTACTTCATTGGCTGTAAAGTGCTTTGGCACATCCTGACATTATGAAAGGCACTATAAAAATGAATCCGTTGTTTAGAGAAATGCTAAAATGAAATTTCCCATTAATCTTTTGTTGGTAATTGCATTACCTATTGTGGGACTGAGTAATACAGACCAAGGCTTAAATCTCCTTCGATCTCCTTGGATTGTACCACCACCACTTCTCAGATGCCACTAAATCTGTCTCCTGGGGTAGTTCTCGTACCCTTTCTATTATTATGCCTTCCCCCCTTCTTTTTTATTTATGTAATGCACTACTCAAAGTGTTGAAAGGCTGCACCTCTTGGAAAGTGTGGTGTTAAACAGAACACTGCAGTGTGGTCACCTGATCATTAGGCCCTATGCCTATCGGTACTGCTTTGGCAAGTGGCCTCATAAGTAAGGAGACAATTTGTATCATAGCTGCACTACAGGTTGTGACTAATTGGGTTCTATATGAAAGAGAGACTTTGAGGGATACCACTGAGGCCATCAATAGTCCATGTGGCATGATAAGAAGGCTAGCACTAATCAGTGGCCTTTCAAGCTAGCCCACTGGGCGCTCAGCAGTGCTGCTTTGAAGGGCTGCTTTTACTTCAGTGGATGCCTAAATGTGACCATACTGGTGTGGACGCCCAGCAGAATTACTAAAAAGACCCAGCTAGTCCATTGGGGTCAAAAGCAGAGGTATTTTAGAAGTGGGACTGCCATACTTACACAAACCATCTTGTCTTGGCTCTGTAGATTGTTTATCTTATCTGCGGTCTACAAAGTGGGGAGAATTTATGTGATGGCACATGATAAATTCCAGTAGCTGGTATACAGAGAAACTGTTCAGTCTTATAATCCACTTATCTTGATATTGGGCAGAAACAAGGTGTGCTCCGCTCATAGGGGACACACTGTCCGCTAAAAGGAATGGCTGTTGATGCTGAATCCAGGATAATATCTAGCACAAAAACTCCAAAATGGTGACACTTTCAGATCTGCCTCTTGTAAGAAACCAGATGCTGTAAACTAGTTAAACAAGTGAGATGGTCTTTAAAAAATTCTTTGACGTATTTAATCTGGCCCCATTGCTGCTTTGACTCTCACTGTCAGTGCCACTGAAGGAACTGGTGTTATTCTGGCATTTAAGGTTTCATACCTGACACTTCCCCTTCCATCCATTCTGATACTGAACCTTTGTTCAATGATTTCTGCCATTCTATAGACTCTCAGAATTATTCCCTATCACACCTGATGTCCTGATCAATCTACAGCATTTTGAGCCAACTTTATCTTAAAGTGAAATCTGACTTCTCCGGCTCACTTCTGTTCCAACTCCAATACTGATTTTGGCAAAGAATTTCTCTCTATTCCTGCATTCTGTTCTACCTTTCTGACAGACACTGGAACAGTTCCCATGGATTGGAGGGTAGCTAATGTAACCCCACTATTTAAAAAAGGTGGTAGAGAAAAAACAGGGAATTATAGACTGGTAAGCCTGACATCGGTAGTGGGGAAACAGTCCATTATAAAAGATGTAATAGCAGAGCACTTGGAAAACAGTGACAGGATCGGACAAATTCAACATGGATTTACAAAAGGTAAATCATGCTTGACTAATCTACTGGAATTTTTTGAGGATGTAACTGGTAGAATAGATAAGGGAGAACCAGTGGATGTGGTGTATTTGGACTTTCAGAAGGCTTTCGATAAGGTCCCGCATAAGAGACAAGCGTGCAAAGTTAAAGCACATGGGATTGGGGTTAAGTACTGACTTGGATAGATAACTGGTTGGCAGACAGGAAGCAAAGAGTTGGAATAAACGGGTCTTTTTCCGAGTGGAAGGCAGTGACTAGTGGGGTACCGCAGGGATCGGTGCTAGGACCCCAGTTATTCACAATATATATTAATGATCTAGACGAGGGATCTAGATGTAATATCTCCAAGTTTGCAGACAACACAAAGCTGGGTGGACGTGTGTGCTGTGAGGAGGATGCAGATAAACTCCAGTATGATTTGGACAGGTTGGGTGATTGGGCAAATGCATGGCAGATGCAGTATAATGTGGATAAATGCGAGGTTATCCACTTTGGTGGCAAAAATAGGAAGGCAGATTATTATCTGAATGGCAATAGATTGGGAAAAGGGGAAGTGCAACGAGACCTGGATGTCCTTGTGCACCAGTCGCTGAAGGTAAGCATGTAGGTGCAGCAGGCGGTTAAGAAGGCAAATGGTATGCTGGCCTTCATAGCGAGAGGATTGGAGTACAGGAGCAAGGATGTCTTGCTGCAGTTGTACAGGGCCTTGGTGAGACCACACCTTGAGTACTTTGTGCAGTTTTGGTCGCCTTATCTGAGGAAGGCTGTTCTTGCTATGGAGGGAGTGCAGCGAAGATTCACCAGACTGATACCTGGGATGGCAGGAATGACGTATGAAGAGACATTGGGTCAATTAGGCTTATATTCACTAGAGTTTAGAAGAATGAGAGGGGATCTCATTGAAATGTATAAAATTCTAACAGGACTCGACAGACTAGATGCAGAAAGGCTGTTCCCGATGATGGGGGAGTCCAGAACCAGGGGTCACAGTCTAAGGATAAGGGGTAAGCCATTTAGGACTGAGATGAGGAGGAATTTCTTCACCCAGAGAGTGGTGAATCTGTGGAATTCTCTACCACAGAAGACAGTTGAGGCCAATTCATTAAATATATTCAAGTAGGAGTTAGATATATTTCTTAAGGCTAAGGGGATCAAGGGATATGGGGAGAAAGCAGGGACCGGGTACTGTATTTGGATGATCAGCCATGATCGCATTGAATGGCGGAGCAGGCTCGAGGGGTTGAATGGCCTACTCCTGCTCCTATCTTCTATGTTTCTATGTCTTTCTTTGAACAACCCACAAGCCACATACAGATACTTAAAAAAAATAGATTCAGTTTGTTATTTTTAAAACAGAAATGTACCATTCAAACCTGCCCACTGTAGTCTAAATTCAGCGGGCTGGATTTTACGAACCTCGGCAGGTCCGTGGTGGGCAATGCTGGTGGCGGGTCCCGACCCAGCTACTGGCTCCATCCCAGCCTCTGAAATGAATTCCCCTCAATGGTGCTTGTTAAGCCCGCCCAGTGTGTTTCCCGGCCAATTAGAGGAAGCGGGTCTGGTGACGTCATTTGATGATGCGTCATCAGCCAGTCACCATCTGTCAATGGTGGGAGAGGTAATGAGGTCAGACTGGATGCAGACTTGTATAACAACTTGCAGCATGGTGAATCTGTTGTGGAAATGCAGTGAGGAAGAGTTTGTGGCTGAGGGAAGCTATCTCTGTAAGGTGGGAGCTCTTACTGTACATTTGAAGCAGTGAACTCAACAGCTGATTCAATGGCCACTGAGCTCCCGCCTCAGCTTCACAGACATAGTCCACGACCAGCGTGGACCCTGTGGGCGAGCTGTCGAATGCATTCTTAAGTGGCTCTAAACAAACCACTAATTACCTGAATTGGGTCCCCCGCTGTGAACCCGCCGCTGTGTGTCAGGTCTGCTCAGCACTGACAGACCCGACAGACAGGTGCTTGGCAGCGGGTTCACAGCAGGGTCCCGACCTGCTGGGGGAAAAAAACATTTTCCCACCCGACCCGTCACCAATTGCACCCGCTGACCTCCTGCTAAATCCAGCCCTGTCTTTTAAAAAAAATAAAATGATAATTCATTAAAACAGCCTCAGTACAAAAAAACACCACCCTACACAGAGAAGATACATCTCAGGTTCAATCCCTGGTCTTTACTACGTTTAAGGGAGCCAATTGCACAAATTTATAGATTGAATCGAGTTGCTTTTGATTTGAAAATTTCATCATTTCAGTGGGTCTCATTTGATACAGTAGCAATCTGTCTTTGGGTAGTGTTTATCAGATACATATATATAGTATATTGGTTTGTGTTTATCTAATGCTGATAACATTTACTGATTACAATCTCTGCTTCTGCCACCTGCCAAACTTGAAAGAGTGTCTTGGCCAGTTTCTCGTCCATGTATCAATTTATCGCTTTCCTGCCTGTCCTTTTTAACCTCTATTGCCTGTTACCAGCATTTGTTATTAGAATTCCTTCCCTGTCTCATACCACGGCTCTCTTTTATAAACAAAACCTTCTCCTTTAATTGTTTTAACCTGTACTTTAGATTGAAAGAAAAACTGAATACTAAAAATCTGAAACAAAAACAAAAATGCATGGCTTTATACTTTCCAATTTTTATTTTATATCCCGCTCTGTCTATCCTCTCTATTCAGTAGCCATATAAAAGTCAGCCCTGTCATGCAGACCACATCTCCTGATGTAACACCTGCACAAGAGCTTATTACTCACCATCTGCCTTCTTCAAATGTGTTTTTTTCATACCAGTACATAATTTGGTGTAAATAAAAAATTACATAAATGAACAGGGAATATGTATGTTAATGAAATACTGATATATAATAATTGTGGGGCTATGATTGCATAATATCAAATAAGCAACCAGGATGAAGGTTTAAACTTTCTCTTCCAAATAATTGATTGTGCTGCAGCCAGATGTCATTTCTTGGTTTATTTTTTCAACAAACCACTGCTGCCAACGCCCACTGCTCCTTCTC
This sequence comes from Somniosus microcephalus, assembly GCF_052327205.1. NCBI lineage: Eukaryota > Metazoa > Chordata > Chondrichthyes > Squaliformes > Somniosidae > Somniosus > Somniosus microcephalus. The sequence continues at coordinate 67,717,080 of NC_140991.1, forward strand.
ATGTTTGCCAATACAGTAGAACGATCCTTTTCTGATTTACATTTCATCTTCTTTTCTTGATTAGTAAAACTGCATTATGTTTCTTTTATTTATTTGCACTGTTCTCGTATTGCCTTACAGTAGGTGCAAGACCAGAATTTAGCAACTCTTGATTATTCACCAATTAAACTCCAGCAGTAATCCTGTGGACACTTGGCAGTGACTCAGTTTTGGTTCCTTCTACAAAAGCAAAATACTGCGGATGCTGGAAATCTGAAATAAAAACAGAAAATGCAGGAAATACTCAGCAGGTCAGGCAGCATCTGTGGAGAGAGAAACAGAGTTAATGGGCTGGATTTTCCTAAGCCCCTGGAGTCGGGTTGGAGGCGTGCGGGCGATAAAAACCGGAGATCCAGGGGTCCCGACCCCATCCCGCCTCCAACCCGCCTCCATGTCAATTTCATAGGAGTCGGGTTCCCGACAAGTGCTGGAACCTGACTCCCAGAGGCGGGAAGGGATTAAAGGCAATGAAACTGCCTGTTAACAGGTAGTTAACAGGTAGTTTTTTGCCTATTTGTGATTTTTATTGCTGGTTTGTGGGCTTCCCGACAGCTCCAAACCACGAAAAGTTTTCGAGGCGGGACGTGGGTCTGAGGTCTTGGAGGGGTCGAGATGCCCAGTGTTCAGGTGAGTGAGGGGTGCAGGAGTGCAAAGGTCAGTGTTTTGCAAGTGTTTAAATAAGTTTAACTTACTTTTACTTACCTTTACAGGAGTCCTGCATTCTGGTGTCGGGAGTCGGCTGCAAGAACCACAGAAGCTCCGATTTTTTAAACAAAATCAGCTTCTTTGTTTCTACAGCAAAATGATTTTAAAGTTATCCTGAGAAAGGACTGAGGCTGAATTAGCAGTTTTTCAGTGCTTGACAGCTTCAAACAGCTGTTAAACACTGATATTTCATGTGCCAAAAGCTTTTGACAGATGAAATGTCAATCTCTGACGTCACCTGTTGCCGGGTGGCCCTTAATTGGCCTGCTGAGCCCACAGGGCGGGCTCAACAAGGTCAATCAGAGGAAAATCCAGTGGGTTGCCCACATCTCCATGGAGGCGGGACAACAAGCCCGAATGTGGGTTTCCCACCTCCAACCCGCCCCCGTAGCAAAATCCAGCCCAATGTTTCAGGTTGATGACTCTTTGTCAGAACAGTTCTGACAAGTGGTCAACGACCTGAAACGTTAACTCTGTTTCTCTCTCCACAGATGCTGCCTGACCTGCTGAGTATTTCCAGCATTTTCTGTTTTTATTTTTGGTTCCTTCTAACCTGCAGCTATGCCATCAAGGATTCCTTGGCAGATAAATTAGGTTCCATTGTACTGCAGGACCAAAATCATGAATGTATAACATGGCTTAATATGCAGCAATAAAGGTGAGCTTTAATTTTAGTTAACAGTTAAAAGAAAATGTAGCTGGCCGTCTGGTTGACCGAGTGATTCCCGGTAGTCTAGTCTGGAAGTTTTTGTCATAGTTGTACGATGTGCCCATCCAATCTAATGTCTAATGATAGTCAGCTAAAGCGTCAGCAATAGTTTGGATCTTAGATGATTTAATTTCAACACACAGATTCATGAAAGCTCCCAGTCATTGCTTACCACCAGCCTATGAACAGGCTAGGGAGACACCTGCTGTTTGATGACGGCAGTGTTCTCATTTTTTACTAAAATTAATCTGGGACCTCTTCTGCTGTATTTTTCAAACCTTGAAGTGATGGGTGCCATTACATCACACCCTGATTTAAAAAAAACACTGGCACAAATCTACATTTATTTCCATAAAGTATAGTCTGGTGCGGCAAAAATGAATTTTTACCTGTGTTGACGTTTTTAAAAACTTATCTATTGTACTACTTGAAACAGCAGATAAAGGGTTAACACTCCGGTTGACACAAAGTGCCTGGGCAGCAGAAAGCATTGACAATAAGTGGATTCCAATTTAAGGTCTACACTTAGAGAGGAAAGCGATTGTCATCTTCATTATTTTTATATATTTCACTGTCTTATACTGTTTACTATTCGTTCCTCTATCCTGTAAGTAAAACCACTCGTTTTTTTCAAAGTCTGCATCTCAATTTAGTAAGGGTGTAAATCCACTCCTCCCTTTGAAGGGAGCAGAATCGCATAGCATCACATTCCCAGCAAGTGGAGGCTGTGAAAATCAGCCCCAAAAGCTCCTGCGTCTCATCCAACTTCATCCTTAGCTATTTAAACACGTTCATGCAGTACGTGTGTCACCCATTTTTCCTTCCCAGGCTCGATACTTTTACACTTGTCTGCATGAAAATTCATCTGCTATTTTTTACACATATTTTGTGCAACTCATTATATAGTTTCTGCGCCGTCTCCTCTGAATCCATTAGTTTGGTATTGTCTACAAATGTGACAAATCTTCACTGAGTTTCTGGATCTATGTCATTAATATAAATTAGAAACTGCAGTGCTGCCTTTCTCAACATGGGGCCAGGGGCACCACGCTCTTCACTGCCTGCCAACCCAACATAACTCCTCCAACAACTACCTGTTGTTCTCTACTTCAACCAATTTCTTATCCATTCCCACATGTTTGAGCTTAACTAACAGCTTTTCATGTGGAACTTTGTCAAATGTCTTTTGCATGTACACCACCCCAAATCCACAGTCCACTTGGGTTGTCACTTCCTCAAAAAAGTTGAGGAGTTTTGTCAGGTAGGATCTTTCTCTTCTGAAGTCAGGATGACTGCTGCTTACTAGGCTATAATTGTACAGACAATCCTCAAGTTTACTCTTGATAATCAATTCATTATTTTACATGAAATTGAAGTCAAACTAATGTTGGATGCGTCTGTTTTGTCACCTGTAATATATGTGGGTAGAACAAATGAAGGACAGAGACACGATGAGTTGCTAGTTAAGGTGCTTGTTTACTAGGCCAGAGCGAACTGAGCATGCTCATACCAAACCATACATTACACTGCTTTCCCCCTTAAAAAAATGTATGTATTCCCTTCAAATACAACAAAACTATGGTCCCACTTTTCCCAGCATTACCACATAACAAAATCTCCTGTTTTTTTTTCTTTTAAATCAACTACAAATCCAGTTTAATAATAGGTGTGCAGAACCTTCCTGATCTCCTTACAGAAGGTTTTGGTGTTGAACCAATTTCCGGGCTGTTTTGTTTTGGTTCCAAACTCAAAGATGATCCCGTTTCTATCTCAGATTTGTTTGAACCTGGAACTTCAGTTATTAAAGTCTGAATGGAGTTAAACTCTTGTATGAGTTCATGATCAAGTGGTTCAAGATCACATCTTGGTTCATTTTTGGCAGAGATCACTTGATCTACATGAACACTTTGGATTTCGTCACCAATTTCAACCAAATATCTCTTGGTTCCACCAACCTCTACTATGGTTCCTACATCCCACTTGTGTGAACACGACTTGCAGAGGGGACTGAGAATACGAACACACTTGTTTTGTTTGAAACTGCGTTCTTTCTAATTGGTGACATAATAACATTCTTGACTCTACTGTTCCTGTTCAACTCTTGAGGCCAAATTCGATTGAACAAGACTCAATCGTGTTCTCAATCTCCTCTTCATCAAGAGTTCTGCTGGGGTATGTCCAGTGTAGTGTGCGGAGTAGTTCTGAAATTTGACAAATGTTGCTTTGTGCTGAGTCCCGAACAACCCTTCAACACTTGCTTTTTGAGAGCTTCTTTCACTATTCTGACTGACCTTTCAGCTGCTCTGTTTGAAGCTGGATGATTTGGTGGAACGAGAGTGTGTTTGATACCATTCCATTTCATGAACTCTTGGAATAGAGCAGAACGGAACTGAGGGCCATCGTCAGAAACAAACTCTTCAGGTAAGCCATGACATGCAAAGATAGACCTCAACTCATCTATGGTATGTTCAGTTGTAGTATTTGAACCCAGGGCCAGAAAATTCCAGTGTGTGTGCTTTGACAGCGGATCAGGAACACACTGTCAAAACACACACACTGGACTTTCCCGATGTCGGGTCTGCCAGCACTGAGCAGACCCGACACACAGCGGCGGGGGAGGCAATTAAAATCATTAGTGGCTTGTTTACAGCCACTTATCCATGTTTTTTTCCCAGATTTTTGGATTTGACAGGTCGCCCACTGGTTTCCCGCTGTGCCTAGACCTCCTCTGTGAAGCTGAGGTGGGAGGTCAGTAGTCATTGAATCAGCTGTGTTGACTGCTTCAAATGTACAGGAAAAGCTCCCACCTTACAGAGATATCTTCCCTCAGCCACAAACTCTTCTTCACTGCATTCCACAACATATTCACCATGCTGCAAGTCTTTACACAAGTCTCCATCTAGCCTGACCTCATTACCTCTCTCACCATTGACAGATCGCTGCTGTCATCTCTACTTTATCTGCCATCTATTCCATCAGCATGGGTGCCCTTTATACTCTCTCACCTTGGTCCTCAGAACCCCACCATGATCAGCCCCAACACCAGCAGCACCAGGAACACCAGCAGCACCAACAACAACACCAACCTTCTCCGCAATCAACTGATGCTGCACAGGACAGAGGGCAACAGCACTCGACCACATTGCTGCCCGGGAGGCCAGGGATGGCCTTACCATGGTCAGATTTACTTCACTTGATGCTGTTCACCCTGGCTGCCACATGATGCGCCAGGTTGGCACCACCCCACACCAACACCATAAAGCATCCCTACAATGTGCACGCCATTCCTTTCACACTCATCGCCATTGCGGGGGGTACCATTATGTCTCACCATTTACTGCAACTCACTAAGCCACTTCCAAAGGTGCACACAAATCTGTCCAAGAACGCAAAATGTTGAAAATAAAGGTTTCAATGTTTGACACCACATTAACAGAAACTTTACATGAACATTGCATAAAACACCCAAGTGCCTAACTTGGTATGATTGGACTAGGATGAGGGTGAGTTTGAGGGCTGGCTAGTGAGATGGGGAAGTGATAATGTAGATAGAGAGGGGTGGGTGGAGGTGCAAGGTAAGTTGGTGTAAGTAACGATGTGCAGGAGTAGGGTAGGGAAGGCAGAGTGATGGGGATGTGATGAGAGGCACAGCAGGTGAGGTTGAGTTTGGCTTGGCAGTAACGTTTTGTGATCTACTGAGATCATTGAAAGGTTTGCAGCACTGCAGCCTGGTCCTCCTGATCGCAACCCTGCATGTGCCCTCCTCTGCAATGTGCAACCAGGCTGTGTTGATCTCATGGGGAGGTCTCTTCTGCCCATGGAAAGGGCAGAGGACCTCCCAGCATATGGAGGTAGTCATGGGAGAGCCTGGGTGCAGCCGTGCACCTCTCTGCAGTGCTTGTCAGTGTTTGCAGCACCTCAATGCTGTAGAACATGGACAGCACAAATATCAAAATAAATTTGGCCATGGTCCCTTTAAGGAAACCGGCTGATGATGAGTCATCAAATGACATCACCAGACCCATTTCCTCTAATTGGCCAGGAAACACACTGGGCGGGCTTAACAAGCCTCATCAAGGGAAATTCATTTCAGAGGCCAGGATGGAGCCAGCAGCGGGGTCAGGACCAGCCACTGACGTCGCCTGCCCCGGACCAGCCAAGATTGGTAAAATCACAGCCCGTGCGATTCACTTCAATCCACTTTGAGTGATAAAACATAAGAACATAAGCAGTAAGAGCAGGAGTAGGCCATACGGCCCCTCGAGCCTGCTCCGCCATTCAATAAGATCATGGCTGATCATCGACCTCAACTCCACTTTCCCGCCCGATTCCCCTACAGTCCAAAAATCAATCTATCTCAGCCTTGAATATATTCAAAGACTCAGCATTCACAGCCCTCTGGAGCAGAGAATTCCAAAGATTCACAACCCTCTGAGTGAAGGAATTCCTTCTCATCTCATTCTTAAATGGCCTACCCCTTATCCTGAGACTATGCCCCCTCGTTCTAGACACTCCAGCCAGAGGAAACAACCTCTCAGCATCTACCCTGTCAATCCCCTTCAGAATCTTGTATGTTTCAATGAGATCACCTCTCATTCTTCTAAACTCCAGAGAGTATAGGCCCATTCTACACAATCTCTCATCATAGGACAGCCCTCTCAGCCCAGGAATCAATCCAGTGAACCTTCGTTGCACCGCCTCCAAGGCAAGTATACCCTTCCTTAGATAAGGAGACCAAAACTGTGCACAATACTCTAGGTGTGGTTTCACCAGGGCCCTGTACAATTGTAGCAAGACTTCCTTACTCTTATTCTCCAACCCCCTTGCAATAAAGGCCAACAAGCCATTTGCCTTCCTTATTGCTTGCTGTACCTGCATGCTAGCTTTCTGTGTTTCTTGCACGAGGACACCTAAATCTCTCTGAACACCAAAATTTGAAAGTTTCTCACCATTTAAAAAATATTCAGTTTTTCTAGTCTTCCTACCAAAGTGAATAACCTCACATTTCCCTACATTATACTCCATCTACCACCTTACAGCCCTCTCACTCAGTCTATCTATATCTATATCCCTTTGCAGACTCTTTGAGGGCTAAATTCAGTTGATTTGCGCCTCCCGTTAGCGCCCTAAAAGGGCGCTAATGGGGCGCAAATCAATTAGCGCCTGGATGCGGCGCCACTAACACCTCCCATGAAATTCAGCCAACTGTTAGCCCCGCGTGGCGCTGCGCCACCGGCGATGACATCATCGCTGTGCACAGTGCCCCGCTCGCGCCACGGCTGTAATATTGGGTGGTGCTCCCTGACTTACCGCCGGACGCTATATCCACTGGGGTCGGGGGGGCCTACCTGCGGCTGGGGCAGCGCTAGTTAAAAGGGAGGTGGCAGGCAGCCATTTTTGTTGCTGGCCACCTGCCAGCACCTGCCCCCGTTGCTGTCCCCGACCCCTGTGAAGCCCCCCCGCAGGTTGCTGGCTGCTCTCCGTGAGCCCGGTACTCTTCTTGAGTGCCGGGCTCATTTTCTGGCACTCCAGATCCCTGATGGCCCAGCTGGGCGCCGGGACGTGCTGCGCCAGGCCCCTCCCCTTTAATGAGAGGAAGGTCTGCAGTACCGCGGCGCGATGTGCTGCAGCGCCATTGGCTCGCAGCGCCCCAAGAGGGATGCGGGGCACTTCCAGTAGCACCCCTCCTCCCTTTCGGGGCACTACCTGGGAAAATCGGCCACGGGGGCGCTAAGTTTTTTGGGGAGCTAAACTTAGCGCCCTTGTGTTCTCCTCACAGCTTACTGTCCCACCTCGCCTTGTATCATCAGCCAACTTGGATTCACTACACTCGGTCCCTTCATCTAGGTCATTAACATAGATTGTAAATAGCTGAGGCCCCAACACTGATCCTTACAGCACCCCACTAGTTACAGCCTGCCAACCTGAAAAAATCTGTTTATCCCTACTCTCTGTTTTCTGTCCGTTAACCAATCCTCTATCCATGCTATTATATTACCCCCAACCCCATGAGCCCTAATCTTGTGTAATACATTTTTATGTGGCACCTTATCAAATGCCTTTTGGAAATCCAAATATACTACATCCACTGGTTCCCCTTTATCTACCCTGCTAGTTACATCCTCAAAAAACTCTAATAAATTTGTCAAACATGATTTCCCTTTCATAAAACTATGTTGACTCTGCCTAATCATGTTATGATTTTCTAAGTGACTTGACACCACTTCCTTAACAACGGATTCCAGCATTTTCCCGATGACTGATGTCAGGCTAACTGGCCTGTAGTTCCCTGTTTCTTCTCTCCCTCCTTTCTTGAATAGCGGTGTTACATTTGCGACCTTCCAATCCGCTAGGACCATTCTAGAATCTAGGGAATTTTGGAAGATCAAAACCAATGCATCCACTATCTCTTCAGCCACCTCATTTAGAACCCTAGGATGTAGGCCATCAGATCCGGGGGATTTGTCGGCTTTTAGTCCCATTATTTTCCCTAGTACTTTTTCCCTACTTGTATTAATTACGTTAAGTTCCTCACCCTCATTAGATCCTTGGTTCCCCACCATTTTTGATATGCTTTTTGTATCTTCTACTGTAAAGACAGATACAAAATATTTGTTTAACATTTCTGCCACTTCCTTATTCCCCATAATAATTTCTCCTGTTTCAGCCTCTAAGGGACCAACATTTACTTTTGCTATTCTTTTCCTTTTTACATACTTGTAGAAACTCTTACAATCTGCTTTTATATTTCTTGCTAGTTTTCTCTCATTCTATTTTTTCCCTTTTTATCAAATTTTTGGTCAACATTTGCTGGTTTCTGAAACTCTCCCAATCCTCAGGCTTACTATTATTCTTTGCAACAGTATAAGCTTCTTTTTTCAATCTAATGCTATCCTTAACTTCTTTAGTTAGCCACGGTTGGATCACTTTTCCCATGGAGTTTCTGTTTCTCAATGGAACGTATTTTTGTTGAGAATTATGAAATATTTCTTTAAATGCTAGCCACTGCTTATCTGCCGCCATACCATTTAATCTATTTTTCCATTCTACCTTAGCCAACTCGCCCCTCATAACAATGCACTTGACTTTATTTAAGATTAAGGGCTCAATTTTCCAAGCCCCGAGGAGGCAGGTTTGGAGGCGGGAAAATTGCAGAATCGGGGGGCAGGAACCCATCCTGCCTCCAACCCGCCTCCATGCCAATGTCCCAGGAGGCGGGTCCCTGACCTGTGCTGGGAGTCGCCTCTCCGAGGCGGGAAAGGGATTAGTGCTAATTAACTGCCTGTTAACAGGTAGTTAACAGGCAGTTTTTTGCCTAATCCCTATTTTTAGCCCTGAAGTGTGGGCTGTCCGATGGCTCTGAACCACGCCAAGTTAGCGAGGCGGACCGTCGGTCTGCAGGGGTTGGAGGGATCGAGATGTCCATTGTGCAGGTGAGTGATGGGTGCATGTGTGCAGAGGTAAGTGTGTGAGGTAAGTGTAAAATGTTTTAATAAGTTTTACTTATCTTTACTTCTTCCTGCAGGCTTCCTTCCTTCAGTTCTCGGGAGTCCCTCAGTTCAGCGGCACAGAAAGCAGAATGGCCGCTGAACTGTCAAAAGCTGCAGCCTCTGCTTTCTGGTCTGGAGAGATCTCTAACTGAGTCTGAGTAGAAGGACTCAAGTTAGAAGACAGATTGTCCGTGTTTGACAGCTTCACAGAGCTGTCAAACACTGATTTTTCATCTGTCAAAAGCTCTTGACAGATGAAATGTCAATCACTAATGTCACCAGTAACCAGGTGTCCCTTAATTGGCCTGCTGAGCCCGCTGGGCAGGCTTAACAAGGTCAATCAAGGGAAAGTAGCGTGGGTTGGCCACAAGTCGATGGAGGCGGGACTACAACCCAAAAAGTGGGAGTCCCGCCTCCAAAAGCTCCCCATTGACAAAATCAAGCCCTAAGACTCCAGTTTCGGACTTAGGCAAGTCACTCTCAAAATTAATGTGAAATTCAATCATATTATGATCATTCTGCCCCAGAGGATCCTTTACTATGAGATTGCTAATTAACCCTGTCTCATTACACAATACAAGATCTAAAATAGCCTGTTCCCTGGTTGGTTCCATGACATATTGTTCCAGGAAACTGTCCTGAATGCATTCCATGAACTCGTCCTCCAGACTACCTTTGCCAATTTGATTTGTTCAGTCTATATGAAGATTAAAGTCCCCCAAGATTATTGCATTACCTTTGTTGCAAGCTCCTACTATTCCTTGATTAATATTCTGTCCAACAGTATAGCTACTGTTAGGGGGCTTTTATACTACTCCCACCAATGTTTTCTGCCCCTTGTTATTCCTTATCTCCACCCATACTGATCCTACTTCCTGATCTTCAGATCCGAGATCCTTTCTCGCTACCATCCTTATGTCATCCTTTTTTATCAGGGCTACTTCCCCCCTCCTTTTCCATTTTGCCTGTCTTTTCGAAATGTCAAGTACCCTGGAACATTTAGTTCCCAATCTTGGCCACCTTGCAACCATGTCTCTATAATGGCTCTGAGATCAAACCCATTTATCTCTATTTGTGCCACTAGTTCATCTGTCTTGTTACGAATGCTTCATGCATTCAGATAAAGAGCCTTTAATTTAAATTATTTACCATTATTCCCTGCTTTGACCTTATTCTCTGCTGCACTGCTACCCTTAAACTCTCTGTCCCTTTGTGTCACACTCCGCTTATTTTTACCCAAATCGCTACACTGCTCTATTGCCTTGACCTTTAGATTTCTAATTTTCCCCTTACCCGATCCCTCTCCCTGCTTTTTTAGTTTAAAGCCCTATCTACAGCCCTAGTTACTTGATTTGCCAGGATGCTGGTCCCAGCCCGGTTTAAGTGGAGCCCATCCCAATGGAACAGCTCCCTCTTTCCCCAGTACTGGTGCCAGTGCCTCATGAATTGAAACCTAATTTTCCCACACCACTCTTTGAGCCACACATTTAACTCTCTGATCTGCTTGACCCTTTGCCAATTTGCACGTGGTTCAGGTAATAATCCAGAGATTATTACCCTTGTGGTTCTGCTTATTAATTTAGACCCTAGCTCCTCAAACCCCCTCAATAGAACCTCCTTCTTAGTTCTACCTATGTTGTTGGTTCCTACATGGACCACGACAACTGGATCCTCCCCCTCCCACTCCAAGTTCTTCTCTAGCCGCAAGGAGATATCTTTAACCCTGGCACCGGGCAGGCAACACAGCCTTCGGGCCTCTCTTTCGCGGCTGCAGAGAACAGTATCTATCCCCCTGACTATACTGTCCCCTATTGCTACCACATTCCTTCCTTCTCCCCTCACTTGGATGGCCCCCTGTACCACAGTGCCAGGGTCAGTTTGCCCATCCTCCCTGCTGTCCTTTTCCTCATCCATACAGGTAGAAAATACCTCATACCTGTTGGACAAGGTCCAAGGTTGAGGCTCCTCCATCACTACATCCTGGGTCCCTATACCTTCCTGACTCGCAGTCACACCCTCCTGTCCATGACCACTGATGAACTCTAAAGTACTACTTAACCTAAAGGGTGTGACTGCCTCCTGGAACAAAGTGTCCAGGTAACTTTTCCCCTCCCTGATGTATTGCAATATCTGCAACTCGTACTCCAGCTCAACAATTCTAAGCTGAAGTTTCTCGAGTTGCAGACATTTACTGCAGATGTGGTTGCTCGGGATCGCAAAGCTCTCCACAGACTCCCACATGCTGCAGTTACGACACACCACCTGCCCTGCCATTTCAGACCTTGTTTTATTTATTAATGAATTAGTTAAAGATTTTATTCAATCGATAATTTAGGTTTATTGTTTGATTATTTTATTTAGTTTAAGTTATTAATTTAATAAGTACTAGTTTATCCCATTTCCCTAATTTAGAGAGCAAAAAAGAGCTGTAATACACACCAACCAATCACCTACCTGCGCTCCTGTGCTGTCACTCTTTGATCTTGCTTTTGAATCGGAACCTCGCCGCTGCTTTAATTCAGCTCCGCTCTCGGGCTGCTCATTATCCTCTCGCCGCTGCCGCTGCTTTCATTCAGCTCCGCTCTCGGGCCGCTCTTTATCCTCTCACTGCTGCTGCTGCTTTAATTCAGCTCCACTCTCGGGCCGCTCATTATCCTCTCGCCGCTGCCGCTGCTTTAATTCAGCTCCGCACTCGGGCCGCTCATTATCCTCTCGCCGCTGCCGCTGCTTTAATTCAGCTCCGCACTCGGGCCGCTCTTTATCCTCTCGCTGCTGCCACTGCTTTAATTCAGCTCCGCCTTCAGGCCGCTCTTTATCCTCTTGCCGCTGCCGCTGCTTTAATTCAGCTCCGCTCTCGGGCCGCTCATTATCCTCTCGCCGCTGCCGCTGTTTTCATTCAGCTCCGCTCTCGGGCCGCTCTTTATCCTCTCACCGCTGCTGCTGCTTTAATTCAGCTCCACTCTCGGGCCGCTCATTATCCTCTCGCCGCTGCCGCTGCTTTAATTCAGCTCCGCACTCGGGCCGCTCATTATCCTCTCGCCGCTGCCGCTGCTTTAATTCAGCTCCGCACTCGGGCCGCTCTTTATCCTCTCGCTGCTGCCACTGCTTTAATTCAGCTCCGCCTTCAGGCCGCTCTTTATCCTCTTGCCGCTGCCGCTGCTTTAATTCAGCTCCGCTCTCGGGCCGCTCTTTATCCTCTCGCTGCTGCCACTGCTTTAATTCAGCTCCGCCCTCGGGCCGCTCTTTATCCTCTTGCCGCTGCCGCTGCTTTAATTCAGCTGCGCCCTCGGGCCGCTCTTTATCCTCTCGCCGCTGCCGCTGCCTCAGTCGCTGCTTTAATTCACCTCCGCTCTCGGGCCGCTATAAGTACCAGAATATAATCATTTGCTTTCTCACAGAAGTCTACATAAACTCTCTGAAAAGGTCTACTTGGCCATGACCAGGGTTGTAGTGGGGTTTTGGGTGGTTTGTTTCTGCAATTTCGGCAAACACTGCATTTGCTGACAAGTGATTCAAGATCACTGTCCAATCCAGGCCAGTAAACAAAGCTTCTTGCAATTGATTTCATACTGACAATCCCTGGATGTTCAGTATGAAGTTTGTCCAGAATGCTACCTCTCAAAGAAGTAGGTACCACCACTCTGTTTCCCCACTTGATGCAACCTTTGCTCACAAGGCAATTCATTACAATGGTTATGGAATGGTTTCAACTCTGTGTCCAGACAGTGATCAGTTCATCCATTCAGGGTGTTTTCATACACTCATTTCAGTACTGAGTCCTTTTGAGTCTCATTTGCAATCTCAGTTGCATTCATGGGAGTCTTTGTCAACTGCATGTAGCGTGAAAATCTCACCTTCACTCCCAACACGAGTCTTCATGTAGCAACCTGGACAAGGCATCTGCGATTGCATTTTGCTTTGAAGTGCGATATTCAACCGGGTTGTCATATTGTGACAACAACACTGCCCAACGTTGCATTCTTGATGCGACCATTGCAGGGATGGCAGATTTGGACCCCAATATTGCTGGGAGCGGTTTGTGATTGGTTATCAGGGTAAACTTTCTGCCGATCAGGAACTGTTGGAATTTCTTGATTTCAAACACTATAGCGAGTGCTTACTTTTCAATTTGCACGTAGTTTCTTTCACTCTTTGTGAGGGTTCGCGATGCGAACGCGATTGGTTTCTCTTGGCCGTCATCCATTACGTGGCTTAAGACAGCTCCCACACCATAGCTAGAAGCATCACATGCTAACTTAAGCTCACACTCTGTGTTGTAGTGCACAAGTAGAGCATCGCTAAAGAGACTTCTCTTACAAGCATCATAAATATCCTGTTGTGCTTTCGTCCACTTTCACTGGACATCCTTCTTGAGGAGCTCATGCAATGGAGCTAACATGGTCGCTAACCCAGGTAAGAAACATGTGTAGTACTGGACCATTCCAAGGAAAGATCGTAACTCAGATAAGTTCCGTGGCTTTGGAGCATTGATGACAACATCAACCTTTTCCTTCACTGGTTGCAAGCCATTTGCATCAACTTGCAGAGCAAGGTACACAACCTCGGGCTGCACAAAAGCATATTTGCTCCATTTCAATTTAACGGATACTGCATTGTAATTCACTGCACAAGCGTACAGTTTTGTCTGCTTTGGGCAATACCACAATCGGAGTAACCCATTCACTTTTATCAGTTTTTACTAGTATTCCGTACTCTCTGAGCTTCGCTAGATCTTCCTCCACCTGACTTTTCAACGCATAGAGGACCGGGCTTGCCTTACAATAGACAGGCTTCGCGCTGGACTTGATGCGGATATGCGCGTCATACCCAGTGGTACCCTCATAACTGTCTGAGAACATGCTTTCGTATTTGTTCAGCGTTTGTCGTGTGGCTTCTTTGAAGCATCTGCACTGAAGATGTTTTTCCAGTCTAGTTTTAACTTTCTCAGCCAGTCTTTGCCCATGAAGGTTGGCCTGTTGTTGTAGCTCGCTACAATAATAGGCAGCTTTACTGACTGGCCTTTGTGTTGAACTGTATTCCATTTGTCCACATGTCTCTAGGATTTCTCCGGACTAGGTTTTTAACTCTACGGTACTCTTTGTAAGCTTTACTTGATTAAACTTACTCTCATATGTGTCCTTACTCATGGTAGAGCAGTCCACTGCTGTGTCGATACATATATCAAATATATTGGTCATTGATCAAAAGTTTTGTCTTTCTCACGATTGCTAGCATTGCCACTAGTGGCATAGATATTGTAGATGCCTAGTCCTTCAACATCAGGTGTCTTTACTTCAATATCGTGAACTCCTCCCTTTGTTGTCGCTGCTTTGCATTGCCACTAGAATGGTTCTTACTTCCTACTTTAGATCTAGCTCTGCAAGCTGTTGAAATATGGCCTTGCTTCTGGCAGTGAAAACACTTCGCATTTCTGTATTGGCAGGACTGTGGTGAGTGATTTCCATTACAGTGATAACAATTCACTGAACTGCTCTCACCTACATGTTTTTGACTCGGTCTCACAGCTTTAGGTTTTGCGGTGGCTTTGTGATTGTAGACCTCAGCTGCACTAGTCACTTGAGTTGGACGAAGCTCCCTGGCATTCTTAGACACCATCTCCATAGGTAGGGCAATTTTGCATGCTATACCAAACGTTAGGTTCAGAGTGTTCAGTAACTTGGACTGTGTGCTCATCCATCAGTCCACACACAAACTTATCTTGCAATGCACGATCCAAAAATGTGCCAAAGTTACAATGCAAAGACAGACTTTTAAGAGCTAAAAAGTGCTCACTGATGGTTTCACTTTGTTTTTGGTTTCTGGTACCAAACTTATAGCTCTCTGCTATTTCTAATGGCTTTGGGGTCAAAAGAGTCCCCGAGTTTCTCGACAATGTTTTCAAACGACGCATCCTACACTTTCCCTGGCGCGAGTAGCTTTATCAATGTTCCGTAGGCACCTGGCCCAATCTTCATTAGAAAAATTGCTTTTTTCCATTCACAAATTACTTTATTTTGAGCTTGAACATTCTCATCTGCACCTTCGGTCTCAGTAATGTTATTGGCCCTAAATAAATCTCCATCCACTCAATGTAAGATCTGAATGGTTCACGAACTCGGTCACACATGCCGAGGCTTCCGATGAATCCCGTAGGCACGGCCATGATTGTCCCGATCCCGTTGAACAGTGACTCAGCACACTACCTGTGTACCTGTGAGAATCAACGCCGCTGTTGCTGTGTATAAATACAGGCAAAGGCAAAGCACAGACAATTCTGCACAAGCATTAACGGCAAAACATCGCAAAAATTCAGT
This sequence comes from Somniosus microcephalus, assembly GCF_052327205.1. Lineage (NCBI taxonomy): Eukaryota > Metazoa > Chordata > Chondrichthyes > Squaliformes > Somniosidae > Somniosus > Somniosus microcephalus. The sequence continues at coordinate 67,732,337 of NC_140991.1, forward strand.
TTAGGCGTCACAAATTCACCTTAAACTTGTCCACTCGAAGGTTGAACACTGTGTCCTTCCATTATACCTAAAAATAGCTTTGTGATCCCATTCTCATCACCAAAATGTAATATATGTGGGTAGAGCAAATGAAGGACAGAGACACGATTAGTTGCTAGTCCATGCGCTTGCTTTATTAGGCCAGAGCGAACTGAGCATGCTCATACCAAACCATGTGATAAACCATGTGATAATACATTACATCACCCTTCTTAAATATGGGCACCAAATTAGACCCTTTCTAATCTACAGGTACCTCCCCAGTGCTTCCCATAATGATTGTCAAATCTCCTCCCGAGTAGCCTTTAGTTCTCTTGGATAAATATCATATATTGCTGGGAATTTATTCATTTTCAGCCCTTTTAACCTGTTTAGGACTTTATGTTAATGGCCCAGAAATTCGGGTCGGAGGCTTCCCGCGGGTGTAAGCCCCCGACCTGCACTTAACTAGCGCGCCGGCCGTTGAGCTGTGGGCCCCCGTGGAATTCCGATCCGGGGCCTGGTCCAGCTGCCGGCGCGCAGTGCTTGCATATCCCAGGGGCGCAGATAGTTTGATGCGTCCCCTGGGATCACGTGGGCCATGGGGAGCCAATCAGAGCAGGTGGTATTGATTTAATTTAAATTAATTAAAGGGTAAGTCATGTCAGGACAGCCCAGCCCCGTGTTATGCTCCTCTTGCTCTATGTGGGAATTCAGGGACACTTCCGGTGTCCCTGACGACCATGTGTGCCAGAAATGCATCCAGCTGCAGCTACTAGCAGACCGCATTGCGGCGCTGGAGCTGCGGATGGATGGGCTTTGGAGCATTCATGATGCTGAGAGGGTCGTGGATAACATGTTTAATGAGTTGGTCACACCGCAGGTAAGGGCTGCACAGGCAGAAGGGAAATGGGTGACCATCAGGCAGAGCAGTAGAGGCAGGCAGGTAGTGCAGGGGACCCCTGTGGCCATCCCCCTCTCAAACAGGTATACCGATTTGGATACTGTTGAGGGGGATGACTTACCAGAGGAAGGCAGCAGCAGCCAACTTCCTGGCACCAGGGGTGCTTCTGCTGCTCAAGAAGGGAGGAAAAAGAGTGGGAGAGCAATAGTGGTAGGGGATTCCATCGTAAGGGGAACAGATAGGCGTTTCTGTAGCCGTAGACGTGACTCCAGGATGGTTTGTTGCCTCCCTGGTGCCAGGGTCAAGGATGTCACTGAACGGCTGCAGGGCATTCTGAAGGGGGAGGGTGAACAGTCAGAGGTCGTGGTTCACATTGGGACCAATGACATGGGTAGGAAGAGGGATGAGGTCCTGCAGCAAGAATTTAGGGAGCTAGGTAGCAGATTAAAGAGCAGGACCTCAAAGGTTGTAATCTCTGGATTACTCCCGGTGCCACGTGCTAGTGAGCATAGGAATAGGAGGATAGAGCAGATGAATGCGTGGCTAAAGAGTTGGTGCAGGAGGGAGGGCTTTAGTTTCCTGGATCACTGGGCCTGCTTCTGGGGAAGGTGGGACTTGTACAGGTCGGACGGGTTGCACGTGAACCAGAACGGGACAAATATCCTTGCGGGGAGGTTTGCTAGCACTGTTCGGGGGGGGTTTAAACTAAAATGGCAGGGGGTTGGGAACCTGAGCAGGGAGACAGAGGAAAGGGAAACAGGGATAAAAGCAAAAGATAGGAAGGAGAAGAACAAAAGTGGCAGTCAGAGAAATCAATGGTTTAAATCAAACGTGGCCACAGTAAATAATAATTCTAATAGGTCTAAGAGCATTAAAAAAACAAGCCTGAAGGCTTTGTGTCTTAATGCAAGGAGCATTTGTAATAAGGTGGATGAATTGGCTGTGCAAATAGAGGTAAACGAATATGATTTGGTTGGGATTATGGAAACGTGGCTCAAGGATGGCCAAGACTGGGAACTCAACATCCAGGGGTATTCGATATTCAGGAAAGATAGGCAAAAAGGAAAGGGAGGTGGGGTAGCATTACTGGTTAAAGAAGGGATTAATACAATTGTAATGAAGGATATTAGCTCTGATGATGTGGAATCTGTATGGGTAGAATTGAGAAATACTAAGGGGAAAAAAACATTAGTGGGAGTGGTATATAGACCTCCCAACAGTAAGGCGGAGGTTGGGGATGGCATTAAAAGGGAAATTAAAGAAGCGTGCAATAAGGGCACAGCAGTCATCATGGGTGACTTTAATCTACATATAGATTGGGCCAACCAAATTAGTAACAATACTGTGGAGGAGGAATTCCTGGAGTGTTTACGGGATGGTTTCCTGGACCAATATGTCGAGGAACCAACCAGAGATCAGGCCATCTTAGACTGGGTATTATGTAACGAGAAAGGATTAATTAGCAATCTTGTTGTACGAGGCCCCTTGGGTCGGAGCGATCATAATATGATCGAATTCTTCATGAAGATGGAAAATGAAGTAGTTGACTCAGAGACTGGGGTCCTCAATTTAAATAAAGGAAACTACGATGGTCTGAGGAGCGAGTTGGGTAGGATTGATTGGGGAATGGCACTCAAAGGGTTGACGGTGGATAGGCAATGGCAAAAATTCAAAGACCGAATGGATGAGCTACAGAATTTGTTCATCCCAGTTTGGCATAAAAATAAAACAAAAAAGGTGACTCAACCGTGGCTAACAAGGGAAATTAGGGATAGCATAAGATCCAAGGAGAGGACATATAAATTGGCCAGAAAAAGCAATAATCCTGAGGATTGGGAGCAGTTTAGGATTCAACAAAGGAGGACAAAGGGATTAATTAAGAAAGGGAAAATAGAATATGAGAGTAAGCTTGCAGGGAACATAAAAACTGACTGTAAAAGCTTTTATAGATATGTGAAGAGAAAAAGATTGGTGAAGTCAAGCGTAGGTCCCTTGCAGTCAGAATCAGGGGAATTTATAATGGGAAACAAAGAAATGGCAGACCAACTAAATTCATACTTTGGTTCTGTCTTCACAAAGGAGGACACAAATAACCTCCCAGAGATGCCGGGGAACATAGAGTCTGATGAAAGGGTGGAACTGAAAGAAATCAGTATTTGTAGGGAAATGGTGTTAGGAAAATTGTTGGGACTAAAGGCCAATAAATCCCCAGGGCCTGATAATCTACATCCCAGGGTACTTAAGGAAGTGGCCCTGGAAATAGTAGATGCATTGCTGGTCATCTTCCAGAACTCGATAGACTCTGGAACAGTACCCATGGATTGGAGGGTAGTTAATGTTACCCCACTATTCAAAAAAGGTGGTGGAGAAAAAGCGGGGAATTATAGACTGGTAAGCCTGACATCGGTAGTGGGGAAAATGCTAGAGTCTATTACAAAAGATGTAATAGCAGAGCACTTGGAAAGCAGTGACAGGATCAGACAAAGTCAACATGGATTTACAAAAGGTAAATCATGCTTGACTAATCTACTGGAATTTTTTGAGGATGTAACTGGTAAAATAGAAACATAGGAACATAGAGATAGGAACAGGAGTAGGCCATTCGGCCCTTCGAGCCTGCTCCGCCATTCAATGAGATCATGGCTGATCTTCGTCTGAGATCATAGCTGATCTTACCAGTTCAGTACCCCGTCCCCGCCTTTTCTCCGTAACCCTTAATCCCCTTAGCCTTCAGAAATATATCCAATTCTCTCTTGAAAATATTTATTGAATTAGCCTTCACAGCCCTCTGTGGCAGGGAATTCCACAGGCTCACCACTCTTTGAGTGAAGAAATTCTTCCTCATCTCTGTTTTAAATGATTTGCCCGCTATTTTTAGACTGTGGCCCCTGGTTCTGTGCTCCCCGGCCATTGGAAACATTCTCTCTGAATTCAGCCTGTCCAGGCCTGCCATAATTTTATATGTTTCGATGAGATCCCCTCTCAATCTTCTAAACTCCAGTGAGTACAAGCCCAAACTATTTAATCTCTCTTCGTAGGTCATTCCCGCCATTCCAGGTATCAGCCTGGTGAATCGCCGTTGCACTCTTTCCATGGCAAGAACAGCCTTCCGCAGATGGGGCGACCAAAACTGTACACAATACTCCAGATGCGGTCTCACCAGCACCTTGTACAGCTGTAGTAAGGTATCCCTATTCCTATACTCGAACCCCCTTGATATGAAGGCCAACATACCATTTGCCTTCTTAATCGATAAGGGAGAACCAGTGGATGTGGTGTATTTGGACTTTCAGAAGGCTTTCGATAAGGTCCCACAAAAGAGATTAGCGTGCAAAATTAAGGCACATGGGATTGGGGGCAAGGTATTGACTTGGATAGAGAACTGGTTGGCGGACAGAAAGCAAAGAGTTGGAATAAATGGGGTCGTTATCCGAGTGGCAGGCAGTGACTAGTGGGGTACCGCAAGGATCGGTCCTAGCACCCCAGCTGTTCACAATATATATTAATGATCTGGACGAGGGAATTGGATGTAATATCTCCAAATTTGCAGATGACACAAAGCTGGGTGGGAGGGTAAGCTGTGAGGAGGATGTCGTGAAACTCCAGTACGATTTGGACAGGTTGGGTGATTGGGCAGAAACATGGCAAATGCACTATAATGTGGATAAATGTGAGGTTATCCACTTTGGTGGCAAAAACAGGAAGGCAGATTATTATTTGAATGGCAATAGATTGGGAGAAGGGGAAGTGCAAAGAGACCTGGGTGTTCTTGTGCACCAGTCGCTGAAGGTAAGCATGCAGGTGCAACTGGCGGTTAAGAAGGCAAATGGTATGTTGGCCTTCGTAGCAAGAGGGTTCGAGTACAGGAACAAGGATGTCTTGCTACAGTTGTACAGGGCCTTGGTGAGACCGCACCTTGAGTATTGTGTGCAGTTTTGGTCGCCTTACCTGAGGAAGGACGTTCTTGCCATGGAAGGAGTGCAGCGAAGATTCACCAGACTGATACCTGGGATGGCAGGAATGACGTATGAGGAGAGATTGGGTCGATTGGGCTTATACTCACTGGAGTTTAGAAGATTGAGGGGGGATCTCATCGAAACCTATAAAATTCTAACAGGACTAGACAGACTAGATGCAGGAAGGATGTTTCTGATGGCCGGGGAGTCCAGAACCAGGGGTCATAGTCTAAGGATAAGGGGTAAGCCATTTAGGACTGAAATGAGGAGGAATTTCTTCACCCAGAGAGTGGTGAACCTGTGGAATTCTCTGCCACAGAGGGCGGTGGAGGCCAGTTCATTAAATACATTCAAGAAAGAGTTGGATTTATTTCTTAAGGCTAAAGGGATCAAGGGATATGGAGAGAAGGCAGGAACACGGTACTGAATTTGAATGATCAGCCATGATCTCATTGAATGGCGGAGCAGGCTCGAAGGGCCGAATGGCCTACTCCTGCTCCTATCTTCTATGTTTCTATGTTTCTATGAATGCTCCATTCTTAAGATTGACAGGAAGATCTGTCAAGACTTATAAATACTACGGCCCCAAAACATCACTAAATCTTCAAATAAATTTTAAAAAACATCACATTTTTAAAATAAACTATAAATTACATGAAATAACTATTTTAAACAATAATTTAAATTTTTGAATTTTTTTTTTCTAACGGGGCTAAAAATAAACTTACCTTGCTTTAAAGTATTTAAAAATAATAAACCTGTGGAAAAAATGTTGTAATTTTAATTAATTCACCACTTACCTTGTAAAAAGCAGACCTTACGACTGCTTTTTACATGTCTAACTTCTGGAGACTTACCCTCCCGGGAAAACCTGCAAAATAATCCGAAGTTCGGTGCGCACGCGCAGCCTCTCCCGCTCACGCGTTCGAACTCTGAACCCCTGCTTTCAGGGGAACAGAAGTGTTGGTTTCCCGCGCATGCGCAGTGCATGCAGGAAACCGGCAGTTCCATTGGCCTTACGGGTGAGTACCCCGTGCGTACTCACCCGTGGAGTCCCGAATTTCTGGGCCAATGTTTGCTTTAATTATCTCTAGTTAGCAATGCATGTTGTTCATTTCTTCCCTATGGAATATTAAGAGGAAGTAATCGTTCAGAATATTTAATATTTTGTGCTCTCAGCTCCGAGCCTATGTGCCCCATCACCAGCACTAGTACACCAGCTCCTGCAAATGGGCACTGAAATCAGAGCCCTGAAACTTATACATGATGCACTCCGATAACATTATAACTAATTTACACAAGTTCACCTTTAGACATATCCAATTAATTCCTTTCCATGCTTGAATGCAGATGCCTAATAATAAATTCTGTAAACTGGTTGCTTATTCTACTGCAATTTAAACCTATCAAATATCATTGGTAATTACATTAAATATTCATGATCTAGAGAGCACACTTCAATGAATGTGAAACACTTAAGCAGTAATCCACGGCAAGTATAAACATTCCCAAAGAGGAGATTGACACCTTTTTGATTAATGCAAAGCAGAACTACTCCATGTTGAGTTACTTACCAAATTATTTGTTTTGATCTATTGTTACTTAGTGCCATCTAGAGGTGACTACGGGAATCTCTGTAGTCCAGTAAGTCACCTTACTATTTGATTATTGATGCAAAAAATTGGCACTTTGACACAGATGCTTCTGCATAGTTGCTTGTGGTACATGGGCAAATATGCCTGTCCCCAAGAGTTAGGGTCCCTACTAACAATGGCAAGAAGATTCCTATAACATGATTCTTGTCCTGTTAGGCACAGGAGCCCAGATAAGAGAGAAGACTGCTTATTCAACAACTAAAATGGACAAAAAAGAAGAGGGGGGAGGATAGGTAACTTAAGAGTTCTCTCAGATGTTGAATCCCTTCTGATTCTAAACTGAGTGCAGATATGGCACTGGTGAACCCACTGTATTAAAATTGAAATCCATGCAGGTAATTTTAACTTTTTGCGATAGTGTAAAATGGGTGATATCAGATTGGTTACCTCTCACAAAAGGAAACAGTAAAAAATAATGCATGACACACAGGAAAAAAACTTTGAGTTTGTTTGTATATGTGAGAACCAGTGACCATATTATGCGTATGATCTAGAATCTGATTCTGCTGCTTTACAGAATAATTTTACAGAAAGGTTTAATACATTTTTACATAAATAAGGTAAGCCTATTCTTAAAGACGACTATACAAAGTGACCGTCCATCAATAGTGGATACCTTTAATGTGACAGCAAAGAGCAAATCAGCGATTCAGATTTGCTTCTGTAATTATGGCACATTCTAAAGTTAGTCACAAATATTTATAATTATATCTATATAACTAAAAGTTTTGTATCTTGTGTCAGCTATGACTCAGTTAGTAGCACTCTTGCCCCTGAAGGTTGTGGGTTCAAGTCTCACTCCAGAGACTTGAGCACAAAAATCTAGGCTGACACTCCAGTGCAGTACTGAGGGAGTGCAGCACTGTTGGAGGTGCTGTGTTTTGGATGAAATGTTAAACCGAGGCCCCGTCTGCTCTCTCAGGTGGACGTAAAAGATCCCACGACAATGTTTCGAAGAAGAGCAGGTGAGTTATATCCAGTATCCAGGCCAATATTTATCCCTCAAATCAACATCACTAATAAAACAGATTATCTGGTCATTATCACATTGCTGTTTGCAGGAGCTTGCTGTGCGCAAATTGGCTGCTGCGTTTCCCACATTACATCAGTGACTACACTTCAAATGTACTTCATTGGTTGTAAAGCACTTTGGGACGTCCTGAGCTTCTGAAAGGCGCTATATAAATGCAAGTCTTACTTTCTTTTATCCAATACACATTAATAGTGTCACACTTTTCAAAGGCACCTCAAATCCAATCAAAACAACTGAGGCCGTCATACCTCCAAGCTATGATTACTCATGTCACATGACAACCAGATAGAAAGGACCAAGGGGGAAAAATTGAGCCGCGCCACTTTTGGGGGGCTAACTTCGCCGGGACACTACTTTTAGCGCCCCCAAAAAATTAGCACCCCCCTGTGGCTGAAATTGCGTGGTAGCACCCCAAGAGGGAAGTGGGGCGTTACTGGAAGCGCCCTGCCTCCCTCTTGGGGCACTGCAAGGGAATATCGCGGCGCTACGTGCTGCAGCACCATGTCGCGCCGCGGTATTGCAGGCCTTCCTCCCATTCTTAAAGGGGTGGGGCCTTGCGCAGCATGACCCGGGGCCCAGCTGGGTCCCTGGGGATCGGGAGAGCCAGCAAAAGAGCCCAGCACGCAAGAGAAGTTCCGGGCTCATGGAGCGTAGCCGGCACTCCATGGGGGGGGGCGGGTCAGGAGGCCATGGACGGCAGCGGAGGCAGGTGCTGACAGGTGGCCAGCAAAAAAATTGGCCGCCCGGCACCTTGCCTTAAATTGCGCCGCCCCGGCCGCAGGTAGGCCCCCCTGACATCGTCGGACGCTCCGACGGTAAGTCAGAGGGCATTACCGCAGATCGCGGCCGGGGCACAAACAGGGCGCTAACAGTTACCGCCACTGCTAATCGCCTGTTGAATTTCACGTTGGCGGTGCCACGCCCGGCCGCTAGTTGCTTTGCGGCCCGTTAGTGCCCTCTTAGGGCGCTAACGGGAGGCGCAAAGCAACCAAATTTTTCCCCTCAAGAGTTAAAGCACAAATTGTGTGTGTGTGATTCATCGTAGGAGTTGTAAGTTTCATTTTGCACATGTGGAACTTCAATACTGAGCGTGCACTGTGATACCCAGCACAAAATTTACAAATTCCAACTATGAGGGACGAACGATAGGAAAACAAGATTTTTTTCAGTATATTGCAGTTTAAGATGTTAAGTAAAACAATATTGTTTGAAATTAGTGTTATTGTGTCGCTGAAGATACTGATATTTGCACCAAAGCCAGAGAGGATGTTTATGAGGCGCTTTGATGCTGACCTGAGATATCGCACCTGGATTCAGTCAGTTCAGGTGATGGTCATTAGACACTGAACATCCTCCACACGGACAGTCGTCCTAATCCCACTTGCCTGCCTTGTCCCCATATCCTTTTACCTCCCTTTTCTTCAACCACTTATCTAACCTAATCGGAAATGTTAACATGGTCACTGTTTTAATCACAACAACTTGCATTTATATAACATAGAAAAATGTCCCAAGTGCTTCAAGAGGCATAGTCAGAAATAAATGGATGGCAAGCAAAAGGAAGAGATATTAAAAGGGATGACCAAAAGCTTCATCAAAGAGGTAGGTTTTAAGAAAGGTCTTAAGGGAAGAGAGGGAGGTGGAGCGGTTTAGGCAGGAAATTACAGCGTGTGGGGTCTAGGCAGCTAAAGGCATTGCCACCAATGGTGGGGCAAAGGGGGGAGGGGCACGTATAAAAGGAACAGAGAATGTAGGGGCTGTGTCAGGTTGGAAGAAATTACAGAGCTGGGGGGGGGCAAGATCAGAAATTTCAACATAAAGATGGGAATATGAGTTCTGACGAAGTGTCATCGACCTGAAACGTTTACTCTGTTTCTTTCTTCATAGATGCTGCCTGACCTGCTGAGTATTTCCAGCATTTTCTGTTTTTATTTTAGATGAGAATATTAAATTGGAGGCATTGGGAGGCAGAGGCCTGTGGGACACCAGTCCCCACTTCCAATCAATCTGAGGAATTGCCCTTGACTTCAACTCTGTTTCTCCCTTTCTAACCAGTTCTTTGCTAAAACAGTGTGAATGGTGTAAACTCCACACTATTTTCCTAGTGTTTCCGCAGCTCTTCTGCCAAAGTTAGGGTGGAAAAGTAGGAGATCCCTGCAGGACTTCACTCCCATTGTCTTTAGCACTTTTGACTGCCAGTATCAAGGCAGTTTTGCTTCCAGTTTTCTCTTCTCCACTCCTCTCCTGAAGGCATTGACTTATGTTAGGGTACTGGTGCCTTGCCCAATTTGGCCATTCTTCATTTGTGAACCCTAGATAGCGAGATCCAACAGGTTAATGATTCTGTAACCTCAATATTGTATCACAGCCCAATCCAATCCTGGTCTCACTTGGCCTGTGCACTTTACAGCAGAGGTGACTCAACAGCTATTAAGACCAGAGAAACTGGGGCTCCTTTCATGAGAACAAAGAAGATTTGGAGAGGACCTGATAGAGGTGGTCAAAATCATGAAGGATTGTGAAAAACTGTATCCACTGGTCAGTGAGTTGGTATCTAGAGGGCATTAATTTAAGATCATTACCAAAAGAACAAAGGTAGAGTTTGGAAGATTTTTTTTTATGCAGACGGGTTGTTTGTACATGAAATACCCTACCAGAAAAAGTGGTGGGAGCAGAATACACATTGGCCCAGTAATTCCGGGCACAACGCGTGAGTACGGACGGGGTACTCACACGTGTGCCCGGAGGAATTGCCGGTTTTCAGCATGCACAGCGCATGCGCTGAAAACCGGCATTTCCTGTCCTCTGACCCAAGGGGTTAAGAGGCAGAACGCGCGCGACTGCACAGGCAGCGCGTGCGCAGTAAAATTCCTTTTTTTTTTCCAGAGTTGTGCGCGTGTAAAGGCCTCCGGTCTTTAAGCGTGGAAAAACAAGACGTAAGTATTTAGTTTTTCAGGTAAGTGGGCTTTTAGTACAATGTAGAAATTTTTTTTCCACAGGTTTGTTATTTTTAAAGAATTTACAGGATGGTAAGTTTAGTTTTAGACCCTATTTTTTAAAAATTTATTTTTTTCAAAAAATTGATTAATTGTTTAAAACATTTTTAAAAACTTATTTATAGTTAATATAATCAGTGGGATGTTTTTTAAAATTTTATTTAAAGTTAAAGTAGTGTTTTGGCAGCCCATACTTTTCATGAGTGTGACAGCTCTTGCTGTCAAACTCATGAATGAGTTTCCCCTCCCCTGATTGGCTGCACAGTGCTCACCTGATCCCAGCTGGCACATCGCACTAACTACGCCGCTGGATCAGGCAAGCACATCGCGCCGACAGCTGAACCGGGCCTGTGACAGGAAATGCAAGCAGGCCCGGGCTTCAGATGTTGGCACGTAGGGTGAGTGCACATCGGGGGCTTGCACGCGCGGCAAGCTCCCGATCCGAATTTCAGGGCCAATAGCTTATAAAAGGGAAGTGAATAAATATTTGAAAAAGAAAAATATTAATGCATTTGGGGAAAGGATAAGGGATAAGTGGATAGCTCTTTCAGAAAGAAAGAACAGGCAGGATGAGCTGAGTGGCATCTTTCTTTGCTGTAAAATTCTATGGGCTAAAAATTGAAGTGATTGCCTCACGCCCATTGAAAGGAATGCAGACAGCGTGCGACCTTCGTGCTGCCTCTTATTATAATGATTGTAGCGTAGCCCAGCGTTTAATGCGCTGCTGAGTGGCTGAATGATCAGCAGCGGGCCCAAGTTCGTGCGATGCTAGTTCCAAATAAAATAAGCCTCTACTTCTTAATGGCAACCTGCACCTCTTAAAGGGGAGGTGCATTCTGCCTGCAGCAGCTGCTGGAGCTGGTCGTGGAGGCAAGTGTGAGAAAGAGGAAGACTGAATAATGGCTCAACAAGCTAGAGAAAGGGCTCCAAAGTTCTCAGATGCCCCAGTAGAGGCTTTAGTGCAGCAGGTGGAAAGGAGGAGGCAGGTCCTCAATCCACAGGGGGCCAGGGGGATCTCCAGACACACACTGCAAAGGCAGTGTGAGCAGATAGCCAATGTGGGCAATGCCAGCAGTGTTGCCCCGAAGAACTGGATGCAGTGCCAAAAGAAGTTCAATGACCTCACACGAGTGGTCAAGGTCAGTGAATGCATCTTCAAATGCCATCTCGCACCAACTGCACCACTAGCCTCAGACACTGCCCAATGCACCACACCCCCATCACTCACCTACCAACAATCTCTATCAATCATGACGCATACATCACAGTCATAGCTTCACCTCACTCTCACACACTTACCACTGTTACAAGCCTCACACCCACGTGTCACACCTTGCATACACTTCCAGCTATTCAACCATGACAGGTACATCACCCAAATACAGTGAACCACTCACTGACAGACATCACCCAAACACATTGCACCACTCACTGACACACTTCACCTAAACACATTGCACCACACTCACTGACACAATTCACCTAAACACATTGCACCACACTCACTGACACAATTCACCTAAACACATTGCACCACACTCACTGACACAATTCACCTAAACACATTGCACCACACTCACTGACACACTTCACCCAAACACATTGCACCACACTCACTGACACAATTCACCTAAACACGTTGCACCACACTCACTGACACACTTCACCTAAACACATTGCACCACACTCACTGACACAATTCACCTAAACATATTGCACCACACTCACTGACACACTTCACCTAAATGCATTGCACCACACTCACTGACACAATTCACCTAAACATATTGCACCACACTCACTGACACACATCACCCAAACACATTGCACCACACTCACTGACACACATCACCCAAACACATTGCACCACACTCACTGACACACTTCACCAAACACATTGCACCACACTCACTGACACACTTCACCCAATCACATTGCACCACACTCACTGACACACTTCACCCAAACACATTGCACCACACTCACTGACACACTTCACCCAAACACATTGCACCACACTCACTGGCACACTTCACCCAGACACATATCACCACACTCACTGACACACTTCACCCAGACACATTGCACCACACTCACTGACACACATCACCCAAACACATTGCACCACACTCACTGACACACTTCACCCAAACACATTGCACCACACTCACTGACACACATCACCCAAACACATTGCACCACACTCACTGACACACTTCACCCAAACACATTGCACCACACTCACTGACACACTTCACCCAGCCACATTGCACCACACTCACTGACACACATCACCCAAACACATTGCACCACACTCACTGACACACTTCACCCAATCACATTGCACCACACTCACTGACACACATCACCCAAACACATTGCACCACACTCACTGACACACTTCACCCAAACACATTGCACCACACTCACTGACACACTTCACCCAAACACATTGCACCACACTCACTGACACACTTCACCCAGACACATTGCACCACACTCACTGACACACTTCATCCAAACACATTGCACCACACTCACTGACACACTTCATCCAAACACATTGCACCACACTCACTGACACACTTCACCCAGACACATATCACCACACTCACTGACACACTTCACCCAGACACATTGCACCACACTCACTGACACACATCACCCAAACACATTGCACCACACTTACTGACACACTTCACCCAGACACATTGCACCACACTCACTGACACACATCACCCAAACACATTGCACCACTCACTGACACACTTCACCCAGACACATTGCACCACACTCACTGACACACTTCACCCAAACACATTGCACCACACTCACTGACACACTTCACCCAGACACATTGCACCACACTCACTGACACACTTCACCCAAACACATTGCACCACACTCACTGACACACATCACCCAATCACATTGCACCACATTCACTGACACACACATCACCCAAACACATTGCACCACACTCACTGACACACTTCACCCAAACACATTGCACCACACTCACTGACACGCTTCACCCAAACACTTTGCACCACACTGACTGACACACTTCACCCAATCACATTGCACCACACTCACTGACGCACTTCACCCAATCACATTGCACCACACTCACTGACACGCTTCACCCAAACACTTTGCACCACACTCACTGACACACTTCACCCAAACACTTTGCACCACACTCACTGACACACTTCACCCAAACACATTGCACCACACTCACTGACACACTTCACCTAAACACATTGCACCACACTCACTGACACAATTCACCTAAACATATTGCACCACACTCACTGACACAATTCACCTAAACACATTGCACCACACTCACTCACACACTTCACCCAAACACATTGCAGCACACTCACTGACACAATTCACCTAAACACATTGCACCACACTCACTGACACACTTCACCTAAACACATTGCACCACACTCACTGACACAATTCACCTAAACACATTGCACCACACTCACTGACAAACTTCACCAAAACACATTGCACCACACTCACTGACACAATTCACCTAAACACATTGCACCACACTCACGGACACAATTCACCCAAACACATTGCACCACACTCACTGACACACTTCACCCAAACACATTGCACCACACTCACTGACACACTTCACCCAGACACATTGCACCACACTCACTGACACACTTCACCCAAACACATTGCACCACACTCACTGACACACTTCACCCAGACACATTGCACCACACTCACTGACACACTTCACCCAAACACATTGCACCACACTCACTGACACACTTCAACTAAACACATTGCACCACACTCACTGACACAATTCACCTAAACACTTTGCACCACACTCACTGACACACTTCACCCAAACACATTGGCCCAGAAATTCGTGTCGGGAGCTTCCCGCTGGTGCAAGCCCCTGACCTACACTTACATTGCGCGCCGACAGTTGAGGCCTGGGCCTGCATGGATTTCCTCTCTGTAGCCTGGTCCAGCTCCCGGCGCTGTGCTTGCGTGACCCCGCGGCGTACTTAGTGTGATGCGTCGGCTGGGATCACGTGAGCACTGGGTAACCAATCGGAGGAGGGAAAAGTCCATTCATGAGTTTGACAGAAAGAACTGTCAAACTCATGAAAACTCCGGGCGCCCAAAACAGTACTTAACCTTAAAATAAATTTTAAAAAAAATCACACTATTTAAACCAACTATAAATAACATTAAATAACCATTTTAAACAATAATTTAAATTTTTGAAAAAAATAATTTTATAAAAAATCGGAGCTAAAAATACACTTACCTTACTGTAAAGTATTTAAAAATAATAAACCTGTGGAAAAAAAATTCTAATTTTAATTAATTGACCACTTACCTTTTAAAATGAAGTCCTTACATCTGCTTTTTTGATGTGTAAAAAGTGGAGGCCTTCACGCACGGGCAAACCTGTCAAAAAAAAGGAAGTTCAACGTGCAGGCGCTGCCTCATACGTCGCACGCGTTTCACCTCTTAACCCCTGCTTTCAGGGGACCAGAAGTGACGTTTTCCCGCGCATGCGCTGTGCATGCAAGAAACCGGCACTTCCATCGGGTCCACACGTGGGTACCCCGTGCGTACTCACGCGTTAGGACCCGAATTACCGGGCCATTGTACCACACTCACTGACACACTTCATCCAAACACATTGCACCACACTCACTGACACACTTCATCCAAACACATTGCACCACACTCACTGACACACTTCATCCAAACACATTGCCCCACACTCACTGACACACTTCACCCAAACACATTGCACCACACTCACTGACACACTTCACCCAAACACATTGCACCACACTCACTGACACACTTCATCCAAACACATTGCACCACACTCACTGACACACTTCACCCAAACACATTGCACCACACTCACTGACACACTTCATCCAAACACATTGCACCACACTCACTGACACACTTCATCCAAACACATTGCACCACACTCACTGACACACTTCATCCAAACACATTGCACCACACTCACTGACACACTTCACTCAAACACATTGTACCACACTCACTGACACACTTCACCCAATCACATTGCACCACACTCACTGACACACTTCATCCAAACACATTGCACCACACTCACTGACACACTTCATCCAAACACATTGCACCACACTCACTGACACACTTCACCCAATCACATTGCACCACACTCACTGACACACTTCACCCAATCACATTGCACCACACTCACTGACACGCTTCACCCAAACACATTGCACCACACTCACTGACACACTTCACCCAAACACATTGCACCACACTCACTGACACACTTCACCCAAACACATTGCACCACACTCACTGACACACTTCATCCAGACACATTGCACCACACTCACTGACACACTTCACCCAAACACATTGCACCACACTCACTGACACACTTCACCCAAACACATTGCACCACACTCACTGACACACTTCACCCAAACACATTGCACCACACTCACTGACACACTTCATCCAAACACATTGCACCACACTCACTGACACACTTCACCCAAACACATTGCACCACACTCACTGACACACTTCACCCAAACACATTGCACCACACTCACTGACACGCTTCACCCAAACACATTGCACCACCCTCACTGACACACTTCACCCAAACACATTGCACCACACTCACTGACACACTTCACCCAAACACATTGCACCACACTCACTGACACACTTCACCCAAACACATTGCACCACACTCACTGACACACTTCACCCAGCCACATTGCAGCACACTCACTGACACACTTCACCCAAACACATTGCACCACACTCACTGACACACTTCACCCAGCCACATTGCAGCACACTCACTGACACACTTCACCCAGACACATTGCACCACACTCACTGACACACATCACCCAAACACATTGCACCACACTCACTGACACACTTCACCCAGCCACATTGCAGCACACTCACTGACACACTTCACCCAAACACATTGCACCACACTCACTGACACACTTCATCCAAACACATTGCACCACACTCACTGACACACTTCACCCAGCCACATTGCACCACACTCACTGACACACTTCACCCAAACACATTGCACCACACTCACTGACACACTTCACCAAACACATTGCACCACACTCACTGTCACACTTCGCCCAAACACATTGTGCTGAATTTTAACTCAGCCGTCAGGCGGGCTTTGAGGCGTGTGGGGGGTTAAAATCACAAACCTGTGGGTCGGGACCCCCCCACCGCCTGGTTCCTGACACATAGCCATTTTAACCCAGGCGTGTCTGATGGTCCCGAATCAGTCCTGCCTGCAATAGGCAGGACTGGTCTTTAGGGCCCTTAAACAGCACTAATTGGCCTTTATAAACCCATTTTAACAGGCCCTTGCCTGTTTAATCCTTTCCCCACATAAAACAGGCCTGGTGGGGATCATGCCTGTGAAACCTGGCGTGAGCACTATTAGCTTGCTGACTATCAGCTGCAGGTCAACCATTAAAGAGGAGATTTGATCAGTCATCATTTGCAGGTGGCAGGAGTTTGTTGTCTCAGGCCTGGGGCAACTTTTACCAGGCTTAACCACACCTGTGGAAGGTTGTAGCCTCACACACTTCTCCAGTGTGGAAGGTTGGAGCCTCACACATTTCTCCAGTGTGACCTCCTGCGAAACCCCTCTCGCCACCCTCACTCAGCGCTTCCTCAACTGAGGCATCTACCAGAAGCATGGGAGGCCTTTTTTTCCTTCCCTTCTTGGCATTAGAGGACCTCCAGCACCAGGCACGGCAGCAGCAGAACCAGGAACAACAGCAGCAGCAGCAGGAGTGACAGGCTGCTGCTCACCCACCTGAGGCAGCACAGACCAGAAGGGGCCAGCGCATGGAAGCCCGTCGGCGCAGGAGTTACCCCCCAAACAGGGTCTACAGACATAGGGTCAGCTACCTCAACATGACTGAGCAGCAGTGCCAAAGGCGGCTCCGACTTTCGCGACAGGTAGTGACTGACATCTGCGCAATGATACAGCAAGACCTGCTGCCCAGAGGAGCAGGTGGACACTCCTTACCAGTGGCCATCAAAGTCACCACCGCACTCAACTTTTTTGCCTCAGGCTCATTCCAGGGATCATCAGCAGACATCAGCGGCATCTCCCAGGTGGCTGCACACACTTGCATCACGCAGGTAGCCGATGCCCTCTTTGCCCTCGCGCACAATCACATCCATTTCACCAGGGATCGCGCAAATGTGACGGCGCGAACGGTTGGATTAGCTCACCTGGCAGACTTTCCAAGGGTGCAGGGCGTCATTGACTGCACACATGTGGCCCTTAGGGCACCTCATCGCAATCCAGGTATTTTTGTCAACCGCAAGGGCTTCCAATCCCTTAACATTCAGCTGGTGTGTGGCCACAAGGAGATTTTGCATGTTTGTGTCAAGTACCCTGGCAGTTGCCATGACTTCTTCATACTGCGCCAGTCTAGTGTGCCTCCGCTATTCAGGCCGCCAGACCAACTTCACAGATGGCTACTTGGAGACAAGGGCTATCCCCTGAGGACTTGGCTAATGACGCCGTTCAGGAGACCAGCCAACGAAGCTGAGGAGCGCTACAACGCCAGCCACATTTCCACCAGATCCATAATCGAGCAAACCATCAGCTTGCTGAAGATGCGCTTCAGATGCCTGGATAGATCAGGTGGAGCCCTACAGTACTCAGCAGTTAGGGTCTCCAGAATCATCGTGGTTTGCTCTGCACTCCACAACATGGCTCAGCGTCGTGGCTTGCAGATTCCTGAGGACCAAGTGGCTCCTCACATACACTCCTCAGATGATGATGATGATGATGATGATGATGAGGAGGAGGAGGAGGGTGAAAACGAGCATCCTGCAGAGGCCCATCAACCAGCGGCAGCATTACGCGAGAACATTGCTGCCAGGATGCAAGGAACGCACTCATCCTGGCCAGATTTGCTTAGCCTAGTAAATCAAACTCTTTTGCCTCGCAGCTTCTTACCTGAGAATCGACAATGGCCAAACCCTACGGATTCCGAGCTATTTAACCAGCATCCTGACAACTGCAAGCAATCCTAAGCCCTCAATGTGAAAGCCCCATTCGCGAAATGACACACGCCAGAACTGCAGCAGTTGCTATCAGATGTTTAATGCAAAACAAACAACTGATGGCATTTTTACAAAATACACAACATTTCACCCAAGTGACTACCCTTGTGACTATTTGTGCTTTATTTTCCTCTTACGCGTGCTCCTACGTTGTGGTTCCCCTGTGGCTTCAGCAGATGTGGAGGCCCCTTGTTCACTTTCCTGCTGCTCCTGTCTCGACACCTTTGGCGGGCGTCCTCTGGGGTGGCAAGCCTGTGAGGGCTCGTCAGCAGTCTGCTGCTCCTGCGGCTGTGCAGGAGTTGAGACGTCTATCTAAGTTGGGTGTGGACTCCGGCGGGGCTCTGACCGAGGACTCTGCAGTGGCATGGAAGTGTGAGCGCTTGGAGAGAAGCCCCCACTTCCTTGAGGTCTGCCACCAACCTCCCTCTCATGGGTCAGGTCCCCCTCAGTGCTTGTAAGTGGCTTGAGAGCACCTTGCTGCACATCAGGGGGGTCATGGGGACCCGTATCTGCAATGGCAGTCCTACTCAGAAGGACTTCCATGAAGGTCTGGTTTCTCTGTTCAATAGATGCCCATCGCTCCTCAAGAGATGTAATTCTATTCTGAACACTAACCATGTTTTCCATACCCTGGCGACTAACCTCCTCCATGGCCGTAGCCCTCCTCTCCTCTACCGTAGCCCTCTTCTCCTCTACTGTAGCCATCCTCTCCTGTACGGTAGCCAGCCTTACCACAGAGGCAGCAATCATTTCCACGTAGGTAGCCATCCTTTCCGTGTTGATGCGTTCATGCGCCACTGACTCCACAAAGGCTCTGCTCATGTTCGCTATGGACTCCTCCATTCGCTCCACACTCGCAGCAACCCTGGAGACAAACCTGCCAGAGTCTCCTGCACCTGTGCATTGAGTTCCATCACCACTGATCTTATGGATGGACCCAGAGGCAGAGGGTCGACATGCAGCTGAGCCGAGCTGGCAGAGTCCTGCGCCCTCCGACGAGGACCCTACAGTGCTGTCCCTGTCTCAACAATCTGCTGATGCTCACTTGTGAGCTGTGATACACCAGCTGACAACTCTACCCTATGTCCCGAAGGTCCCAGGAGGCTGGGGAAGTCAACTCCTTGGGGCTCACACGGCTCACCTGGATGCAGTGCAGGAAAAGATTCCATGACCTTCATCGCACTGGAAAAGTAAGTATGAAGTTTCCATCACCCTCAATCTGATCTCCATTGCCTTTCCTCACCAGCACTCAGCTTTAGCAAACTCTTCCTCCACATCCCACTTGACACTCACATCCATGCACCCTTAGCCATTCCCTCTCTCTCTATGCTCACATTAACCTAACTATTCGACCATGCAGCCCTCACACTCCCTCTCACTCTGATGCTTTGAATACAACTGACAACACACAGGGAGGGCCCTTGGTCTTGCAACCTCACTCCATCTTTGTCTCCTTCTAAGTATCTATGCTATGCAATCTCTATACTCACTCCTTCATTCTCACTCAACCTCCACTTGTCTCCCTCATTGCAGAAAAAGAGAGCTCACAACAGGAGAGTACGAGCCAGGACAGGAGGAGGGCCACCCTCAATAGCCCAGCTCACCCCCTGGGAGGAAGCCGTCCTGGAGATTGTCGAGGCTGACAGAGATGCGGAAGTTGGGGAAGGACAGACAGGTGCATCCCCGCAAGCTGGTGACAGAATAGTTTTCCATCTCTCTGCAAAATGCAATGTGCATGTAACCTTGGCACCACATCTCTAACTTTTTCCTTGACTCCCCCACAGGACCATCGAGAGCCCCCGTCCACACTGTGCAGGAGGAAGAGCCTGAGATTCCAGACTCCTCAGAGGAATCTGCAACCTCTGAGGGCGCAGCGCCAGAAGAAATAAACGCACCCAGCACCAGCGCAGGCATTCACACCTCAGGGGGACCTTCGGGACATAGAGTAGTGTTGTCACCTGGTGGATCACAGCTCACAAGTGAGCATCAGCAGATTGTGGAGACAGGGACAGCAGTGGAGAGTCCTCGTCGGAGGACGCAGGACTCTGCCAGCTCGGCTCAGCTGCATGTCGACCCTCTGCCTCTGGGTCCATCCATAAGATCAGAGCTGATGGAACTCCATGCACAGATGTAGGAGTCTCTGGCAGGTTTTGTCTCCAGGGTCGCTGTGAGTGTGGAGCAAATGGAGGAGTCCATAGCAAACATGAGCAGAGCCTTTGTGGAGTCATTGGCGCATGAACGCATCAACACGGAAAGGATGGCTACCTACTGTAATGTATATACCTTTAAGGGGGGAACTATCTTTTACAGCTCATGTATACTGCAGTACCGGCAGTGACCACACCTGTATATAGCACTGAGTAGTAATCTGTACAGATCAGTTCCAGTGTGAGCCACGTTGAGTAAACACCTGTTGTACCGTTCTCCTGCAGTCTGTGTCTTATTATACACAGACACAACAAGGCAAGTTCGAACCGACCTGCAACTCTGCATCACCTCCCGGGGATTCGTTCCTGGAGATCAGTGGATTGGAGGTCAAGGCCAGAGACTCGGGCGTCGACCACAGGCAACCGGCCAGTCATCCAGCAGAGACTCGAGAAATGCGGGGGAGGCTGTCGAGAGCCAGGCTTGGCTTTCCAGTCGAGGTGGTCCAGTGAAACGGGCTGGCAACAGGTAGTGCGCAGACCCTTCCCGGACAGCGGCAGGCTAAAGCCCGACCGGGTAGCACAGCAAAGGGCCGAGCAGCGTCGACAGGGGAGAGAGAGAGAGGGCAGAGCGCACAGGGCGCAGCCGGTGTTCAGAGGCCGAGCAGCGTCGAAGAGAGGGAGAGAGAGACGCGCAGAAACCCGCGAGGTGCCGCCATTGCCACGAGGACCGCCGAGAGCGGCGTTGGCAGCAGCGCAGGAGAAGCACGCGAAACCTACAGGGTGCCACCATTTCCACGAGAACCACCGGGAGAGGTGTTGGCAGCAGCGGGGGAGGAAGGAAAGCGCGGGAGATGCAATTTTAAGCCATTGGGAGACGCCATTTTAAACCACACCCAAAATGCCGAAGAGTGGCAGTATCACCGCGTTTGACAATGAAGTCGAAGATTGGACTACATATGTCGAACGAATAGAGGTATACTGCAAGGCAAATGAGGTGTCAGATGACAAGAAAGCGTCGGTATTGTTAAATTTAATGGGTGCAAAGATGTATGGTTTATTACAAAATCTAGTAACCCCAACGAAGCCAATGGAAAAGAGTTTTGAAGACATAGTAACGATACTACAGGAACATTTAAACCCCACAACGCTGCTGGTAGCAGAAAGATTCAAGTTTCACAAACAGAACCAGCATAAGGATGAAAGCAATGCTGATTATTTAACAGAACTGCGCAAACTATTGAAACACTGCCAGTTTGGAGCGGGACTGGCAGATACCTTAAGGGACAAGTTTGTGTGTGGGCTTCAAAGTGAAGGAACCCAGAAACGGCTTTTATCTGAAAAGGACCTTACGCTGGAAAAGGCTTTCAGCATTGCGGTATCATATGAAGCAGCAGCACAGGGCGCTGCAGAGATACAACAGAGACCGCAAGAATATGGCACAAACGAAATGTCATATAGAACAGAGAAGTGCTATCGCTGCGGCAGAACAACACACGACCAGAATGATTGCTGGTTCAAAGACAAAGTGTGCAGACAGTGTGGAAAAGTAGGACACATAGCACGAGTCTGCAGGTCGGGAAAGAAAACCAGCAATAAGAAAACTACCAAAGAAAAGTACAAGAAGGTAAATAAGATGACGGAGAATAGTTCAGATGAACAAAAGAGTGATAACGACTCCGAAAGCAGGGAACTGAGTTGTCTGAAACTACATAATGTGATCACAACAGAGGATCACCGAACCATTTGGGTCACTCTCAAGATAGCAGGAGTCCAGGTAAAGATGGAATTGGACACAGGATCAGCCCTAACAGTCATAAACCGACGGGACTACGAGCAGCTATTCTCACACATACCCTTGAGAGACACAAAAATTACTTTGAAGATGTACACGGGGCAAAAAGTCTACCCCAAAGGAAAAATAAGGGTGACCGTTATATATAACAGTAAGGAAACACCAAAACTAGACCTGTATGTTTTGCAAGAAGGAGGACCACCATTACTGGGACGTGAATGGATACGGAAAATACAACTGGATTGGCATTCCATACAGGCACTGACTGTGGCTGACAAAAAGGATGACGATGTCACACCTGGGTGACTGTCAAAGATCCTAACCGACGCGAAAGTAGTGTTCCAGCAAGGACTCAGAACACTAAAAGGCATGACAGCGACGATTAAAATTGAAGAAAACGCAAGCCCAAAATTTTTTAAGGCCAGACCGGTACCTTATGCGATCTGCCCAGCCGTCGAAGCAGAGCTGGAGAGTCTGGAACGTTCAGGTGTACTGTCCAAGGTAGACTGGAGCGAGTGGGCTACACCCATCGTCCCTGTGATGAAAAAGTCATTGAGCAGCACGCCTGGGGAACCAAGGAAGGTTCGCATCTGTGGGGACTTTAAGGTAACAGTGAACCCGGTCCTTCACACCGTACAATATCCACTTCCGCGGATTGAAGATATTTTCGCCTCGCTATCTGGAGGGAAACGCTTCACTAAGATTGATCTGGCCCAGGCGTATCTGCAAATGGAGGTAGAAGAAGCATCAAAAAAATACTTCACAATCAACACCCATAAAGGTCTCTACCAATACAACCGGCTGGTATTCGGGGTAGCATCAGCTCCGGCTATTTGGCAGAGGACAATGGAACAAGTCCTGCAAGGGATCCCAGGGACCCAGTGTTATTTGGACGACATCTTGGTCACGGGCGAAAATGACAGTGATCACCTTGCCAACCTGGAGCAGGTGCTCACTAGATTGCAGGAATATGGGCTCCGAGCTAACCGCCCCAAATGCGAGTTTTTTAGAAAACAGATCTCGTATTGTGGCCACGTTATCGATAAAGAGGGGTTACATAAGTCCCCAGAGAAGATTAAGGCAGTAGTCAAGGCTCCAGCACCGGAAAATGTGTCACAACTGAGGTCGTTCCTCGGGCTGGTAAACTACTACCATAAGTTCTTGCCAAATTTGTCTACAATACTACACCCACTGAACACCCTACTGCAAACTGGGGTGCCATGGAAGTGGAGTGACGAATGTAGACGAGCTTTCCAGAAGAGTAAAACACTAATCACATCGAAAGAGGTATTGGCCCATTACAACCCGGCATTACCAATTCGGTTGGCATGTGATGCGTCACCCTACGACATTGGAGCGGTGCTGTCGCACAAATTCTCGGACGGCTCAGAGAGGCCAATAGCCTTTGCGTCACGATCACTAACCTCAGCCGAGCATAACTATGCCCAGATTGACAAGGAGGCCCTCAGCCTAGTGTGGGGAGTGAAAAAGTTCAATCACTATCTGCACGGGCAGAAATTCACCTTGCTGACTGATCACCAGCCTCTTGTCTCCATTTTTAATCCGAAGAAGGGCGTTCCGGTGATGACTGCGCAACGACTACAAAGATGGTCCCTTTTTCTAGGGGCGCACCACTATGAGATTGAATATAAGGGCACGAAACAGCATGGAAATGCTGATGGGCTATCACGCCTGCCACTGCCTACTGCGGAGGAAGCACCAGCAGTGGATCCTGTCGAAATATTCCATTCGACTATAGTTGAATACCTACCGGTAACTAACGCTTGTATTGAAAAGGAAACCCGAAATGACCCGACACTGTCTCGGGTATATGATTTGACGGTGAAGGGATGGCCAGCACATGGCGACTCACTGTTGCCAGTATTCTCGACAAGGAGAGAACAGCTGTCAGTGTGCCGGGGGACCTTGATGTGTGGATCCCGAGTGGTAATTCCCCCCAAATTAAGGGATAGAGTGCTCAATGAGCTTCATGAGGGTCATCTGGGAGGGGTAAAAATGAAAAGCCTAGCCAGGGCTTATGTGCGGTGGCCGGGAATCGATAAACAAATCGAGGACCTGACCAAGAGCTGCTCAGGATGCCACAAAGTCCAAAATGCACCACCACAGGCCCCTCTACACCCATGGGAGTGGCCCTCATCTCCATGGCAACGGGTGCATATTGATTTTGCTGGTCCATTCATGGACTCAATGTTTTTAATAGCCGTGGATGCGCACTCGAAATGGCCTGAGGTCATCAAAATGTCCTCCACCACCACGGAGAAAACTATTGCAGTCCTACGGACCATTTTTGCCAGGAATGGCTTCCCAGAACAGATTTGCTCCAACAACGGACCACAGTTTGTGTCCGAAGAGTTCCGGAGACTCTTGAAAAAGAATGGGGTAAGGCATTACACATCCGCCCCGTATCATCCAGCCACAAATGGATTAGCTGAGAGGTTCGTACCAACCTTTAAGAAGGCAATAAAGGCTATGTACAATGACAACATTCCGCTGCAGCACAAGGTGGACAATTTCCTGTTCGCCTACCGGAATGCGACACATGCAGTCACCAACCAGGCCCCAGCCATGATGTTCTTTAACCGAAGGTTAAGATCGCGCCTGGATTTGCTCAGACCAAACGTACGAAGAGATGTTGAGAGTAAGCAATTCCAGCACATCCATGAGAAGCCAACAAGGAGCTTCAATGTAGGGCAACCATTCTTGGCCCGCGACTACCGAACAGAAAAATGGCAGCCAGGAACGATATGCACACGGCAGGGCCCACTAATGCACACAGTGGACGTTGGGGAGAGCATTGTGAGACGCCATGCTGACCAGATCCTAGAGTCACAGGAACAAGTCAACCCCATGCCTCGCCCATACGTACCTGGTGATGAACCCGACGTACAGGTCGCATCTACCCCAGAAACAGTAGCATCGGAAGCTGATGAACCAACCGACGACAGGAGGCCAGAATCGCCTCTGCACCAAGAGCAAGACACTCGGGAAAGGCGCTATCCAGAAAGGATCAGGAAGCCTCCCCAAAGACTGAATATATAAATAGACTATTTTCAGCTAATGTTGCATGTTAAAAGTGTTAATTGTAATTAGTTTGATGTTTAATTGTTAAATGAGTGTAATGGTACTGTTAATCTAAAAGGGGAGGAATTGTAATGTATATACCTTTAAGGGGGGAACTATGTTTTACAGCTCATGTATACTGCAGTACCGGCAGTGACCACACCTGTATATAACGCTGAGTCGTAATCTGTTGTTTCAGTTGCAGTTTGAACCACGTTGAGTAAACACCTGTTGTACCGTTCTCTGCAGTCCTTTTCTCATTATTACACAGACATTACAGTGGCGACAAGCAAGTTCGAACCTACCTGCAACTCTGCATCAGCTCCCAGGGATTCGCTCCTGGAGAACAGTGGAAGAAGGTCGAGTCCAGAAGCACGGGCGTTAACCACGGGCAACCGCCCAGTGTAACGTCCGTGTAATAATAAGAAAAGGACTGCAGAGAACGGTACAACAGGTGTTTACTCAACATGGTTCAAACTGCAACTGAAACAACAGATTACTACTGAGCGTTATATACAGGTGTGGTCACTGCCGGTACTACAGTATACATGAGCTGTAGAAAGTAGTTCCCCCCTTAAAGGTACATACATTACAGCCTCCTCAACGGCATCATTAGCCAGGGGATAGGCCTTGTCTCCAAGTAGCCATCTGTGAAGTTGGTCTGGCGGCCTGAATAGCGGGGGCACACTAGACTGGCGGAGTATGAAGGAGTCATGGCACAATCATGCAAAATCTCCTTCTTTTGGTCACACACCAGCTGAATGTTAAGGGAGTGGAAGCCCTTGCGGTTGACAAAAATACCTGGATTGCGATGGAGTGCCCTAAGGGGCACATGTTTGCAGTCAATGACGCCCTGCACCCTTGGAAAGCCTGCCAGATGAGCTAATCTAACCGCTCACGCCGTCACATTTGCGCGATCCCTGGTGAAATGGATGTGATTGTGCGCGAGGGCAAAGAGGGCATCGGTTACCTGCATGATGCAAGTGTGTGCGGCCGGCTGGGAAATGCCACTAAAGTCTGCTGATGATCCCTGGAATGAGCCTGAGGCAAAAAAGTTGAGTGCGGTGGTGACTTTGATGGCCAGTGGTAAGGAGTGTCCACCTGCTCCTCTGGGCAGCAGGTCTTGCTGTATCATTGCGCAGATGTCAGTCACTACCTGTCGCAAAAGTCGGAGCCGCCTTTGGCACTGCTGCTCAGTCATGTTGAGGTAGCTGACCCTGTGTCTGTAGACCCTGTTTGGGAGGTATCTCCTGCGCCGACGGGCTTCCATGCGCTGGCCCCTTCTGGCCTGTGCTGCCTCAGGTGGGTGAGCAGCCGCCTGTCACTCCTGCTGCTGCTGCTGCTGCTGGTGCTGCTGTTGTTCCTGGTTCTGCTGCTGCCATGCCTGGTGCTCGAGCTCCTCTAATGCCAAGAAGGGAAGGAGAAAAATGGCTCCCATGCTTCTGGCATATGCCTCCACTGAGGAAGCGCTGAGTGAGGGTGGCGAGAGGGGTTTCCCAGGAGTTCACACTGGAGATGTGTGTGAGGTTACAACCTTCCACAGGTGTGGTTAAGCCTGGTAAAAGTTGTCCCAGGCCTGAAACAACAAAGTCCTGCCACCTGCAAATGATGACTGATCAAATCTCCTCTTTAATGATTGACCTGCAGCTGATAGTCAGCAAGCCAATAGTGCTTCACGCCAGGTTTCACAGGCGTGTAGGGGGTTTCTCTTGCTCGTTCTGGTCTCCTGCCAGGCTTTGTGCAATAATTACCCTTGAGTGGTTCGACCCACTTTCCCCTACGGTTCTAGACCTTGGACTTAGATGCAGAGAACTGTAGTGCAGAGAAAGGACTCAATAGACCAGGTTGAATAGCACGAAATGGATGCTTTTATTTTTAAACAGTTTGAAGCATTACAAAATACATGTCATAGGCACAGATTAAAGTAACTACAATCATGCACAAATTTATGAACTTGACTCTATGGAAATGGGGAACACACGGCACATCGTAAAAGGGGAAACACATTACGATTTAACCTTACTCCCTCCCCTAAATACCTAAACTAAGTTTCGATTTGAGGAACTCGGGATCATGCTCACCACTATCAGAATCGCAAAAAGGGGTTCGCAATCTTTCAGCACAGCTTTCCGTCGTCACGTGGATCTGGAAACTTCTGGCGCAGTCGATATTCTCTCTCTCTCTCTCTCTCTCTCTCGAGGCGGCGGGGTAGACACAGCCTCGATGAGCACTCGTCAAGGTTGAGATCCACTAGTTTCGATTTGGGTTCATGGAGCAGTCCCTGCCACCAATGTGGTATTGAAGAAATGGATGCACGTGTCGAGGCCTTGCCTGGCTAGGCTCGGAATGTCCTTTTTATCCGACCTGGATCGTCAGTTTTTCCCGAGGGTGTCTTCTCCTTCGGCCTGGGTCGTCGATGATCTCCCGACAACAGCACCCGGGCCACCCTCGTCGTCTTCCCGTCGTGGCCGAGCCTTTTCTGGCTGAACACCGATCGTGTCCCGAAATCGAAGTGCTGCCTTGCACTGAAAAGTCCGTCCGAAGCGTCCTCGAAAAGAAGAAACGTCTTGGTCGAATTCCGAAGAAGTGAAACGTGAACTTGATCCTGGATCTGTGTAGCCGTAACCGTTTTTTTGATGGACTTTCAATCCATAGTTATACCCTTTTGGGACAGTCTTATCTCCCGCCAATTCATAGTCCTGTCTTTGTATTAATTTTGGCGGGCAGAAATCTCTGCAGGGGCGCTTTGTCTTGTAACGGGAGCCGGTGATAACTCAACTGGCCTTCCTGGCCGATAATGTCCCTTAATGTCTTTTACATTGTCACCGTGACTCGGTTCGCATATTGATCGGTCTGGAGATTTCCCTTGATGGCTGTTAAACGGTTTCTCCTTTGTACATTAAATGGGTATAAGTGTTCATGCATTATCCGCCCATATCTTGATGGGCCCCATCCTGTTTGCCTGAAACCGTCCTGTACTTAGAATCCATTGAATATGTATGCTGTTTCCCTGAGTTTCGGTTTCCCGATACTGGCTTTCGCGGGCTTACTGTTTTCAATCCACAAGCCTGTCTGGCTTGCAGTAACAGAAATCAAATGGTCCAGAAACTGATCACGAGGCCCAGCGGCCATTTTGTATGCCCTTTTATCAAAGGTTTTTCTGTGCAAGCTTACTTTGGTCAATAAACTGTCTTATTTTATCCTGTTTTCTTGCGTGATTATTGCTGAAAATTTTGAATCTTACAGGCCCCCCTGTGATACTGATAGCTTGCTAGAGGTATCAATGATCCTTGGTGAGCAAATTTTCCCTGATTCCCCACATCCAAAACATTCCTGGCACTTAACTATCTATGACCCTCACGACACATGCAGTTCCCATTTCCGAAAAAAACGAAAATTACTTTGTCCACATTTGGACAATCATAGGCAGCACTTCTTAAACTATAACACATTCATCTGTCAGATGTGCAGGGGTTGATACCCTCTTGCACCACCTGCATACACCTTTTATTAATCCAAAAACTTAAGAACGACTAATAACATAACAATATTCATATGCTTAAAACAAAAACACGCAAATGGCCAAAATCTAAAAATGGAGGGACGCTTAACCTTCAATACTAGCAACTTAAAGTGGGGTGTCTTCTTCCCCCATTCGCACATAGCGTTCTCTCCATTCTCCTGTGTTCTCGTGCCTCTGGAGGTGTTTGCCTCTTTTGCAATGCACGAATAGCAAAAATATCACAATTAAAACCTGACACACTACTAGGATGTGGGATGCTATTCTAATCCAGGCCGGGACCTCTATGTTAGTGAACAAGTCCCACCATGGTGGGATGACTATGTCCAATATGTCTTTTCCTATCTCTAAAGTCTTCTGCTCCAGTGTGTAAAAATGTTTCTGTGAAACTATAACGGCTTTTAAAATCTTGGTGAGGTGTTCGGGAAGAGGGGGAATGACATAACCAAAATGCGCGACGAATCGTTGCAAGTCCGTGAAATTCTCTTTGACAGTGAGGTGAACGGTGGAGGGTGCAGGAATGGGGACAATTCGTTGTTGTGCCACTTGAACCTCGGCCCTGGGTTTGAAACAGAAACTGCTATCACTGATCGAACACCACTCGTGTTGTCCGTAGCGGTAGTGAGGCGCTGCAGTGGTGACGCAGTATGTCCCACCCCCGATATATGCTACCTGCGGGGGCACATGGTCCTCTGCCATTGCCTCCATGGTGCAATTTATCGGCTTCGCGCTAGCGGTTCTGAACCCGCACTGTGGTTTCAAAAAGGCATTCAAGTGCTGGGGACACAGGATGATGTGTGCTCCCCGGCTCCGACACCCCGAGAGGTCAGTGCCTGTCATCGTATGCTCCCATCTGATGACGTAAGGCGGGACCACTGCGTAACGAATGTGTGCGCCCCCCTGAATGACTCCAATGTTCTCCACCCTGTATACCGGGGCGGGCTTTGCTGCGGGACCCAACACCGGCATTCTTACCACTATTCCCATGATAGTATGATTCAAACGTCCGCAGTCCACTGGGACTGGGTACGCTTCTGCAGCTAGTCTGAGCTGGCACGGGCTTAATGCATTCTCAAAAGGGTGGAGCGCTTGCAAGTGCTTGTTGCTGATCCAGGACGGGACCAAACCCTGTTTTAAATCCTCAAGATTACTGCGGCCCTTACCCAGTAACCACGCCCCGTATAGCACACAGGCCTCGTTTTGCGCAGCTTGATCGGATGCATTCCGATGCTCCTTAATGAGCGCATTTACTGTTCTCGCGTGTTTCTCCAGCTCAGCTATTATTTCCTTAAAGTGTAGTGTCATGGCCTGGTCCTCATGTAACTCAGAACCCACTACCTTATTTTCGTCTGTCAGTATGTTCCTTAACTGGGCTTTTAAACCGTTGATCTGTGTCTGCAGCTCCACGTTATCTAGAGCGTTGACGACAGATGTCCCGGTATTAAAAGCAGTGAATATGTCATTTACTGTACCCCTTCTTTGCCTCCCGACTCGATCCAAAACTTCTGGTGGTGTGGTGTATAATTTGTCTTTGTCGATGTCGGCAAAGTCAAACTCGTAAAACTGTCTAAACATTCGGGTTAACAGGACCTGGTATAATTGTTCCGTTTCTTTGGGACACCACTCCGGCAATCGTACCTCAGTGAGGTTTAAAATCACTGAGGCCACCGCGTAGTGTACCCCTTGGTACAGCACCTGACCGGTGGGTACCAATACTAAACCGTTCCCGGGTCCCTTGGTGGTGGTTGGGCACCCTTCTTTCTGGGCTAGTGCTACCGGAAGCGTGGGCAGGGGCTTGCGTGGGCGGGTGATGAGTTCAGTGGCGTTTACCGGAATAGGGGAGTATGGGGCTCCGCACGCTCGAGTGCTGACATCCCATCTCATCCCCTTTCCTTCATCCTGCCACTGCCTCTGAAAGAAGATGGATACGCCCTTGGGGCAAACGCGTTTTGAACCCCACATACAGACATATATTCCTTCATCTGGTTCCCACCATTTGTCCCAACACACACGTAATTGTCCGTGAGTCCCCGTAATAGTCCGATGGGTATTATTACCCAGTCGCTCCCACTTGACCGTAGAGTTCTTCATGTCCTTTCCCAGCTTTCGCAGCCACCACCATCGCCTTAGTGGTACGTTCCCATTACACACCAGACAGATCCTCTTTCCCACGGTAACGCTGACTCTGGGTGCAAGGATCCTCACCCGAGGGCACGTTAACGAAGTCTCTTGGTAGGCAAAACCGAAATTGCTGGAGTATTCCGTAGAATTCGTCCCCAGCCAACCTGGCCATCTCCCCTGGTGGAAGTAGGTGGCGGTTTCCTCAACCTCTCGCTCCCCTGTCCCATCCGTTGCGATGGGGGCCGTGTCCCCGGAACACCCGAAGATGATGACGTCCTTGGTGCGGCCTCGGTAGGCCCACCCGCACCCGATCGCCACGAACACGATGAGAATCCTTTTCATCATATCCCAGGTTTCTGTAACCAATAAAATGATGTAGCCAGGCTCCCAATAGGTGCTGGCCGAATTAAATGGACGCGCGGGTTCCTGGACCCCGCTCCCAAACAAGCACACATACCGGGCAGACTTCAAAATTGTACTCTTAACATTTCTTAACACCGTAAACTTTATATTCCTTAAACTATCATCATAATTACCTAACTTAACTTATGTACAGCGCCGCCCTCCGCCGGGCGGCCTACTGAATTCCTGTGAGGGCTGCAGCGTGCCACACCCTGTGGTGGGGCTGCACTGGCCTTCGGCTTTGATCCCCCGCAGCCTGTCGCTGTTGAACGGGAACCATGCCTTTCTGGGGCTGCTCTAAACCGAGGTTGGGAAAAATGGGGAGAATCTGGCCAAAACTTTCTGGGCTGGGGCGCTCGAGTCGACCTACGAGGGGCTGCTTTGGGTGAGGCTCCCGGGGCTGATGGACCGGGGGTTGGGACTGTCACCGTCACAGCCTGTGGTTCCACCACAGCTGCCGGCTCCAGCTCCCCTCCCTCAGGCTCCGCCCCCCCGGGGCCGGGATTTGTGGCTTCCGACTCCACCTCACCTGTCCCTACAGGTAGTGAGTCTCCGCCCCCATTCCCTACCTCGCCGAAGCTTGAGTCGAGGGCGGGATCGTCGTCCTCTGACACTTCCTCCTCCGTGATTGGGTCTAAGGTGAGGTCGAGCTGTTCGGGCTCTTCCTCGTCCGAATCCCAAATTAGAGGGGCGACCTCCCACTCCGATGGGGTGGCCCCTCCCTTCACGCAGGCTACTGTTCCAGCCTGTGTGGTCTGTGACTCTGTTACAGGCTGAGGATTTTTGTTCTCAGACCTGGTCCCTTTTGTTGGCCCTTGTGCACCCGATTTAAACAGTTTACACTGGTTAATGTGAAACCATTTGGTACGTCGGGGCACCTTCACTGCATAAACCATGGGGCTGGCCTTGCCTACAATGCTGTAAGGCCCCATGTACAATGGTTCAAAACTCCCTACCCTGGCGTAGTTTCGGACCATGACCTGGTCTCCGACTACCCACTCTTGTTGCTTACGAGGTTCCAGTAACAGTCGATTTCCCTGGTGCTGTCTTCCCATGTTCCCAGCCGCCTGCCCATAAATCTGTTTCAGGCGCTCCAAAAGGGTTTGGACGAATTTGTCTCGCTTCACCTCTCGGAGCTGGCCCTCAGTGAGCACCGGGGCTAGTACATGGGTGGGTGTTCGCATGATCCTTCCAGTCATTAATTCGTGCGGAGAATACCCCGTACTTTTGGACTGGCTGGCTCGGATCCCCATGAGGACTAAAGGCAGGACCCCCGCCCATTTCTGGGGCGTGCCCATTGTCTCTTTCCTCAGCTTTTCCTTGAGGGTCCGATTCATGCGTTCAACAATCCCGGATGACTGGGGATTGTATGCTACGTGCCACTTCCCCTCAATGCCCAAGAGCATGAGGGCATTCTGCATTACTTGACCGGTGAACTGACTCCCTTGGTCGGACTCTACAAAACGGGGGAGTCCCCACCATGAGAACACTTCCCGAATCAAGATCTTAGCAGTGCCCAGTGCCGTAGCTGTTCTGCACAGGAAAGCTTCTACCCATTTGGTGAACACATCTACCAGGACAAGGCAGTACTTATATCCTCCCTGGGCGGCGGGCAGGGGCCCTATGTAGTCGACCTGAATCGACTGCCATGGTCCCTCTACCCTCCTGATGTGCCCCATGGGCACCTTCCTTTTGTGGGGGTCTGGGTTGTTTGCAGCGCACACAAGACAGCTTGTGCAGAATTCGCGGACATCGTCCCGAAGTCCCGGCCACCATCCCGCCTGCTCTACCCGCTGCCAGGTAACCTCAGGCCCGGGGTGTCCCGCCCCTGGACCCTTGTGGGCCAGTTGCAGGAATTCCCTCCGGTGCTGCTGCGGCACAACCCACTGCTCCTCTCGGAACAGCATGCCTTCTTTGACTGAGAGGGCTGCCGTACTGTACGGACCCTCTACCTGCTTGCCTTCTGTGATGGCTTTTAGGACTGTTTTTAGGGCGGGATCCAGGGTTTGGATGGTCTTTAGGTCTGGGGGGCGGTGTCACCCCTGTGTTCCCTGGAATTCCCTCCCTGCCTTGGATCGCCGCCACGGGTCCGGGTCCATAGGGGTCCCAGAGAATGCCGTTGCGGGCACCCTCCCTGGCTAGCGTATCCGCCTGCTGGTTGCCCTGACTGCGGGGTTCTGTGGTGGAATGAGCCTTCACCTTATGGATGAACACCTCCCCTTCCTCTCCCACAGCTGCCAGGATCTTTTCCAGCAAGGGCTTAACTGTTAAAGGCCGCCCGTCCGCGGAGGTATATCCGCGGCGGGACCAGATGGCGAGGTACTCCGTACACAAATTGCATGTGAACATGCTGTCTGAGCAAATCGTGTATGGGGTTGGGAAAATCTCGGGGTGGGTAACCACGTACGCCACCGCGGACAGTTCAGCCTGCTGTGCGCTCATAGTGCTGGGGAGCTTAATTGCCAGGGCAATGTTTGCCGCAGGGTCATAAACGCCACACCCTGTGAGTCGTTCGCCTGCAGATACAGTGCTAGAACCATCTACGTAGATTTCGCGGCCTGTGGGTTGTATCCCGGCCCGTAAACCTATTGTTGTGTATGTAACCATTTACCTTTAAGGGAACTATAGAATGTAACCGTTCGCCTTTAAGAGCACTACTTTAGGGTGGCACTATTTGTTGGCTCATGTATACTGTAATACCGATAGTGACCACACCAGTATATAAGGGTTGTGATACGTTAACTAGGGCAGAATCGCCCGAACCTCTGAATAGTAAAGACCTGTTTTATTTTGTTAATCGTGGAGTCTGTGTATTATTTACAATACAACCCACAGACTTAACACTGGCGACGAGTCGGATTCGAACCCTGCGGCAGTTATTCCACGGCGGCTTCGTCCAAAGACAGGACGTTGAAGAGAGGTTTCAATCCTCACCACCCCACTGGAAGCGACAGGCATTAGGACCCTGCAGCCTCCATCAGCGACTGAAAACTGGAGTGCAGAAGAAACAGGGCTGGGAAGACAGAGGTACAGGCGCTCGCGATCGGCAGATAAGGGCCGGGCCGCTTTGAAGTGAGGGGCGCAGCCGGGCCATCGATCGCAACCACCGATAAGGGCCGCACTCGGGCTGAAAGGGCAGCGGCTGCAGAAATTGAAGGCGCGAGAGCCGCGGTGCACAGCGCGGGCCATCGATCGCGATCGGGAGATAAGGGCTTTGGAGTGCGAGGCGCAGCCGGGCCATCGATCGCAAGCACTGATAAGGGCCGGGCCGCTTTCAAGTGCGAGGCGCAGCCGGGCCATCGATCGCATCCGCTGATAAGGGCCGCACTCGGGCTGAAAGACAGCGTCGGGGGACGGGTGAAGACCGTCAAGCGCGGGAAAACCGCCATTGAAGTAGGCGGGGAGAGCGAGAAGCGCGGGAAAGCCGCCATTTTTCACGGGAAAACCGCTGGGGAAGAAGACAGAAGCGGGAAACCGCCATCTTAGAAAATTAATTAGAATTTTCAGAAAGGCTGGTGTGTTCTCAAGAAGAGAGGAAAAATAAGAATAAGTAAAGCAATACTTGTGTTGTTCTCAAGAAGAGAGGAAAAATAAGAATAAGTAAAGCAATACTTGTGTTGTTCTCAACAAGAGAGGAAAAATAAGAATAAGTAAAGCAATACTTGTGGTGTTCTCAAGAAGAGAAGAAAATTAATAATAAGTAAAGAAATACTTGTACTGTGCTCGAAAAGAGAAGAAGATGCCTAAGCGAGGAAATATTAATGATTTTAATGCTGAAATAGAAGACTGGGCCACGTATGTGGAACGCATAGAAATATATTGCGTAGCCAACGAAATTGAGGATGACGACAAGGCAATAACTTTGTTAAATTCGATGGGAGCTAAAACATACGGGCTTTTGAAACATCTAATAGCACCAGTTAAACCAGTGGACCAGACTTTCGAAGAGATCGTAACAGTGTTGAAGGATCACTTGAACCCCACACCGTTGATGCTGGCTGAACGATTTAAATTTTACGCCAGAACCCAGAGGCAAGATGAAAGCAATGCGGAATACTTAGTCGAACTGCGTAAGCTAGCGAAATACTGCCAATTTGGAGGGAATTTGACAGAGGCGCTGCGGGACAAGTTCGTATGCGGCTTGGCCAAAGAAGGAACGCAGAAGCGACTTCTGGAAGAAAACGACCTCACACTGGACAGGGCTGTCCTCGTAGCTTCATCGCACGAAGCCGCAGCGAAAGGAACGGCGGAAATGCAGCAAAAGGCGGCGGCACTCGGGGTGGACCAAATTACTGCAAGCACTTCCAAATGCTACCGTTGTGGAAAGACAACAGAACCTACTGGCTCAAGCAGAGAGCGACCATAGAGCCATCGTGACCAATTACCGATCACATCTCCCTTATGATGTTCAGGAGTTAGAATATTTGCATGATCTAGAGATACAGCAGAAGGGCAAACCACACTACACTGAGGATTTTGTTCTGCAATTAGAGACGGAGCTAGTGCAGGCAAGGTTAAGAGAAGTTGAATCGCAGTGTGCTCTTAAGGAGATGCAGAAACAAATCTTGGACATGGAAAAGAGAAACGCTTCTTTACCTGATGTGAATAATGTGGACATGTTGCGAGAGGGGATTATTGAGGCGAAACTGAAAGAAGCTAAGCAAAGGATGTTGGAACTTGAAACACAGAACCAAATCAGCAGAAATCAGCTATGTCGAGCAGAGAAGGAGGAACTGCGCAGGCAGCTGGCAGCTGACAGTGGAGCCCAGAGAGTCTCCAAGAAGCAGAAAAGGAAAAGTCGAAACAGAAGATGACCCATCTGAACCATTATCACCTCTACCAGATCACACACGTGGTCCCTCCGAACGGAGCCAAATCAGTTCGGAAGTTCAAACTGTTAAATCCATGGAAGGACTATTGAATGAGTCACTTCAGCAATGTGAACTGTTTTCCGCAGAGACTGAATCTGTGATCTGTAAGGACTATTGAATGAGTCACTTCAGCAATGTGAACTGTTTTCCGCAGAGACTGAATCTGTGATCTGTTTTGACATGAAGTTATATATGTTATTATGTTATGTTAAACATGAAGTTATATGATGTTGACTCCATCGAGAGTATATCTGTAAACTGTTTATATGAAGTTGAAGATTGTATGTTTAAAGGGGATTCTGTAAGTAATAAGCTAAAAAGGGAGGAGTGTTGTGTATGTAACCGTTTACCTTTAAGGGAACTATAGAATGTAACCGTTCGCCTTTAAGAGCACTACTTTAGGGTGGCACTATTTGTTGGCTCATGTATACTGTAATACCGATAGTGACCACACCAGTATATAAGGGTTGTGATACGTTAACTAGGGCAGAATCGCCCGAACCTCTGAATAGTAAAGACCTGTTTTATTTTGTTAATCGTGGAGTCTGTGTATTATTTACAATACAACCCACAGACTTAACACCTATGTTGACCTCCCATACCCCTTCTACGGAACACCGATGGGCTGTTCCGGGATATACCATGTTGGCTGCGAGCTTTGGCTCGCAGAGGCCTTTAACTTTGAGATCCATCTGGGAAAGGAGGAGGGTCCAGCGCGCAATCCGAGCGCTGCTTACGGTCCCATCCTTAATCCTTCCATCCAGAAGCATCTTTGTGGGGGTGTGATGGGTGAGGAGCATGATGGGAGAGGTTCCTGTGAAGATCACTGATCTGTTCACAGCCCAATGCGTGGCCAGGAGATGCCGTTCGCAATTGGAGAAACTCCTCTCTACATCCGTGAGCACCCTGGAGGAATAAACTACCGGTCTCAGCTTGCCGTGCCGCTCCTGGAGCAACACGGCGCTCAGGCTGTCCCCACTAGCGGCTACCTCCAGGAAGAACTCCTCTCCCCCATCTATGGCCCCTAGGGCTGGCGCGGTCTGCAGATCTCTTTTCAACTTCTCGAATGCTGCCTGGCACCCCTCATCCCAAGACCACTCGACTCCCTTGTGTAAGAGTCGGAGTAGCGGGGCTGCTGTGGCAGCATAGTCCTCAATGAAATCTCTGCAGTACCCGGTCAATCCCAAAAAGGACCTTACACCCGTTACTGTGTTGGGGATCGGCAGATCTTGTACTGATTCCCTTCTGGCCTTATCTATGGCTCTTTCTCCAGCGTGGATGGCCAGACCCAGGAATTTGACTTCCTGCTGGCCGATCTGTGCTTTCTTTGGGTTTACTTTGAAACCCTTCCTTTCTAACAGTTCCAATAATTCGGCTAATAGTGGGCCATGCTCCTCCCTTGTGTCCGTGAACAGGAGTAGGTCGTCCACATACTGTACTATCTGGTTGGGCTGGCTAAACTCTTTTAAACTCCCCGCCATGCATTGATGGAAAATGCTGGGGCTGTTGTGAAAACCCTGTGGCAAGCAGTTCCAAGTGTACTGTTGCCCTTTGAAAGTAAA
Source organism: Somniosus microcephalus (assembly GCF_052327205.1). Lineage (NCBI taxonomy): Eukaryota > Metazoa > Chordata > Chondrichthyes > Squaliformes > Somniosidae > Somniosus > Somniosus microcephalus. The sequence goes on from NC_140991.1 coordinate 67,770,564, forward strand.
GGCAAACTTGTACTGATCCTCCCGCCGCAGCGGAATGGACCAGAAACCGTTCGAGATATCCAGCACCGTGAACGTGGTCGCCGATGCTGGAATACTCCCTATTAGGTCTGCAACTGCTGCTACCGTGGGCGCGCAGGCTGGGATGTTACTATTGAGGACTCTGTAGTCCACCGTGGCGCTCCACGAATTGTCCGGCTTCTTTACCGGCCATAAGGGGGAGTTCATGTGAGTGGCTATTGGTCTCAATACGCCCTGCTGCACCAATGAAGATATTGCGGTCTCCATGTCGGGTTCTGCCTCCTTGGGGAAATTATACTGCTTTTGGGGTCGGATCATGGGGTCCCCGTCTATGCTGACTTCAAACCCAGTGACTCTCCCACAGTCGTGCTTGTGGGTGGCAAACGCGGTCAGATTTTCCGACACACACGCCTGCAAGTCCGTTGGGACGTTCGCTACCATGAGCTCGAGATCGTAACCTCCTGACGGCTTCATGGTGCACAGGGCCCCCTTTTCTTCCCTCCCTGGGATTACGACTACCTTACCTAAACCGCTCTCGGCTCCCCAGAGACAGTGATTTCTCAGGTCCACGAGGATCCCGTGTTCCACCAAGAAATCAGCCCCGAGGATGCCTTTTCCACCCCCCTCACTCCACTTCAATAGGATACACGTCCATGTGGTGTGGAGTGCTCCCAAATGAATGGAGAGCGGGATGGAGTACGCGCCAGCCTGTTCTCTGCCTGTGAAACCCGCTACTAAGAATGGAGCCTGGGTGGACAGAGGTGAGGCAAAAGGTCTAGCCGTGTGGATCACGGTACACGAAGCTCCCGTATCCAACAGGTAACTACCCTTTTCCCTTTCCACCTCCATTTCCACCACAGGTCTTCTCCAGGCGTCATAGCGGAGCGGACACAAGTAGACGGGCTGCGCAGGCGTCAGTCATTTAGGTGCTTCGGTTGGGGTCTCGGGAGCGATAGGGCTGTTGGCGACCGCTACCTTCCCCTGCGAGGTCATCAGAGACCGCATAGTCTCCAAGATTGACTCAATCGTAGCGGGATCCACAACCGCACCACCTCCTGTTGTTGGGGCAGGGGCTACGGTTGGGTTCTGGGCTGGTGCTGGGGCAGCGGTCTGGGCTTGGGCTTGGACTGGTGCTGGGGCAATGGTCTGGGCTTGGGCTCAGGCTTGGGCTGCGGCGAACATTCTCTCTCTCTTATCCTTCCATGGATTTCTACAGTCCTTGCGCCAATGACCCTCCTTCCCACACCCGTAACAACTGCTGTTGGCTTGGGGAGGGCGATTTCCCTCCTGATGCCATTCCTTTTTAGCAGAAGCTGCGGGCCTTGCCTCATGTACCTTTCCTTTTAAAACAGGCGTTTTCCTACCCTTGTTGTTCCTGTAACTGATCGTGAGCTGATCAAGTACTAGTTCCTCTGTGGAGCGGGCGTTAGTGGGGTCAAACCATGCTTTGGCCTGCTCCCTCACTATTGGCAAGCAACCTGCTACCAGGCACCGGAGCCAATGAGCCCTTTGTTCATCATTTAGCGCGTTCCGTTCCGGTCCTCCCAGGCAGCTGCGCCGATACACGGGCCACAACCTTCCGGCGAAAACCCGTGGGGGTTCTCCCTCTAGCTGCACTGTCTTTTCTAAACGGAGGAACGGAGTTCCATCACCCTCTCCTATAATCTCCAGGATCTCGTCCCGTAACAACTCATATTCCCTGTGCCCTCTCTTGCTCTCGTCAGGGAGACACTGGAGGAGCGAGCTGTCCAGGGAGAACAGCAGCATCATAGACTGTTCAGCCCCGTCGCAGTCATTAACTGCTGCGGTCTGCTCCACGTCCCTAAAATGGACGGAGGGATCTCCTGACTCGGAGAGTTTTGGGATGTGACTTATCATTGCCCTCAGCTGTTGTGCGCTGTGGGGCATTATGATCTGATTCACAAGGGGTCCGTCCTCGCCATTGTCTTCATTCGGACCGAGCCTCCGGTGTCGAGTTGGACACATCGGCGCCGGCCCCGACTCTACTATCTGGTGTTGCTCTACCTCAAGAATCTCTTCATCTACCGTCTCCGTTTCCTTCCCCGGAGTCCAAGACTCATCATAAGCAGGAGGCGCAGAGGGTTCGGGGGTTGGTTCCTGAACTATCTCTTGTGGAATCGGTCTTTTGGATTCCTTGGCTAGCAATAGCTGGCTCGCTGGTGGGTTTATGAGACACACCAACCCGTTTGCATTGGCTAGGGCCGTTCTCAGGTCCTCTTGCTCCTGGCGGCAAGCGCTGTTGTCGGTGCTCTCAGATCTATCCTCCATGGCCATCTTATATGCTGCCCTGGCTCCCAGAAGTTTTTCCTCTTGGGTCTCTATTTGCTTAGCTAGACGGAAACACCTCTCTCTCATTCTACCTTCACAGGCCTTGGCTTCAATGACCTGACATCTTAAATACTCTACCCGGGTTTCGTGGCAGCGAGTTGTGGAGTGGCGTTCCTGATTCAGCGCGTTAAGCGATTCAATCAGTTTTTGACCTCCCGCAACCTTTTCCTCTACGTCTGTAAGCAACCCTTTGATCTGGGCTGTTTGTGCTGCAACGACTTGGTCCAAAAGCTGGACTTGCTTCTTGTAGCACATCAGCCAGACCGCCTTTTCTACAGATTTCTTATGCTCTTTACCCTCTGTCCACTTGATGGCTGCATCTAGCGGGCGCCTATCCCTTAATAGGTCAGATATCCATTGTTTTGTGAGGTTGACTTTTCCAAAAACATAATCTGCTATTCTTTCATCCATCACATTTCGTTTATTCAGACCTTGATCTAACACACTACTTTCCTGCTGCCAAGGTCCTGCCGCGGTCGCCATTTCTGTAGGGGGTTTCTCTTGCTCGTTCTGGTCTCCTGCCAGGCTTTGTGCAATAATTACCCTTGAGTGGTTCGACCCACTTTCCCCTATGGTTCTAGACCTTGGACTTAGATGCAGAGAACTGTAGTGCAGAGAAAGGACTCAATAGACCAGGTTGAATAGCACGAAATGGATGCTTTTATTTTTAAACAGTTTGAAGCATTACAAAATACATGTCATAGGCACAGATTAAAGTAACTACAATCATGCACAAATTTATGAACTTGACTCTATGGAAATGGGGAATGCACGGCACGTCGTAAAAGGGGAAACACATTACGATTTAACCTTACTCCCTCCCCTAAATACCTAAACTAAGTTTCGATTTGAGGAACTCGGGATCATGCTCACCACTATCAGAATCGCAAAAAGGGGTTCGCAATCTTTCAGCACAGCTTTCCGTCGTCACGTGGATCTGGAAACTTCTGGCGCAGTCGATATTCTCTCTCTCTCTCTCTCTCTCTCGAGGCGGCGGGGTAGACACAGCCTCGATGAGCACTCGTCAAGGTTGAGATCCACTAGTTTCGATTTGGGTTCATGGAGCAGTCCCTGCCACCAATGTGATATTGAAGCAATGGATGCACGTGTCGAGGCCTTGCCTGGCTAGGTTCGGAATGTCCTTTTTATCCGACCTGGATCATCGGTTTTTCCCGAGGGTGTCTTCTCCTTCGGCCTGGGTCGTCGATGATCTCCCGACAACAGCACCCGGGCCACCCTCGTCGTCTTCCCGTCGTGGCCGAGCCTTGTCTGGCTGAACACCGATCGTGTCCCGAAATTGAAGTGCTGCCTTGCACTGTAAAGTCCGTCCGAAGCATCCTCGAAAAGAAGAAACGTCTTGGTCGAATTCCGAAGAAGTGAAACGTGAACTTGATCCTGAATCTGTGTAACCGTAACCGTTTTTTTGATGGACTTTCAATCCATAGTTATACCCTTTTGGGACAGTCTTATCTCCCGCCAAATCATAGTCCTGTCTTTGTATTAATTTTGGCGGGCAGAAATCTCTGCAGGGGCGCTTTGTCTTGTAACGGGAGCCGGTGATAACTCAACTGGCCTTCCTGGCCGATAATGTCCCTTAATGTCTTTTACATTGTCACCGTGACTCGGTTAGCATATTGATCGGTCTGGAGATTTCCCTTGATGGCTGTTAAACGGTTTCTCCTTTGTACATTAAATGGCTATAAGTGTTCATGCATTGTCCGCCCATATCTTGATGGGCCCCATCCTGTTTGCCTGAAACCGTCCTGTACTTAGAATCCATTGAATATGTATGCTGTTTCCCTGAGTTTCGGTTTCCCGATACTGGCTTTCGCGGGCTTACTGTTTTCAATCCACAAGCCTGTCTGGCTTGCAGTAACAGAAATCAAATGGTCCAGAAGCTGATCACGAGGCCCAGCGGCCATTTTGTATGCCCTTTTATCAAAGGTTTTTCTGTGCAAGCTTACTTTGGTCAATAAACTGTCTTATTTTATCCTGTTTTCTTGCGTGATTATTGCTGAAAATTTTGAATCTTACAGGCGTGATGGCCACCAGGCGTGTTTTACGTGGGAAAAGTGTTAAAAATGCAAGGACCTGTTAAAATGGCATTATAACGGCCAATTATTGCTGAATAAGGGCCTTAAAGACCTGTCCCGCCTGTTGGAGGCGGGACTGATTCGGGACCATCAGACACGCCTGGGTTAAAATGGCTCAGGGTCGGGAACCAGGCGGGGCGGTCCCGCCCGCCAGTTTTAACGATTTTAACCCCTCACACGCCTCAAAGCCCGCCTCACGGCTCAGTTAAAACCGACCCCATTGCACCACACTCACTGACACACTTCACCCAATCACATTGCACCACACTCACTGACACACTTCACCCAATCACATTGCACCACACTCAGTGACACACTTCACCCAATCACATTGCACCACACTCACTGACACACTTCACCCAATCACGTTGCACTACACTCACGGACACACTTCACCCAAACAAATTACACCACTCTCACTGACACACTTGCCTCTCTCTTGCAGGGCAAGATGGCTCATAACCGCAGGCAGCAGCAGCTAACCGGCAGGAAAGGGCAAGCCTGCATATCCTGACCCAGCTAGAGAGACGGTGCTCGCCATTATTGGAGGGGCCATCACTGAGGCTGTGGCGATCGGCGATGTTATGTTCATAAATAAATAGACGTTTTCATTATGAACAGCTAGCTTGAGCTAGTCATTTATTCAGCCATGTGGACTAGTGTACAGGCATCCATCTTGACTACTGCCTTGTGGGTAGCCCACCACTAAACATACAGCTCCACCTAGTGTACCATTCTAGAATGACATGTTACTAATCATTACATCCCCCTTTCTTTGAGGTTAAACAAAATCAATATCAATCAATCAATATCAATCAATCAATCAATCAGCAGCACGGTGGCATAGTGGTTAGCACTGTTGCCTCACAGCGCCAGGGACCCGGGTTCGAATCCAGCCTCGGGCGACTGTCTGTGTGGAGTTTGCACATTCTCCCCGTGTTTGCGTGGGTTTACTCCGGGTGCTCCGGTTTCCTCCCACAGTCCAAAGATGTGCGGGTTAGGTTGATTGGCTATGATAAATTGACCCTTAGTGTTGGGGGGATTAAATACGTGGGGTTACGGGGATAGGGTGGGATATGTGTTGGTGCAGGCTCGATGGGCCGAAATGGCCTCTATCTGCACTGTGTGGTTTCTGTGAATTTCTGTGAATAACGACATGAACATCCTCACAACAGTCAACACATTTTGAAAGCTTTACTTGATGAACTCTAAGCTTTTCATTCTTTTATTATAGTTTTCTTTGTAATCAAAGATTAAGTCTATCAGGCTTTTTTACTTCACGTGTGGATCTTCTCAGCACAGGTAAGTCTGATGTGTTTGTGTTAGATTGTTCTGGTGGTGAGTGACAAGATTCAGTTGCGGCATTGTCATCAATTTGCTCTTGGATAGTTTCTTGTGTTTTCAGGAGGGAACGGCGGTTCCTCCTGAGAATCTGTCCTTCCTCACTTCTAACAGTGTATGACCTTGGTCCTACTTCCTCAAGAATTGTAGCTTTTCTGTTCCATGCATCTGGATCCTCAATCCTGACAACATCATCCCTTGTCAATGGTTTCAGAGTTTTGGATGACTTGTCATAGTGTGATTTCTGTTTCAGCTTTAACAGTTGAAGTCTCTGTCTCAGTTCCTTACTCTGCTTTTCTTTTGCACAGCAGGGTAGCGTTGTGCACAACTTGTGACCCATTAGGAGTTCAGCAGGTGAAGAACCAGAGTCTAAAGGGGAGGCTCGGTAGCTTAGCAGGGCGAGATAAGGATCAGACTTACTTTCTGTTGCTTTCTTCAGTAGCTGTTTGAGAACTTGAACACCTTTCTCTGCCTTACCATTCGACTGAGCATACAGAGGACTGGATGTGATGTGTTGAAAGTCATAATGTGCTGCAAACTGTTGACACTCCTTACAGTTGAAGCACGGACCATTGTCGCTAATGGCAATCCTAGGAATTCCATGTCTGGCGAAGATGGATTTAACATGCATTATGACACTGCTTGCTGATGTGCTTGAGAGCAACGCCATCTCAGGATAGTTAGAATAGTAGTCAATCACTATTATATAGTCTTTACCATTCAAATGAAAGAGGTCCATACCAACCTTTTGCCATGGTGCTGTTGGTAAGTCAGCTACTATCATTGGTTCCTTTGCTTGTTTGTTTTGGTGTTTCTGACATGTCTCACATATGCCTATCATATTCACAATGTCCTTATTTATGCCAGGCCAATAAAGAGTGTCTCTTGCTCTCCTTTTGCATTTTTCAATTCCGAGGTGTCCCTCATGAATCCTTTTGAGCATGTCTTGACGTAGAGCCTGTGGAATGACTATTCTGTTCTGTTTTAGTAATAGTCCACTTGCGACACTTAACTCTGACCTGATGTGATAGTACTTTGGACAGGAACCTTTTGGCCAACCATGATGAATGTTCCCTATTACTGTTTGTAACACTGTGGGGGAGAAATTGGGTGAGTAGCGCCACCTGTTAGCGCCTAAAGAGGCAGCCAGTGGCTGTAGCGCCACTGGCTGTGCCTCCCACGATATTCAGCAGCGGCGCTAATGGTGGCGTTAGCCTGTTGCACTGCGCCGCCACCGATGACGTCATTGGTGTGCGCAGTGCCTCATTCGCGCCCCAATCGCGATATTTGGTAGCGAACGCCGCTGTTGCACCGTTCGCTACCTGCACCCAGTTCACGGGGCCTTACTGTGCCGGCAGAGGTGCAAGTTAAGGTGGAGGTGCGGGGCGGCCGGTTTCTTCGGCGGCCGCCTGCCAGCACCTCTGTGTCCGGCCTCCAGATCTCCCCCCCGCGGCATTGCCGGCTGTTTTGCGAGAGCCCGGCACTTCTCCACAGTGCCGGGCTCTTTTGCCGGCATTCGCGATCGGGGTTCGCGCTGCTGCAGGTCCCTCCCCCTTAACAATGGGAGGAAGGCCTGCAGTACCGCAGCGTGCTGTGCCGCAGCGTGTGGCGCTGCGGCACGTTGCGCTGCGAAATTCACTTTCAGCGCCCTAAGAGGGATGCGGAGCACCTCGAGCCGCGCCCCGTCTCCCTCTAGGGGCACTGAGGCTGAATATCTGATGATCGCTACTGCTCCGAACGCTGCACAAAAATCTGTGCCCAGGCGAACTTGGCGCCAGTTTGGCGCGTCACCCCAATTTCTAGGCCTGTATCTTTTATTGTTTCTTCTGCTATTTGCTTTGATTTTGTGTCTGACACAGGCAGCGCAGCAGTGACCATACTCACATGAGCATCCACGTCTTCCTCAGTAGAGCTCACATGACTCATTGTGGGTGCTCGGGATAGTGCATCTGCTAACACTATGTGTTTGCCTGGTATGTAGATCAGTTCAAAGTCATATCTTTGCAGCTTCATCATGAGTCGTTGAATCCTTGGAGACATCTCATTCAGATTTTTTTTTATGATGGCAACCATTGGGCAGTGGTCTGTCTCAACTGTGAAGGTGGGAAGTCCATATATGTAGCCATGGAACTTTCCTAGTCCAACTACCAAGCCTAGACATTCCTTTTCAATCTGGGCGTATCGACACTCAGAATCAGTCATAGACCTGGAGGCATAGGCAACAGGCTTCCAATCTTCACCCTCTGCTTGTAGCAAGACAGCGCCTAGGCCATCTTTTGATGCATCTGTTGACACTTTGATTCTCTTTGTTAGGTCAAAGAAGGTGAGTACAGGTGTGGTTGTCAGCACTGTTTTGAGGTTCATCCACTCTTGTTCATGTCTTTCTGTCCATGCGAACTCATTTGTTTTATGTAGCAGGTCTCGCAGACAGGCTGTCTTGGCTGACAAGTTAGGAATGAACTTTCCAATGAAGTTTATCATCCCCATGATGCGTAGCACTCCTTTTTTGTCAGTGGGTCAGGGCATTTTGAGTATGGCGTTTACTTTTTCCATATCTGGCTCTATTCCTTTACCAGATAGATTATCTCCTAGAAAAGTGACTTCCTGGACGCCAAACTGACACTTGGCTTTGTTGAGCTTCAATCCATTCCGGCGTATGCTCTGTAGCACTTTAGTCAGTCTCTCGTTGTGTTCTTTCAGTGTGGAGCCCCAGATGGTGATGTCATCAACATAGACCCAAACTCCTTCCAGACCTTCAATTATGTGTTCCATCGCTCTATGAAAGATTTCAGATGCAGATATTATCCCGAAAGGCATTCTGAGGAAACAATACCTGCCAAATGATGTGTTGAAGGTACAGTATTTGGTGCTCTCTTCATCCAGTTTTAGTTGCCAAAATCCTTGTGAGGCATCGAGCTTTGTGAAGTATCTGCTCGCTTGGGAATCTGGTAGTGTTCATGGTTTATGTTTACATTTAAGTCCTTTGGATCCATGCATACTCTTAGATCATTGTTCTTTTTCTTTACACATGCCATGGAGTTAACCCAGTCTGTTGGCTCTTCGACTTTCCTGATGACCCCTAGTGTGGTCATTCTGTCCAGTTCTTTCTTGAGCCAGTCACGCAGGGATGCTGGAACTCTCCGTGGAGCATGTACCACTGGCTGAGCATCCTCCTTTAGCTGGATCTTGTAAGTGAATGGTAGAACTCCAAATCCTTTGAACACATCCTGGAAATTACTCACCACAGAATCCACCGAGTCATCTGGTCTGCTTATGGCACAGTTTATACAGTAGACTCTCTTGACCAGTTCTAAGTCCTCACAAGCTTTGTCACCTAGTAGTGAATCAAGTCCTTCAGCCACAACAGAAAACATGAGATGATGCACTTTGTCTTTGACTGTCACTTTAAGTCTGCATACACCTAAGCTATCTATTTTCTGTCCATTATAGTTCTTCAGTAGTACTGACTTTTTCTGTATTTTGGGCTTTTCTTTCACATTTTTAATGTCACTCATACTGATTAAGTTTGCTTTTGTCCCAGTGTCTAGTTTCAATGTAACTAATGCTCCATTTACCTGCAGTGGCATCATCCATTTGTCCTCTTTTACTGCATTAACTTTATGTTCAGCATTGTCCATTCCTGAGGGCTGCAGATTTTCTGTATCCTTTTCTATATTGTCACATGACACCATTCCTACAAAAAATGTTTCACTTAAATCAGTGTCCTCAATCACATTGACTTGTTGCCCTTTCTTTGTTTTTACTTTTGAAAAGCATTGTTTGGCATAGTGATTCTTTTCACTACATTTTGTGCACATTTTCCCAAACGCTGGGCATTGTCTTGACTGGTGCTGGTAACCACAGCATTTACAATTAAAAATTCCATCCTCCGATTGCTTTGCATTTCTGTTCTTCCCACGTTTCTTCCCCTTGTAGGACACAGCACCGACAGCAGCACAGTCACTCATTACAGTCGCATCATTATTAATTTCACTGAAAGTCTTTGCGTGCTGTTGAGCTAGCTCACTGGCATGGCATATTTTCACAGCATCCTCCAATGTTAGTTCGGTTTCTCTCAACAAACGTTCCCTGACTTTTTTATCATGAATACCAAACACAATCTGGTCACGAATCATGGATGATTTCAGTTCAGAGAAATTACATGTCTGTGCTTTCAGTTTCAGATCGGTCAAAAAGCTATCAAAAGTCTCATTTTGCTGCGGTGTCCGTGAACGGAACACGTACCTCTCATAGGTCTCGTTCTTTTTGGGAGAACAATGTGTATCAAACTTCTTTAGCGCGACGTCCATCTTTTCTCTGTCCTCCTCTTGATCAAATACAAATGTATTAAATACCTCTATCGCCTGCGGGCTTGCAACCGTTAGCAGTAACGCTATTTTCCTTGCATCTGTCATCGTACCGAACCCGATGGCGGCAATGTAGAGTTCGAATTGTTGTTTGAAAGTCTGCCAATTGCAGTCGACATTCCCCGTGAGTTTCAAACCCTCCGGTGGCTTCAAATTCTCCATGTCACATTTCACAATATTCAGCAGATATTACCACTTCTGGTACCATGTTATGTTCATAAATAAATAGACGTTTTCATTATGAACAGCTAGCTTGAGCTAGTCATTTATTCAGCCATGTGGACTAGTGTACAGGCATCCATCTTGACTACTGCCTTGTGGGTAGCCCACCACTAAACATACAGCTCCACCTAGTGTACCATTCTAGAATGACATGTTACTAATCATTACATCCCCCTTTCTTTGAGGTTAAACAAAATCAATATCAATCAATCAATATCAATCAATCAATCAATCAGCAGCACGGTGGCATAGTGGTTAGCACTGTTGCCTCACAGCGCCAGGGACCCGGGTTCGAATCCAGCCTCGGGCGACTGTCTGTGTGGAGTTTGCACATTCTCCCCGTGTTTGCGTGGGTTTACTCCGGGTGCTCCGGTTTCCTCCCACAGTCCAAAGATGTGCGGGTTAGGTTGATTGGCTATGATAAATTGACCCTTAGTGTTGGGGGGATTAAATACGTGGGGTTACGGGGATAGGGTGGGATATGTGTTGGTGCAGGCTCGATGGGCCGAAATGGCCTCTATCTGCACTGTGTGGTTTCTGTGAATTTCTGTGAATAACGACATGAACATCCTCACAACAGTCAACACATTTTGAAAGCTTTACTTGATGAACTCTAAGCTTTTCATTCTTTTATTATAGTTTTCTTTGTAATCAAAGATTAAGTCTATCAGGCTTTTTTACTTCACGTGTGGATCTTCTCAGCACAGGTAAGTCTGATGTGTTTGTGTTAGATTGTTCTGGTGGTGAGTGACAAGATTCAGTTGCGGCATTGTCATCAATTTGCTCTTGGATAGTTTCTTGTGTTTTCAGGAGGGAACGGCGGTTCCTCCTGAGAATCTGTCCTTCCTCACTTCTAACAGTGTATGACCTTGGTCCTACTTCCTCAAGAATTGTAGCTTTTCTGTTCCATGCATCTGGATCCTCAATCCTGACAACATCATCCCTTGTCAATGGTTTCAGAGTTTTGGATGACTTGTCATAGTGTGATTTCTGTTTCAGCTTTAACAGTTGAAGTCTCTGTCTCAGTTCCTTACTCTGCTTTTCTTTTGCACAGCAGGGTAGCGTTGTGCACAACTTGTGACCCATTAGGAGTTCAGCAGGTGAAGAACCAGAGTCTAAAGGGGAGGCTCGGTAGCTTAGCAGGGCGAGATAAGGATCAGACTTACTTTCTGTTGCTTTCTTCAGTAGCTGTTTGAGAACTTGAACACCTTTCTCTGCCTTACCATTCGACTGAGCATACAGAGGACTGGATGTGATGTGTTGAAAGTCATAATGTGCTGCAAACTGTTGACACTCCTTACAGTTGAAGCACGGACCATTGTCGCTAATGGCAATCCTAGGAATTCCATGTCTGGCGAAGATGGATTTAACATGCATTATGACACTGCTTGCTGATGTGCTTGAGAGCAACGCCATCTCAGGATAGTTAGAATAGTAGTCAATCACTATTATATAGTCTTTACCATTCAAATGAAAGAGGTCCATACCAACCTTTTGCCATGGTGCTGTTGGTAAGTCAGCTACTATCATTGGTTCCTTTGCTTGTTTGTTTTGGTGTTTCTGACATGTCTCACATATGCCTATCATATTCACAATGTCCTTATTTATGCCAGGCCAATAAAGAGTGTCTCTTGCTCTCCTTTTGCATTTTTCAATTCCGAGGTGTCCCTCATGAATCCTTTTGAGCATGTCTTGACGTAGAGCCTGTGGAATGACTATTCTGTTCTGTTTTAGTAATAGTCCACTTGCGACACTTAACTCTGACCTGATGTGATAGTACTTTGGACAGGAACCTTTTGGCCAACCATGATGAATGTTCCCTATTACTGTTTGTAACACTGTGGGGGAGAAATTGGGTGAGTAGCGCCACCTGTTAGCGCCTAAAGAGGCAGCCAGTGGCTGTAGCGCCACTGGCTGTGCCTCCCACGATATTCAGCAGCGGCGCTAATGGTGGCGTTAGCCTGTTGCACTGCGCCGCCACCGATGACGTCATTGGTGTGCGCAGTGCCTCATTCGCGCCCCAATCGCGATATTTGGTAGCGAACGCCGCTGTTGCACCGTTCGCTACCTGCACCCAGTTCACGGGGCCTTACTGTGCCGGCAGAGGTGCAAGTTAAGGTGGAGGTGCGGGGCGGCCGGTTTCTTCGGCGGCCGCCTGCCAGCACCTCTGTGTCCGGCCTCCAGATCTCCCCCCCGCGGCATTGCCGGCTGTTTTGCGAGAGCCCGGCACTTCTCCACAGTGCCGGGCTCTTTTGCCGGCATTCGCGATCGGGGTTCGCGCTGCTGCAGGTCCCTCCCCCTTAACAATGGGAGGAAGGCCTGCAGTACCGCAGCGTGCTGTGCCGCAGCGTGTGGCGCTGCGGCACGTTGCGCTGCGAAATTCACTTTCAGCGCCCTAAGAGGGATGCGGAGCACCTCGAGCCGCGCCCCGTCTCCCTCTAGGGGCACTGAGGCTGAATATCTGATGATCGCTACTGCTCCGAACGCTGCACAAAAATCTGTGCCCAGGCGAACTTGGCGCCAGTTTGGCGCGTCACCCCAATTTCTAGGCCTGTATCTTTTATTGTTTCTTCTGCTATTTGCTTTGATTTTGTGTCTGACACAGGCAGCGCAGCAGTGACCATACTCACATGAGCATCCACGTCTTCCTCAGTAGAGCTCACATGACTCATTGTGGGTGCTCGGGATAGTGCATCTGCTAACACTATGTGTTTGCCTGGTATGTAGATCAGTTCAAAGTCATATCTTTGCAGCTTCATCATGAGTCGTTGAATCCTTGGAGACATCTCATTCAGATTTTTTTTTATGATGGCAACCATTGGGCAGTGGTCTGTCTCAACTGTGAAGGTGGGAAGTCCATATATGTAGCCATGGAACTTTCCTAGTCCAACTACCAAGCCTAGACATTCCTTTTCAATCTGGGCGTATCGACACTCAGAATCAGTCATAGACCTGGAGGCATAGGCAACAGGCTTCCAATCTTCACCCTCTGCTTGTAGCAAGACAGCGCCTAGGCCATCTTTTGATGCATCTGTTGACACTTTGATTCTCTTTGTTAGGTCAAAGAAGGTGAGTACAGGTGTGGTTGTCAGCACTGTTTTGAGGTTCATCCACTCTTGTTCATGTCTTTCTGTCCATGCGAACTCATTTGTTTTATGTAGCAGGTCTCGCAGACAGGCTGTCTTGGCTGACAAGTTAGGAATGAACTTTCCAATGAAGTTTATCATCCCCATGATGCGTAGCACTCCTTTTTTGTCAGTGGGTCAGGGCATTTTGAGTATGGCGTTTACTTTTTCCATATCTGGCTCTATTCCTTTACCAGATAGATTATCTCCTAGAAAAGTGACTTCCTGGACGCCAAACTGACACTTGGCTTTGTTGAGCTTCAATCCATTCCGGCGTATGCTCTGTAGCACTTTAGTCAGTCTCTCGTTGTGTTCTTTCAGTGTGGAGCCCCAGATGGTGATGTCATCAACATAGACCCAAACTCCTTCCAGACCTTCAATTATGTGTTCCATCGCTCTATGAAAGATTTCAGATGCAGATATTATCCCGAAAGGCATTCTGAGGAAACAATACCTGCCAAATGATGTGTTGAAGGTACAGTATTTGGTGCTCTCTTCATCCAGTTTTAGTTGCCAAAATCCTTGTGAGGCATCGAGCTTTGTGAAGTATCTGCTCGCTTGGGAATCTGGTAGTGTTCATGGTTTATGTTTACATTTAAGTCCTTTGGATCCATGCATACTCTTAGATCATTGTTCTTTTTCTTTACACATGCCATGGAGTTAACCCAGTCTGTTGGCTCTTCGACTTTCCTGATGACCCCTAGTGTGGTCATTCTGTCCAGTTCTTTCTTGAGCCAGTCACGCAGGGATGCTGGAACTCTCCGTGGAGCATGTACCACTGGCTGAGCATCCTCCTTTAGCTGGATCTTGTAAGTGAATGGTAGAACTCCAAATCCTTTGAACACATCCTGGAAATTACTCACCACAGAATCCACCGAGTCATCTGGTCTGCTTATGGCACAGTTTATACAGTAGACTCTCTTGACCAGTTCTAAGTCCTCACAAGCTTTGTCACCTAGTAGTGAATCAAGTCCTTCAGCCACAACAGAAAACATGAGATGATGCACTTTGTCTTTGACTGTCACTTTAAGTCTGCATACACCTAAGCTATCTATTTTCTGTCCATTATAGTTCTTCAGTAGTACTGACTTTTTCTGTATTTTGGGCTTTTCTTTCACATTTTTAATGTCACTCATACTGATTAAGTTTGCTTTTGTCCCAGTGTCTAGTTTCAATGTAACTAATGCTCCATTTACCTGCAGTGGCATCATCCATTTGTCCTCTTTTACTGCATTAACTTTATGTTCAGCATTGTCCATTCCTGAGGGCTGCAGATTTTCTGTATCCTTTTCTATATTGTCACATGACACCATTCCTACAAAAAATGTTTCACTTAAATCAGTGTCCTCAATCACATTGACTTGTTGCCCTTTCTTTGTTTTTACTTTTGAAAAGCATTGTTTGGCATAGTGATTCTTTTCACTACATTTTGTGCACATTTTCCCAAACGCTGGGCATTGTCTTGACTGGTGCTGGTAACCACAGCATTTACAATTAAAAATTCCATCCTCCGATTGCTTTGCATTTCTGTTCTTCCCACGTTTCTTCCCCTTGTAGGACACAGCACCGACAGCAGCACAGTCACTCATTACAGTCGCATCATTATTAATTTCACTGAAAGTCTTTGCGTGCTGTTGAGCTAGCTCACTGGCATGGCATATTTTCACAGCATCCTCCAATGTTAGTTCGGTTTCTCTCAACAAACGTTCCCTGACTTTTTTATCATGAATACCAAACACAATCTGGTCACGAATCATGGATGATTTCAGTTCAGAGAAATTACATGTCTGTGCTTTCAGTTTCAGATCGGTCAAAAAGCTATCAAAAGTCTCATTTTGCTGCGGTGTCCGTGAACGGAACACGTACCTCTCATAGGTCTCGTTCTTTTTGGGAGAACAATGTGTATCAAACTTCTTTAGCGCGACGTCCATCTTTTCTCTGTCCTCCTCTTGATCAAATACAAATGTATTAAATACCTCTATCGCCTGCGGGCTTGCAACCGTTAGCAGTAACGCTATTTTCCTTGCATCTGTCATCGTACCGAACCCGATGGCGGCAATGTAGAGTTCGAATTGTTGTTTGAAAGTCTGCCAATTGCAGTCGACATTCCCCGTGAGTTTCAAACCCTCCGGTGGCTTCAAATTCTCCATGTCACATTTCACAATATTCAGCAGATATTACCACTTCTGGTACCATGTTATGTTCATAAATAAATAGACGTTTTCATTATGAACAGCTAGCTTGAGCTAGTCATTTATTCAGCCATGTGGACTAGTGTACAGGCATCCATCTTGACTACTGCCTTGTGGGTAGCCCACCACTAAACATACAGCTCCACCTAGTGTACCATTCTAGAATGACATGTTACTGATCATTACAGGCGAGGCTGAAACCATTGATGATGATGGTATGCTCATACTTAATCCTCCTTCTCATATCCCACTTCCCCCTTGTCCCACAATGTCTTCTCACTTACAAGCTGCTGATGGTGTAAGCATGCACATCTTGCTTTCCCACTCCCCTCACCACAAACCTACGCTTGTGCCTTTCTCCTTTCAGATACCCAAGAACTCCAACCTGGCCAGCCAGTGCTGGAAGAGCAAGAAGAGAGTGATGGAGAAGAGACACCATCACCCGATCTAACAATCACAGGCACCAGTTCAGAAACTGACACCGTGCGTACTTTAGAGGGTGGTATAGAGACGGGATCTCCATGTGGTGATTCACTGGGCACAAGTTGCCTGCAGCCAGGGCAGGGGGAAAGGGTAGCGCAGGTGCCAGCTCCCCGGAGGGCGAGGCCACATATGAGTTCTGCTGCAGAGGACTCCGATGAGGACTTTGGTGGGGCGGCCTTCAGAAGATGGCTGATGGGTGTGCACACAGAAATGCTTGGTGCATTGACAGTCCTGCCAGAGAGCCTGTTGTCACTGTAAAGGAGCATGGAGGAGTCTGGCTCCAATTTGCACAGGACTTTGCACAGAGCTTGGAGCCCATGGTTTCCAGGATGGAAGTGATGGCTGACTCCATTAGCACACTTGTAGACCCAACCACAATGCATGGTCTGATGGCTGATGTCTCAGCTTCCATTGCATCACACACGGAAGCAACCCAACATCTGGGTGCTGCAGTGGAAGCTCAGACTACTCTCATGCCAGCTCAGACTGCTGCCCTCAGGGCTGCGTTTACCAGTGTGGATTACTCGGATTGCTGAGGCACCACCCCAGGGAAGTGGTTCTGTGGAGCACAAACCTGCTGTCCTCTCTCAGGATGACAGCATTCATCCTCCCACCACTGCCACTCCGTTAGCACCCTTGCTGTTGCCTGTCAGTCAGTCAGCACAGACTGCTGCCGCCATGCCGAGGTGGTGCAGTCCACAGCCGGGCCTTTTAGGCCGAGACATACGCAAGGTCATCCTGCAAGGCCATCTGCAGTCTTGCCCACTGAAAGTCACCAGCCATGCTACAGCCACTGCGGTAGCATGTCGTAGGAGCACTAGGTCAGGTAAAGGCACCCGCAAGACAGGCACTAAGAGAATACGCAACGGTGATTAGTTGAGAATTGTATGGTGTATTGGATGTGTTGTTGGATAAAGTTGCTATGGAATGGTTGTTTTGTGGTGTCAAAGGCGGCGCCCTCATGCTGGCCAATTTGTGAAGGATGCAGCAAACCACCGGCGAGTACTGGAGGGCTCCTTCTGAGCGATCAAGGCAGAGGAACCGTTGCTTCAGCATCCTAATGGTCTGCTTGATGATGTTCCTCGTGGCAGCATGGCTCTCATTGTATGACTGCTGGCCACAGGTAGTGGGGTTGTGGAGGGGAATCATTAGCCAGGTTTAGAGCATGGTATGGAGATGCCGGAGTTGGACTGGGGTGGACAAATGTAAGAAGTCACACAACACCAGGTTATAGTCCAACAGCTTTATTTGAAATCACAAGCTTTCGGAGCGCTGCTCCTTCATCAGGTGAAGGAGCAGCGCTCCGAAAGCTTGTGATTTCAAATAAAGCTGTT
Organism: Somniosus microcephalus; assembly: GCF_052327205.1. NCBI lineage: Eukaryota > Metazoa > Chordata > Chondrichthyes > Squaliformes > Somniosidae > Somniosus > Somniosus microcephalus. The sequence continues at coordinate 67,788,088 of NC_140991.1, forward strand.
GGACTATAACCTGGTGTTGTGTGACTTCTTAGGTTTAGAGCAAATAGCCCTTGTCACTGAGCAGCCACCCTCAGGTGGAACATGGTGGCTGGAAGATTGCTGGCACAGCAGACTGGCACAGGGTGAACACATCATGACTGCTGCCAGGATAGTGGGAATTCACCAGCATGATATGCTGGCCGTGGTCACATACTAACTGCACATTAAGTGAGTGGTACCCTTTGCGGTTATGGTACATCTCACCATTGAGATGTGGCACCCGCAATGGTATGTGTGTGCAGTCAATAGCACCCTGCACCATAGGGAAGCCTGATATCCTGGCAAAGCCATGTGTGCACTCCTCCTGCTTCTCTCTGTTTAGATAGAAGACAATGAAGTCCCTTCTCCTAGCGTACAGAGCCGCTGTGACCTCTGATGGATGGCGAACTGCGATAATTGTTATGTCACCTGTTCCAGATGGAAGGATATGCTGGTGAAAAAATTCAAGTCCACGGTCACCTTGAGGGTCATTGGCAGCGCCATCGTCACCCTGCTCTGAGGCTGCAGGTCTGGTTCTAAGAGGTGGCAGAGTTCTGTGACCACCCCCTTGGTGAAGCAGAGCCTCCGAACATACTGCTCCTGGCTTAGGTGCAGGTAGGATTAGTGCTGGGGCCCTGCTTTTTTTGATATATATAGATGACCTGGATATTGGAATACAGAGTAGAATTTCTAAATTTGCCGATGACACCAAACTTGGGGGTGTGGCAAGCAGTGAGGATGATAGCAATCGGCTGCAACAGGACATAGAAAGGCTAGCAGAATGGGCGGACAAGTGGCAGATGGAATTTAATACAGAGAAGTGTGAGGTGATGCATTTTGGCAGAAGGAACAGGGAGAGGCAATATACACTTAATGGCACAGTTTTAAAGAGTGTGCAGGGACAGAGGGACCTGGGAGATAATGTGCATAGGTTCCTGAAGGTGGCAGGACATATTGAGAGAGTGGTTAGCAAAACATATGGGATCTTGGGCTTCATAAATAGAGGTATTGAGAACAAAAGTAGAGAAGTTATGCTGAACCTTTATAAAGCACTGGTTAGGCTACAACTGGAGTTTTGCATCCCGTTCTGGTCACCACACTTTAGGAAGGATGAGAAGGCCCTTGAGAGGGTGCAGAGCAGATTTACCAGAATGGTTCCGGGGATGGGAGATCTTAGCTACAAGGACAGGTTGGAGAAGCTGGATTTGTTTTCATTAGAGGTTGTGATTTGATAGAGGTGTACAAGATTATGACGGGTTTGGATAGGCTAGACGGGGAAAGGCTATTCCCACTAGTTGATGGTACAAGGACTAGGGGACACAGATATAAGGTTTTGGGCAAGAGATACAGGGGGTATGTGAGGAAAAACTTTTTTACACAGCGAGTGGTGAGGACCTGGAACTCACTGCCAACGGAAGTGGTGCAAACGGAGACACTCAGGGCTGGATTTTGCCAGACCTGAGGAGGTGGGTTTGGAGGCGTGTGAGCTGGGAAAGTTGCAAAAAAATGGTGGCGGGCTCCGATCCCGCCTCCAGCCCGCCTCTGAGCAACTTTCCCTAAAGCGGGCTTTCAGACCCCCTTTCCATCCCGCCTCCAAGAGGCAGGATAGGCCCTTAAGGCCCTTAGCAACCAGTTAAGTGCCTCTATAATGCCATTTTGAGAGGCCTTTCTGAATTTAACACATTCCCCCCATGCTGCACATCTCCTCTAGAACACGCCAGTTAATCCTGGTGGGCTCACAAGTGGATGGCTTACTAACAGCTGCAGCTCCACCATTAAAAAGGAGTTTTCACCGATGATCATTTGCAGGTGGCAGAACTTTGTTTTCTCAGGTCTGGGAGAACTTTTAGCAGGCCTACTTATTGTGGAAGTTTTGAAGCTGAGATCCATCTCCAGTGTGACCTCCTGGGAAACCCCTCTCCCCACCTTGACTGAGCGCTTCCTCAACTGAGGTATATACCAGCAGCATGGGAACCATTTATTTCCTTTCCTCCTGGACATTAGATTTGGACGAAGACCAGCCGCGGCAGCAGCAGCAGCACCCAAAACAACAGCAGCACCAACAGCAGGAGCAACAATAGGAGCACCAAACTGCTTCTCACCCAACTGAAGCTGCACAGGCCAGAAGGCGCCAGTGCATGGAAGCATGTCGGCGCAGGAGATACCCCCCAAACAGGGTCTACAGACAGAGGCTGAGCTACCTCAACATGTCTGAGCAGCAGTGCCAAAGGAGGCTCAGACTTTCGCGAGAGGTAGTGGGTGACATCTGTGCAATACTGCAGCAAGACCTGGAGCCCAGAGGAGTGGGTGGACACCCCTTACCAGTGGCCGTCAAAGTCACCACCGTACTCAACTTTTTTGCTTCAGGCTCATTCCAGGGATCAGCAGCAGACATCAGCAGCATCTCCCAGGCGGCTGCACACACTTGCATCATGCAGGTAACCAATGCCCTCTTTGTCAATGCGCACAATTACATCAACTTTTAAAGGATCAAGAAAGTGTCACGGCGCGTGCGGTTGGATTTGCTAATCTGGCAGGCTTTCCAAGGGTGCAGGGCGTCGTTGATGCACACATGTGGCCCTTAAGGCAACCCATCACAATCCAGGTATTTTTGTCAACCGCAAGGGCTTCCACTCAACGTGCAGCTGGTGTGTAAACACAGTAAATACATTTTGCATGTTTGCACAAAGTACCCTGGCTGTTGCCATGACTCATTCATCCTGTGGCAGTCTAGTGTTCCTCCGCTCTTCAGTCCGCCAGACCAACTTTGTGGATGGCTACTTGGAGACAAGGGCTATCCCCTGAAGACATAGAAACATAGAAACATAGAAGATAGTGTAAAGTCTGTGGGTTGTGCAGTTAATAACGACACAGACTTCAGGAGTAACAAACAAACAGGACTTTACTATTCGAAGGTCAGGGCGAATCTGCCCTATAAATCATGCCACAGCACTTATATACCGGTGTGGCCACCGTCGGTATTACCGTATACAGAAGCCAAACAAGTAGTGCCACACCTAAAATAGTTCTCTTAAAGGTGAACGGTTACATACAATAGTCTCTTAAAGGTAGACGGTTACATACACTACAGATAGGAGCAGGAGTAGGCCATTTGGCCCTTCGAGCCTGCTCCGCCATTCAATGAGATCATGGCTGATCATTCAAATTCAGTACCCTGTCCCTGCCTTCTCCCCATATCCTTTGATCCCTTTAGCCTTAAGAAATATATCCAACTCTTTCTTGAATATATTTAATGAACTGGCCTCCACCGCCCTCTGTGGCAGAGAATTCCACAGGTTCACCACTCTTTGGGTGAAGAAATTCCTCCTCATTTCAGTCCGAAATGTCCTACCCCTTATCCTTAGACTATGACCCCTGGTTCTGGACTCCCCGACCATCGGGAACATCCTTCCAGCATCTAGTCTGTCCAGGCCTGACAGAATTTTATAGGTTTCGATGAGATCCCCTCTCAATCTTCTAAACTCCTGTGAGTATAAGTCCAATCGACGCAATCTCTCCTCATACGTCATTCCTGCCATCCCAGGTATCAGCCTGGTGAATCTTCACTGCACTCCTTCCATGGCAAGTACGTCCTTCCTCAGATAAGGCGACCAAAACTGCACACAATACTCAAGATGCGGTCTCACCAAGGCCCTGTACAACTGTAGCAAGACATCCTTATTCCTGTACTCGAACCCTCTTGCTACAAAGGCCAACATACATAGAAACATAGAAACATAGAAGAAGGAGTAGGCCATTCGGCCCTTCGAGCCTGCTCCGCCATTCAATGAGATCATGGCTGATCATTCAAATTCAGTACCCTGTCCCTGCCTTCTCCCCATATCCTTTGATCCCTTTAGCCTTAAGAAATATATCCAACTCTTTCTTGAATATATTTAATGAACTGGCCTCCACCGCCCTCTGTGGCAGAGAATTCCACAGGTTCACCACTCTTTGGGTGAAGAAATTCCTCCTCATTTCAGTCCGAAATGTCCTACCCCTTATCCTTAGACTATGACCCCTGGTTCTGGACTCCCCGACCATCGGGAACATCCTTCCAGCATCTAGTCTGTCCAGGCCTGACAGAATTTTATAGGTTTCGATGAGATCCCCTCTCAATCTTCTAAACTCCAGTGAGTATAAGTCCAATCGACGCAATCTCTCCTCATACGTCATTCCTGCCATCCCAGGTATCAGCCTGGTGAATCTTCACTGCACTCCTTCCATGGCAAGTACGTCCTTCCTCAGATAAGGTGACCAAAACTGCACACAATACTCAAGATGCGGTCTCACCAAGGCCCTGTACAACTGTAGCAAGACATCCTTATTCCTGTACTCGAACCCTCTTGCTACAAAGGCCAACATACATAGAAACATAGAAACATAGAAGAAGGAGTAGGCCATTCGGCCCTTCGAGCCTGCTCCGCCATTCAATGAGATCATGGCTGATCATCCAAACCCTAGCACCCGGTCCCTACACCGACAGCCATCCCACCCAAGCCCTATCCCCATAACCCCGTAACCCCATGTATTTAATCCCCCCTAACACTAAGGGCCAATTTTAATCATGGCCAATCACCTAACCCGCACATCTTGGGACTGTGGGAGGAAACCGGAGCACCCGGAGAAAACCCACGCAAACACGGGGAGAATGTGCAAACTCCACACAGACAGTCACCCGAGGCCGGATTTGAACCCGGGTCCCTGGCGCTGTGAGGCAACAGTGCTAACCACTATGCCACCGTGCCTTCTTAACCGCCTGCTGCACCTGCATGCTTACCTTCAGCGACTGGTGCACAAGAGCACCCAGGTCTCTTTGCACTTCCCCTTCACCCAATCTATTGCCATTCAAATAATAATCTGCCTTCCTGTTTTTGCCTCCAAAGTGGATAACCTCACATTTATCCACATTATAGTGCATTTGCCATGTTTCTGCCCAATCACCTAACCTGTCCAAATCGTACTGGAGTTTCATGACATCCTCCTCACAGCATACCCTCCCACCCAGCTTTGTGTCATCTGCAAATTTGGAGATATTACATCCAATTCCCTCATCCAGATCATTAATATATATTGTGAACAGCTGGGGTCCTAGGACCGATCTTTGCGGTACCCCACTAGTCACTGCCTGCTACTCGGAAAATGACCCGTTTATTCCAACTCTTTGCTTTCTGTCCGCCAACCAGTTCTCTATCCAATTTCTTTGTTCCCCATTATAAATTCCCCCGATTCTGACTGCAAGGGACCTACGCTTGACTTCACCAATCTTTTTCTCTTCACAGATCTATAAAAGCTTTTACAGTCAGTTTTTATGTTCCTTACAAGCTTACTCTCATGTTCTATTTTCCCTTTCTTAATTAATCCCTTTGTCCTCCTTTGTTGAATCCTGAACTGCTCCTGTTAGAATAAAATTTTGCTGGACAAGGTTTTGCTGGAAAAGACCATTTTGCTGGACAAGATTTTGCTGGAAAAGACACAAACAACAATTTCGCTGACTGGGACTAATTGAATCACTGCACAGTGAGACATGCCACGCTTACGCATGGCTGGAACAAAGTTCATCTCGTGTCCTGACTGGGGCTAATTGAATCACTGAGGACTAACAAGGTTCACTGGTATCCTATTATCAAACTAATCACTTGTATCCTATTATCGAACTAATCACATTCCGCCAGTGACGTGGACGGAACAAGATGGAACGAAGACCTGAAGAGGCAGAATTGGCAACACAAGTGTGTAAACTCCTGACTGGAGGAAAATAACGATATGCGCTAATAAATGAATTGATTGGATGAATGTAAATGATCTAAAACCAACTTCTTGGAATTGTATATAAGCTCGGCACGTACTACAATCGGGGAGAAAGTGCTCTCGCAGACCGCGTGGTTGCAGACGCTTCTCCCAGAGCTCTGTCATTTAATAAAGTTGTCTCTCTTACTCAAAGTCTAGTTTCCGAGGAATCATTTTTCCTACAACAAATTGGCGCTGCGAGCAGGGTGCCACGGAGCTGAACAGTCGCTCGAGTCAGTGACCAGGGTGAGTAGTCAGATTTTTGACCACCCATAAATCAGAGACCCTCGACAAGGCGACTGAACGGCGAAGCGGCACCAAAACGAATCTGGGACACAGACTGAGTGGGTAAGAGACACTACTTGATTTGTATGTGTGTATTTGTATTTGTGTAATAGTAACTAAGTAACTAAGAAAAACCTCGGATCAGGAGGACACTTGTCTCAGACACCTGTATAGTTTACATCCTGAGCATAATATGGGCGTGGGGAGACAAAGGGGGACCTGGAATTATATTTTCACAGGATCCTCAGTAGTAAACAGCCTAGACGATATAGAGTTACAAACACAGATAAATGGTTTAAAGACCCAATTAAGAAAAATCTTAACAGAGGAGAACATAGTGGTAGGCTCAGAGATACATGAGGACCAAGCTATGTCGGTCCATTTAAAAGAGATTATCGCTGAGCTGGAGAGACATGCCAAAACAGTAAATGCACTCATACGGGAAGACAAGAATGCTTCGGATCAAGCTGCACAGAATGAGGTGTGCGTGCTAAACGGGGCATGGTTGCTGGGCGAGGGCCACAGCAACCTGGAGGATTTAAAACGAGGTTTAGTCCCCTCCTGGATTAGCAACAAGCACCTCGCAGCCCTCCACCCGTTTAGTGATTCGCTGAGCCCGTGTCAGCACCGCTTAGCCTCTGAAGTCTACGCTGTCCCAGCGGATTGTGAACGTTCCAACCATACTATCATGGGGATAGTAGTGAGGATGCTGGTCATGGGTGGAACAGCCCGACCCACACTGCACCGGTATACAGGGTGGAGAACATTGGGATCATTCAAGGGGGTGCACACGTCCGTTTCGCAGAGGTCCCACCTTATGTCATAAAGTGGGAGCACGCTATGACAGGTACAGACCTCTCCGGGTGCCGGAGCCAGGGAGCACACATAATACTGTGCCCCCAGCACTTGAATGCCTATTCGAGACCACAGTGCGGGTTTAAAGCTGCTGGCGCACAACCTGTTAACTGTACCACGGAGGTAATGGCATAAGGCCATGTTTCCCCACAGGTAGCATTCATAGGGGGTGGGACATATTGTGTCACCACAAGTGCGCCCCACTACTGGCATGGACAGCACATCTGGTGTCCGGTGAGTGACAGCAGTTTCTGTTTTAAACCCGAGGCAGAAGTTCAAGTGGCCCAGGAACGGATTGTACCCATCCCTGAACCCTCAACTGTTCACCTCACTGTCAGGGAAAACATTACCAACCTGCAAAATTACGTAACACATTTCGGCTATGAAATTCCCCCTCTACCAGAACATCTTACCGCCCTATTAAAAGCAGTGGTCATCTCACAGAAACATTTCTATACATTAGAGCAGAAGGCAGTCGAGATAGGGCCAAGATCTTGGATATTGTAGTTCCACCCTGGTGGGAAATTTTGAAAATATAGAGGTCCCTTCTTGGATTAGAATGGCTTCACACATTTTAGTAGTTTGCCAGCTCTTCTACTTGCCTTCTACTTGCTATGCACAAAGTGCAAGGGAAGGGACCGGATGCTCTGCTCTCAACATGAGGGAGCATGGGACAAACATAAAAATAAAGTCTACGACCAGGTATAAAAGAAACCTTGACCGTTATTAAAAATAAAGCTTGATGAGTGTGTGTGTGTAATTTTTTTTCAGTGGTGCAAGGTTGTTGCACCCCCTCCGTGCTTGGATGTGGATGTAAGCGAATTTTCGTACCTTATATATATTTTGAACACTACACCTAAAGGGGAACGGGAGAGTGTTTTGAATTGGGATTTTAGTTTAGATAATACAGGGAAAGGTTGGCTCTCAGGGATCAGGAATTTGCTCACCCAGGTTGATACTATAATGGTTAATAAAGTATCACGGGGGGACTGTAAGGTTCGCTAAATTCTACAGATTCTCCCAAACCGAGAAAAAGAGATTTTGGACTGTTTAAAAGAATATTGCGCCAAAAGGGGGCTTAAAGTTAAAACCCCAGGATTTTGGTTATTTTAAAAGGACATGTCCAGGCCTGTGGAAGGCTGCGACAAAGGAGTTGGGATGGGCCCCTGTAAAACAAACAGTTTGAGTATTGGCATAGGCCACATTGTCTGGGAATGTTCTGGACCATCTCAGTCATTCCACACAAATGACAATAGGCCTACGGAAGGACAGTTTCCGCCAAAATTACAGAGCCATCAAGAATATGAATAATACAGTACATGCCACTGATCAACAAAAGGGACCCTGACCCCAGCAGGAGAAGACAAAACTCACTAATCGGACAAGAGTTTAAACAGCCATTCAACACTAATTTAAGTTTCGACGAACCATCGAGAAACTAGTTTACACCAACTTAAGTCAATTAAAAGTAGCTGGGACCAGCCCGGAACTCGTTAAAAAATTTAAAAACTATTAAAGTTAACGAGCCCGCCAAAATTAACAATGGGCCAGAGAAGATTTGGCGGGCAGATAAGCAAGGCTTCAAATGGTATAATTGAGGCCTGCTTTTACACACAGGCAGTCAATTGAAGTCACAGTCTTTTCAGAACAACGACAGAGACTCAGTCTCCTCACCATCATCATCAAGACACATCAGCCTCGGGACAATCAATCGACAGAAGGACAACTGAAGGAGAACAGAAGGGAATTGTGGCAACCAAGGGCCCCAAGAAACAAACAACCAACAATACTACCAACAACTATGTAATATTGGACCACCGCGACCAACAAGAAACCAACCTGGAAGAAACCGAAGACTCGCAAGTATGTTTCCACTCTACAAGCTATCCTGACTTACCCCTGGGTAAGATTTGATGAAAAGGACTCTAAACCCTATACCTAACCAAAGGAAATTGGGTACTTACCCGATAGATCCAAATACGCACCCGACTGCATCAGCGGTCACGCGAAGACTGAAACCCCAATGCAGGTGAAGTCTTCTACCACGTCCGGTGTATGGCAGGCCCCAACCACTAGACCTAGAAGAACCCCGAAATCGCGAACCTCTACAACTGTCAAGAAAGTCATTTGGTGAGCATTTCCCTGGTCCTCTGAAATCCAACCTAGTTAGTGTAGTGGGATTGGGAGGGGTGAAGTATTTTGTCGATTGACATTCTCCCTCATATATTCTGAAGTGTTCCCCCTTTTAGAGTAATAAGATTATTGTGTTGTGTACATTTTCCTGTCTCAAATAAAAATCCAAGTTCTTTTCACCAACTCAGTTGTCTGTTGCAATTTCGTTACAACCCCCAAATAAGTCCAAAGTCTAGAACCAAGGGAGTGGGAGCGATTTGAACCGCTCAGGAGTCAGAGGCAAAGCTGACCACACACACCACCCCTTACACCCCCACTTCCATGTTCTCTGCCACCAACATCCCTCTCATGGGTCAGCCCCTCTTCAGAGCTAGCAAGTGGCTTGACAGCACCTTGCTTCACTTCAAGGGGGCCATGAGGTCCCGTTCCTGCACTGGAAACCCTACTCCAGAGGACTTCCATGAAGGTCTGGTTTCTCTGCTCAATAGCTGACCATCACTCCTCAAGAGATGTCAGTCTATTCTGAACAATGACCATCTTTTCAAGACCCTGGCCACTTAGCTCCTACATGTCCGTAGCCATCCTTTCCTCTACCGTAACCATTGTCTCCTCTACTGTAGCTATGCTTTCCATGGAGGTTGCTATCCTTTCCGTGGTGCTGCCTTCATGTGCCAATGCCTCCACAAAGGCTCTGCTCATGTCAGTGATGGACTCCTCCATTCGCTCGACACTCGCAGCGACCTTGGAGACAAAATCTGCCAGAGACTCCTGCACCTGTTCCTGGCGTTCCAGCACTGCTTTCTTTCTGGATGGACCTGGAGGCACAGGGTCAACATGCAGCTGAGCCGAGCTGGGAGAGTCCTGCGCCCTCCGATGAGGACTCTCCACTGCTGTCCCTGTCTCCACCATCTGCTGATACTCATGTGTGAGCTGCGATACACCAGGTGAGAACACTACTCTATCTCCCGAAGGTACCACCGAGGTGTGAGTGTCTGCGCTGGTGCTGGGTGCGCATCCTCCTCCACTCCCACGATCTCCAGGGCTGCCTCCTCTGCAGTGGTGAGCTGGGCTATTGAGGGGTGGCCCTCCTCCTGTCCTTGCCTTTTCCTTCTTATTGTGGGCTCTCTTTTCCTGCAATGAGGGACATAAGTGGAGTTTGAGTGAGAATGAAGGAGTGAGTGTAGAGAATCCATAGCATAGATGCTTAGAAGGACACAAAGATGAGTGAGATTGCAAGAGCAAGGGCCCTCCCTGTGTGTTGTAAGTTGTTGTCATTGCATCACAGTGATAGGGAGTGTGAGGGCTGCATAGTCAAATAGTTAAGTGAATGTGAACATACAGAGCGAGGGAATGGGTAAGGGTGCAGGGATGTAAGGGTCAAGTGGGTTGTGGAGGAGGAGGTTGACAAAGCAGAGTGCTGGTGATGAGAGGTGCTGGGGCTCAGACTGAGGGACATGGGGATGGAATACTCACTTTTCCTGTCCGGAGAAGGTCATGAAACATCTTTCTGCACTGCAGCCAGGTTCTGCTGCACATTGAGATGGCATTCATCTCCTGTGCCACTTGCAGCCACACAGCTTTGGTCTGTTGTGGAGGCTTTTTCCTCCCTGAAGAAGGAAGCAGCACTTCCTTATTAGCTCTTGCTCCCTCCACCAGAGCTTGGAGGGAGTCCTCATCAAAACGGGGTGCACACTTTGGTCTGTTGCTTGCCATGGTTGGACCACGAATCCCTCAGAAGTCTAATCAAAAAGTTCTACGGCAGAAAAAGAACCAAGGCTACTTGCAGGCCTTAAATGCAGCTGCATAGATGACATCATCAGAGTCGAGTTTCAGGTCCAAAAGACTCATTGGGCCAGGGGTTCCCACACGCTGGAAATCAAGTGCCCAATTGGGGCTAAATCGCTCAATTGTCCCGCCTCACATCAGAGGTGGAGGCGGGACCATCCAACCACCTGACCCGCCCTCAATGAAAAAATCCAGCCCTCAATTTTTTCAAGGGGAGACTGGCTAGGCACTTGAGGGAAATAAACTTGCGGGGCGATGGGGATAGAGCAGGGGAATGGGACTGACTGGATTGCTCCACAGACAGCTGACACAGACACAGTGGGCCGAATGGCCTCCTTCTGTGCCATTATGATGCTATGGGGGTGATTTTGCCAGCCCTGGGGAGGCAGGTATGGAGGCAGGACTGCCGGGAAAATGGCAGATTTTGGGTGCAGGTTGGCAACCCGCCCCCAACCCGCCTCCAAGCCATCTTCCCAGGAGGCGGGTAGCCGTCCTGCGCTGGGTCCCGTCTCCTTGGATTCACAGATGCAACAACCATCTCAATATTGTAAAAGAAAGAAGGTTGATGAGGTCTTGTATGCAAGATCTCATCAAACTGCAGAGAATGTCATTGTTTGGCAGCTTCACAGAGCTGTCAAATGATGACAATTCATCTGTCAAAAATTCTTGACAGATGACACGTCATACGTTGACATGCTCTGCAACCGGCTTTCCCTTCATTGGCCTGCTAAGCCCGCTGAGCGGGTTTAACAAGGTCAATCAAGGGAAAATAGCGTGGGTTGGCCACAAATCGATGGAGGCGGGACATCGACCAGCTAAGCAGCAGTCCCGCTTCCAATGCACAAAATCACTCCTATGACTCTATGACTATGACTTCTGTTAGTTGTTTAATTGTCCACCACCATTCACGACTGGATGTGGCAGGACTGCAGAGCTTTGATCTGATCTGTTGATTGTGGGATTGCTTAGCCCTATCTATAGAAGTTGCTTCCGCTGTTTAGCATGTATGTGGTCCTGTGTAGTCCATGTAAAGTAGGCACCTCAAAGCACTGGAGAGGTCCCACCAATGCTCCGCAAGATCCTGCAAATCCATTGGCAGGATAGGTGCACCAACGTCACTGTTCTCGCTCAGGCCAACATCCAGAGCATCGAAGCAATGACCATGCTCGATCAGCTCTGATGAACGGGCCACTTCATCCGCATGCCCGATATGAGAGTTCCAAAACAAGCGCTCTACTCGGAGCTCCGACACGGCAGGAGAGCCCCAGGTGGGCATTGAAAACGCTTCAAGGACACCCTCAAAGCCTCCTTGAAAAAGTGCAACATCCCCACCGACACCTGGGAATCCCTGGCCCAAGATCGCACAAAGTGGAGGAGAAGCATCTGGGACGGTGCCGAACACCTCGAGTCTCTTTGCCGGGACCAAGCAGAAGCCAAGCTCAAACAGCGGAAGGCGTGCACGTCAACCCAAGTACCCCACCCACCCGCCCCTTCAACCATCGTCTGCCCCACCTGTGACAGAGACTGTAGGTCCCACATTGGACTCATTAGTCACCCGAGAACTCATTTTTAGTGTGGAAGCAAGTCATCCTCGGTTCTGAGGGACTGCCTAAGAAGAAGAAGTCCTGTGTTGCAGCTTCCCCAGGTTGGCACCTCATTTGTAAGTCCACCTGATGCTGCTCCTGGCATTCTCTTTACTGAGTAATGTTCAAATGATAATTGTGATTCCCCCTGTTATTTATATATTTCATTTTTTAGCCCATATTTGATATTATCTTCCCTTTTAAGGAGCCCTGCTGCCATCCTGTTAAGGATAGTGGACAGAAACACTGTGGTGGGCTGTCTGACATTGCTAATCTAGTGCTCATTAGCTTTGAGTGTAGCCAATGTGATCTGCTCTTTCCATTAATCCAACCCAGCAGTCCAACCTAGATCAGAAACTTTATATGTGAGAAATTGTGGGGAGAAAGCCAGATCCTATCACTCAGTGATAGGGATAGTGATAGACTCAGTGCAACAATGCACTTTGCCACTGGCAAGATTTTGATCCATTTCAGAATAGTTGAAATGATGTGAGGGAATAAGCCATAATTCAGAAAGATACACCATAATATGAACAGAATACTGATATTATTAATACATGTAATACTGGGTTTAAAGATCTAAAGCCTCGGAGACACAGGCTGCAAACAGAAATACAGGCTTCTGAGATAAAGATCAGTTGTTTAACAAAGTTGTAAAAACCAAACAAGCTTTGAAATGGGAATTAGTTGAATATACTGAAACAATGACTCTATTGAAATGGCAGTTTGGCGCTTCCAAAAGGTCTAGAGTTTGGAGGGAACACAATGAGAATGCCCAGTTTAAAGTGTTAAGAACGAACATGTAAAACAGAAACACAAACATTAAAAGAGGCATGTGCCTTTGAAAAGATGACATCAAGTAAAAGAAACACCTGCTGGTCAAATAGTTTTTCTGTTAAACTTGGAAGACAGGAAACACAATTAAATATGCAACCAATTGAGATAGCTAGAAATACATGAACCACCCTAGTTGAAGTGTCTTTAATATATACATAGTAAATATGATACCAACAAGAACACTTTGAAGATATGACTTCAATAGAGACACCAAGCAATTGCATTGTGTTTGTATTGAACTTGGAGCAGAAAGGAGTCACAGTGTCTGCTAAAAACTAGTAAAGCCAATATTAAGAATTGAATGAAAGAATTTGGTAAGAATGGCATCAAACAGAAACCATAGCTGTTATATTGCTTTTATGATGGTTTTTGGAACACCTAAAGGTAGAGACATAATTATGCATGCAATAGTTGAATTGGCAGTAAGCTAGAAAGCATTCAAACAGAGAGAATGAATAAGACAATTAGCTGACATCAGCAGAGAACTTCAAAGAAGAAACCACTGCCAAAAGAGTATAAAAATAAAACCTTTTTAACAAAAAGGCAGAACTCGCTGAATAGGGCAAGCATTTCTCAACTTCACAGGCATGCTCTGAAAGTTTTTAACTATGAGTCTCGGGAAATCAAAGTAATTGATTTTGGTGGATAATCTGGATTTAGAGATAAGTAAGAAATGTAGAAATGTAACGAAGTAAAGATTTGAGAATAAGGATCTCTGAGAAATAAGAAAAGTAAGCTCCCTGTATTTTGAATTGTGAATGTTGCAACTGATTCAACAGCTGTTAACTGAATGTCGGCTCTTAAGTAAAACTATATATTTTTAGAATTGTCTCAAAGAGTAATTCTGTATAAACTCGCGAACCCAATTTCTGTACACTCTTTTGTAAGGAGTTGCAGAATTCTGGGGGGTATTCCGGACCCTCATAATATCCAGAAGGTTACAGTCTAGTTCAACTTATTAAAAATGCTATCTGGAGGACGGTAACATCTTCAGTCGTTCCTTTCCTTAAGGGAGAGATAGCCTGAACCTTTAGACCCATTTAAGCCTCTTATGGAATTCGGCTATCTCTAACTTAAGTTGAAGGTGAACGACTGGGGAATACGTCTGATCTGGGGTTGCCCGAAAGGGCTAGGACTGTAATTATCCCTTCAATGAAGAGCTGTTCACTCAAAGCTAATGATTCTGTAACCTCAAGATTTTAAACTTTAAATATAAAAAGTGCTTATATAAACTGTAAATATATGAAGCAGTGGGTGTATGCCTGCTGGAACTAACTTGAGACTGAACCAGCAAGTGGAGCTAGAATCACACTCTGTTTACAGAACAATCAGTGGAGAAACCAAAGGCTAACAGGGCTCACTATCTTATTAATAATTTAGAATCAACTGCCATATGTGGAAAAGAGTTCCAAACTTCTACCACAATTGTGACTAGAAGTGTTTCTTAACTTCACTCCTGAAAGGCCTGGCTCTAATTTTTAAACTATGGGGGAAAAATTCGGTATTGCCCCATATGGGGCGCCATTACTGGTGGTGCGCAAAGTTTAGCGCCTGGCGCTAATTATCGCCTCCGACAGCAAACTTGGCTTTTATCGCCCCTGGAGGGGATTGGAGCGCTAAATCAGGCGCTACACACCTCTCTTAAGGCGCTAAGGCCGAGGAGTGAGGCGCTACCTCAGAGGGCAGGCACAGCGCAGGTGCTGTCAGTTAGCGATTGAACACAGACACACTGGCGCCGGTCAGTTCTTAAAGGGAAGGATCGATCTTGCTCTGCAGCCACACCCTGCTCATTGGAGCCTTGAATCTCAGCCTGGGCAGACCTGTGGCTAAATCTAGCAGCCAAACACTATGGAGTGGGCCAGGGAGCGAGCACAGCGCTTCTGCGAGCAGGCTTTGGAGGCTCTGGTTCGCGGGGTGGAGCGCAGAAGATCCATTCTGTACCCAGAGCCTGGCAGGAGGCCTCTGCCACGCGAGTACATAAGAGTGTGGAGGGAGGTGGCTCAGAGAGTGTCCTCAAGCAGCATGGTGCCTAGGACCCATCTCCAATGTAGGAAAAAGTTCAATGACCTCACTCGGGTCGTCAGGGTGAGTGCCTTTTTTTCAAAACCTCTTCATCCCTCCATCTCAACCTTACTTTATGGCCAGAGGGTCTTGAAAGCCCTAATGCCCAACACTCATCCAACACCTATGGCCCTTTCATCAAACACACACACATATTCCACAATTTGCATACAGTAAGGGCTATTCAACCGTGGGAGGCATTTCAGGCAAGACCACGGCTGCATACAGTAAGTGCTATTCAACCATGGGAGGCATTTCAGGCAAGACCATGGCTGCACATTTACTCAGACACCGTCATTTTCTTGCAGGCTAAGCTGTCTCATAATAGGAGACAGCAGCAATGGACCGTTGGAGGGCGGCCTCAGCTGCAACCCCTCAGCGATCTTGAGGAGCGCGTCCACAGGATTGTGGCAAGCCGGGTGATTGGTCCCGTTGCCACTGGAGATGCCGACCCCGTTCTGGACAGCAATGGTAAGGTCATCACCTTTTTGGCCTTTCTCCTTCCACTTGTTCCTCACAACAGCAGCCTTTAACACTTTCAATCCAAATCACTAAATCGCTGCACTCATGCCTCCCTTGCTGCCAGCCTGTCCTCACGCTAAAGCCACTCTTGTACCTCCCTACTTTCAGATGGTGATTCACCAGGTGAGGAGATGGGCCCTCAAGCTGCCAGTGGGAGTGAAGCTAAAGGCGAGGAGGAAGAGGAAGCTGGACCATCAGCGCCACCCTCTACCGAGGTAGCCCATGCCCACACTGGGAACATGCCTGCCCTGGAGGGGAGCAGGGGGGAATGGTCTGATGAGGGTGCAGCTCCAGGACCCAGCAGGCTGCAGCAATGCTATGGGGGTAGGGAAGCTCGGGGGCCTTCTCCCCGGAGGGAGAGTATGGCTTCGAGTCCTGCTGCACTGGACGCAGAGGAGGAACGGGTCCTCGCTGAAATGAGCGCCCAGGTGGAGCACAGGCACACTGAGCTCATGGCTGCAGTGGCAAGGTTGCCCGAATCCATTAAATCACTGGCAAGGAGTGTGGAGCACTTCGCCGTAGCACAGGCGGCTGCCACGCAAATGCTTAGTGCTGCAATGCAGTCACTGGCTGCTCTCATGCAGACGCAGATTGAGGCCACGCGAGCACTGACTGCTGCCACCCTCGCTGGATCAGGCACATTTCCCCGGGGCTCTCACCGCACCGCAGCAGGCCAGCAATCTGTGCTCCATTAGATTGCTCTGGATGCTGAAGTGCTGCCCTGTGGGAGTGCCAGTGTGTTGGTCGAGCAGGGAGTTGCTGTCCTCTCTCAAGATGACAGCATTCCTGCTGCCACCACTGGCACTTCTCCACTGCAGTTGCCACCACCTGTAGGACAGACTGCTGCCGCCCAAGCAGAGTTGGTGCAGTCAGCAGCCGGACCCTCCAGGCCCAGAGCTGGATCCCTCAAGGGCATCTGCAGTCTCAGTTTCTGAAACTCAGCAGGCTTCCCCCAGCTTTGCTCCAGCCACCGGGGTCCCATTACGGAGGAGCTGCAGAGTGGGAAGGGGGGAATGTCGCAAGGGAAGCAGATCACCCTCGAAGGGCAAAAAGTAGGAGGTGTGACAAAATGTTTTTCATTGTTTTATTGAAGGCCGAGGTTCGTGGTCAAATTTTTGTAACTGTTTTGGACATTGTCTCCAGGTTGTGAGAGCCAGTTATGTGAATGACTGCTTTTTTTTGTGTTTCTTTCTATTACTTTCTCATGCGGAAATGGGACACAGTTTGTGAAATAAAGAAGTGTCTGTATTCAAAATGTACATGTTTGGTCTTTGCAATCATTGTTGCCTTGACCGGCTTAGGGGTTGCGGGATGGTTTCATTCAGGTTGTTTGAATGGCAGAAGCCATTTCCTCAGAGGGGGCCTAGTAGCGACTTGCTATGAGCCTTTGATGGACGGCCCTTCCACTTTGTGTCTCCCTCCCGCCTTGTGTAATGATATCAGCAAATAGAGATGGTATTTGCCTGTTTGATTATGATGCCTTAATAGCATGATTGCATGTATTGATTGCTTGTGCCTGACCAGCAGAGGGCATGTGACCGAGAGAAGCAAGGCAGTTAGTTTAGTTTCGGTTTCGTTCTAGATGCATCACAGCACCATGTCTCCTGTAAAAGCTGTATAAAAGAGTTGAACAGGCTTTAGATTAAAACTCATTCTCTTTCATAAATGTCTCATCATTGAACCCACAAAGAAATCAATACATGGTGTCAGAAGTGACTGAAAGAAAAGAAGAGGAAAAATCTAAAGTGAAATCAGCTCTCCACAAATTAGCAAGCCAAAAGAGAACATCGTTGCTTACCATTAGAGAATAGCTAACGAAGTGAAAAATGGAAGGTTTACACCCACCGGCGACGCTTCAGTTGACAGGTAATGTGGCTGAAAATTGGAGGAGATTCAAACAACGTTTAGAGTTGTATTTAGCGGCAATCGGAGCTGACGAGAAAAGTAATAAAAAGAAATCGTCACTGTTCTTACATGTCGTGGGTGATGAAGCGCTGGAGGTGTATAATAACTTCACATTCGCTGCTAATGGAGACAAAATGAAGCTAGATAAAATAATGGAACAGTTTGAGGCCTACTGCATACCTAAACGTAACGTAACGTTTGAGAGGCACAGATTTTTCACATGTGTACAGAAAATGGGTGAGACTATTGATCAGTATGTGACTGAACTGAGAAACAGAAGCAAATCGTGTGAATTTGGGGGACTGACAGACTCGCTGATAAAAGACAGACTGGTGTGTGGTATTCCAGATAATGGTCTAAGGGAAAGACTGCTAAGAGAGCAAGATCTAGACCTGGGAAAAGCCATAGCACTGTGTAGGGCTACAGAGACTGTGAAGTTGCAGGCAAAGGAACTGTTCAGTGACAATAGCTGCAACGTGGATGCAGTGAGAAAGAACGGATAAAACCGTTTAACAAAAAGAGCGCCAATGTGATAAAAGAGGCGTGGCCAGCAAAGGAAAATGAAAGGGACAATCGAAAGTCATGTAGTCGATGCGGTACACAGCATCCACCAAAAAAGTGTCCAGCATATGGTAAAAAATGCAATAGTTGCAACAAAAACAACCATTATGCCCGTTGCTGCAAGAACCAAGCGCAACAAAGCAAGGTCCATGCAGTAGATGAAAGTGACATAGAGGAGTTCAATGTAGATGTTGTGTCTGAAAACAAAAAAGAAGAAAGAGACTGGATGTTGACACTAAAAGTGAATGACATACACATTCCATTTAAATTGGATACTGGAGCACAAGTTAATGTGATATCAGAGACTGATTTTAAGAAAATTAGACCCAGACCAAAGATACATGGAATCAAAGTGAAAGTGACAGGATACTCAGGTACTGATATACCAGTGAAAGGAAGATGCATTGTCAAAGTAACACACAAGGACAGAGAGCACACGCTAGCATTAATCGTGGTGCCAAAGGATGTGCAAGCCATACTAGGTTTAAAAGCCTGTGAGAGACTGAACCTGGTAAAGAGAGTCCTCATTGTGGAAAGCGAAGGAGAGACAGTCTATGATGAACTCATGAAAGAGTACAATGACCTATTTAAGGGTCTAGGCTGCATTCCAGGAGAACACATGATCAGAGTAGATAAAAGTATGACACCGGTCATACATCCATGCAGAAAAGTTCTGTTTGCTCTTCAAAAGCAAATGAAGGCAGAGTTGGACAGGATGGAAAGCCTGAATGTGATTCAGAAGATAGATGAGCCAACTGAGTGGGTGAGTTCCCTCGTCGTAGTGGACAAAAAGAATGGAAAGCTCAGAATTTGCCTGGATCCAAGAGATCTAAACAGAGCAATAAAGAGAGAGCACTTCAAGCTTCCTACACGTGAGGAAATCATGGCACAGTTTGCAAATGCAAAATATTTCAGCAAGTTAGATGCATCATCAGGATTTTGGCAGATGAAGCTGGATGAAGCAAGTTCAAGACTGTGCATGTTCAACAGTCCATTTGGCAGATACAGATTCCTAAGGTTACCATTTGGCATTGCCTCAGCTCCTGAAGTGTATCACAAGACTATCTATGTGATCTATGAGCACCTGGAGGGAGTTGATACATCAATGGATGACATCATAGTATGGGGAACCACGAGAACTGAGCATGACGAGAGACTGAAAAAAGTGCTGGAAGCAACAAGGAAAACAAACCTGAAGCTGAATAGAGAGAAATGCCAGCTCGGGGTGACAGAACTGGCATTCGTGGGAGATATCCTTAGCAGTGAGGGCATCAGACCAGATCCCAGAAAGGTGTCCGCCATTGAGAATATGCCAAAGCCACAATGCAAAAAGGACGTGCAGAGGTTTCATGGAATGATCAACTGCATGGGGAAATTCATATCCAACCTCTCAGAAAAGATGGCGCCACTGAGAAGACTCACTGAAAAGAACATAGAATGGGAATGGAATCATGAGCATGAGAAGTCATGGAGCGATCTAAAGAAACTGCTCACAGAGGATCCAGTTCTGAGGTTTTATGACCCAGCGAGACCCATCAAGATATCATCAGATGCATCACAGAGTGGGCTCGGTGCCATTCTTCTGCAACAATATGACTACTGGCAACCTATTGCATATGCATCGCGCTCAATGACAGACGCGGAGACGTGATATGCTCAAATAGAAAAGGAGCTGCTCAGCATCACATACGCCTGTGAAAGATTTCACCAGTTTGTGGCAGGACAAGCAATCAGTGTAGAGACTGACCATAAGCCCTTGATTGCATTGTTCCAAAAGCCACTAAATAGCTGTCCGCTTAGAATACAAAGAATGATGATCAGGCTGCAACGCTATACACTGAATGTTGCGTACACACCGGGTAAGCTGATGTATACAGCAGACACGTTGTCCAGAGCTGTAGACACAAGTGAGCCCGCAAACACCACAATGGATGACAAAGTGAACACCTACGTGGACATGATCACAAGTGCACTGCCCATAGCAGATGCAAAAATGGAGCTCATAAAGACTGAGACAAACAAAGATGAAACAATGAGACGACTGAGAAAAAGCATCTTGGATGGATGGCCCAACATGAAGCAAGACTGCTCACCTGATATAGCAGAGTACTGGAACTGCAGGACAGAACTATCAGTGGTCGAAGACATCATCTACAAAGGAAGTAAAATAGTTATCCCAAAGAGTCTGAGAAGAGAGATGCTAAAAAAGATCCATGGAGGACATCTGGGAATCGAAAAGTGTAAGAAAAGAGCACGAGAGGTGATGTACTGGCCACGAATCAACCAAGATGTGACAAATGAGGTGTCAAACTGCACAATATGCCTGAAATATCGAGCAAGCAATCCGGTAGAACCACTAAAGCCACACCCAGCACCAGACAGACCTTACCAGAAGGTAGGCGCTGACCTATTCGTATGTCAAGGGAAGGACTATCTTGTAGTCACAGACTATTACTCCCTGTATCCAGAGGTTTGTAGACTGCACACCACCACTGCAGATGCTGTGATAACATGTATGAAAGCCATATTCTCCAGACATGGCGTGGCAAGCGAGGTCTTCACAGACAACGGACCTCAGTTTTACAATGCAAGTTTCCGACACTTTGCCAAAGAGTGGGACTTTGTCCACACAACGTCAAGTCCTCACTTTCCACAGTCCAATGGGCTAGTGGAAAAATCGGTCCAGACAGTGAAAAGACTGATGTACAAGGCAAAAGACAGTGGAACTGACTTCTCCCAGAGCATGCTTGTATACCGCACAATGCCGCTCGAGTGTGGTATGTCACCAGCCCAACTCCTGATGGGACGTCGGCTAAGGTCAAACCCACCCATCCCGGAGAACCTCCTGAAAACAAAAGAGGGGGAGAAAGTGAGGAAGTTCAAAGAACAACAGAAAGAAAAGCAAAAGTACTACTATGACAGAGGAACACAAAACCTACCTGAACTCCACACTGGTGACCAAGTAAGGTTCAAAGACAAAACAAACACATGGACTCAGAAGGGAACTGTCCTGAGTGAAGTTCAACCAAGATCATACACCATTCAGACAGATGAGGGTGCTGTTCTGAGAAGAAATCGTCGAGATCTTCTCATGGGACCAGCCACAGCAGGTCAAGAGACTGATACTGTTGAACAACCTGATCACACAGCTGAGAACACATCATCTGAGGCAACAATTCAGATTCAAGGACAATCAAACAGAAAATCCTCAAGACACGTGAAGCCTCCTGAGAGACTCATTGAGCAAATTTAAGGACTATTGTTATAGAAGGAAGTAATGTTATCTTATTCTTTCTTCAAGTTCTAGTGTATTGACATATTTCATGTGAACACACAAAGCAAGGTTAAAAACCTTGATCATGATAATGATAATGTAAGTTCATTAAGTGTTACAGTTAAAATGCAGATTAATACAAAGAAAACATGTTGTTAGTTAAAAGTAAAATACTTTTGTTTTAAGAAAAGGAGATGTAATGATATCAGCAAATAGAGATGGTATTTGCCTGTTCGATTATGATGCCTTAATAGCATGATTGCATGTATTGATTGCTTGTGCCTGACCAGCAGAGGGCATGTGACCGAGAGAAGCAAGGCAGTTAGTTTAGTTTCGGTTTTGTTCTAGATGCATCACAGCACCATGTCTCCTGTAAAAGCTGTATAAAAGAATTGAACAGACTTTAGATTAAAACTCATT
The DNA here is from genome assembly GCF_052327205.1 of Somniosus microcephalus. Taxonomy (NCBI): domain Eukaryota; kingdom Metazoa; phylum Chordata; class Chondrichthyes; order Squaliformes; family Somniosidae; genus Somniosus; species Somniosus microcephalus. The sequence goes on from NC_140991.1 coordinate 67,810,117, forward strand.
CTCTTTCATAAATATCTCATCATTGAACCCACAAAGAAATCAATACACCTTGGTGCTGCTGATGATCATCCTCCTCATCTTCCTCCTCCTCTTCCTCCTCCTCCTCTGCTGGTGCTCCAATGCCTGGTGGCATTGGCTGGGTCCTGAGGATTGCAAGGTTATGCAGCATGCCGCACACAACAACGAAGTGGGAGACTCGCTCAGGCGAGTACTGCAGGGCTCCTCCAGAATGGTCCAGACAGCGGAACCATTGCTTGAGCACGCCGATTGTGTGCTCAACGATGTTCCTGGTAGCTTGATGGCTCTCGTTGTATCGTAGCTCAGCAGGGCTGCTGGGCGAACGGAGCGGTGTCATCAGCCAGGTGCACAGAGGATATCCCTTGTCTCCGAGAAGCCAACCTCCTGGTTGATGCGGTGCCTGGAAAAGGTCTGCCACAGAATTCTGGCGCAGGATGAAGGCATCGTGGCTGCTGCCAGGAAAGTGGGCATTGACAGCGAGTATCAGCTATCTGTGGTCACAGACCAACTGGACGTTTAAGGAATGGAAGCCCTTTCGGTTGCGGAAATCTTCGGCATTCTCTTGCGGTGCCTGCAAAGCCACATGTGTGCAGTCAATGGCGCCCTGCACCATGGGGAAGGCCGCTATCATCGCAAAACCCATTGCACGTTCTTGCTGCTTGTCTGGGGTCATGGGGAAAGAGATGTACTCTCGTCTCCTTTTAAAGAGGGCATTTGTTACCTGACGGATGCAGCAATGCACCGCGAACTGGGAGATATTGGCGATGTCCCCATTAGCTGATTGAAATGAGCCGGTGGCATAAAAGTTGAGAGCCACTGTTATCTTCACTGCCACTGACAGAGACGTCCTGCTCCTCAGTTGAGGCTGCAGATCTGGCTGAAGCTCAGTGGCCACCTCCTTGCTGAAGCGCAGCCTTCGCAAACAGTGCTCCTCAGACATATTAATGTAGGAGAACTGTTGGCGAAAAACCCTGGGAGGGTGAGGTCTCCTGTACCGAGGCCTGTTGGCCCTCCTCCGTCTGGCCACAATTGCCACTCTGTCTCTGCATCTCTGTGCCCTCCGAATGTGATGGAGAAGGACGACGTTCCCATCCATTGCAGCCCCCATAGTATCTAGGCAATCAAAGTTATGACGGTCAGAAAGCAAAGTACCTGCAAAGTTATGGTCAGAAGCCAAAACTACCTCAGACAGTATTGACTCAATGCAGAAGTCTCTCTTTCTCTCTTTGTTTCTCTCCAAATCTCTCTCCCTCTCTCAGAACAAGTGGTGCAAAAATGGCTACCACACAAAAGCCAGGAAGAGGCCCCCTTTAAATAGCGCCCCCTCCAGCCCCACAGCGACTGGGAAGCGTTCCAGTCAACCTGTCGTTGGTTGTGCCAGGCGGAAAGGAGGGGGGCGCCACTCAATTTCCGGTCCGGGGCGCCCCAAGGGCATTGCACACTCGAATGACGTCAAGATCTGCGTGCGCAGGAGATCGGGCGGTATTGTTTAGTGCCGTCACAAAATGTCCGGTCAATTTCGTGAGAGGCGCAGATATCGCCGCGCCCAGTCGCTAGTTGCTTTGCGCCCCACTTAGCGCCCTCTTAAGGCGCTAATGGGTGGCGCTACCAACTGAATTTTTCCCCCTATGTTCCTTAGTCTGAGATTCCCCAACCAGCAGGAATAGTTTCTCATTTCATTTAATATCTTGAAAACTTTGATCAAATCACCCCTCAACCTTCTAAATTCCAGGGAATACAATGCTAGTTTGTGTAATCTCCCCATGTAATTTAACCCTTGATGTCCGGGTATCATTCTGGTAAACCTACGCTGCACTCCCTCCAAGGCCAATATACCCTTCCTAAGATGTGGTGCCCAGAACTGCTCACAGTACTCCAGGTGTGGTCTAACCAAGGCTTTGTATAGCTGTAGTATAACTTCTACCTCCTTGTATTCTAGTCCTCTAGATATACAGGCCAGCATTCCATTAGCCATTTTGATTATTTTCTATAATTGTACATGACATTTTAATAATCTATGTACATGGACCCCCAAGTATCTTTAGACTTCCACTATTTCTAGCTTTTCACCATTTAGAAATGACCCTTTTCTATCTTTTTTCAGTCCAAAGTGGATGGCCTCACATTTGCCTACATTGAAATCCATTTGCCAGTTTTTCCCATTGGCTTAATCTATCAACATCTCTTTGTAATTTTATGTTTCCATCTACACTGCCGACAATGCCGCCTCTCTTTGTGTCATCGGTAAACTTGGATATGTGGCTTTCTATCCTATCATCTAAGTCATTAATAAATACGATGAATAGTTGAGGCCCCAACACAGATCCCTGTGGGACACCACTAGTCACATCCTGCCAATTAGAATACCTGCCCATTATCCCTACTCTCTGTCTCCTGCCGCTCAGCCAATTTCGTAACCAGGTCAATAATTTGCCGTCAATTTCATGAGCTTCAACTTTAGTTAACAGTCTCTTATGAGGGACTTTATCAAATGCCTTCTGGATGTCCATATAAATAACATCAATAGACATCCCCCTGTCCACTACTTTAGTCACCTCTTCAAAAAATTCAATTAGATTTGTCAGGCATGACCTAACCTTTACAAATCCATGCTGGCTCTCTCTGTTCAGCTGAACATTTTCAAGGTGTTCAGTCACTCTATCCTTAATTATAGACTCTAGTAATTTCCCGACAACAGATGTTAGGCTAACTGGTCTATAATTCCCTGGTTTTCCTCTCTCATCTTCCTTAAATAGTGGAATGACATGCACAATTTTCTAATCTAAAGGAACGGTTCCCGAATCAAGAGAACTTTGGAAGATTATAGTTAGGGCATCTGCAATGTTCTCACCTACTTCCTTTAAATCCCTGGGATGGAAACCATCTGGTCCTGGGGATTTGTCACTTTTTAGTGCCATTATTTTCTTCATTACTGTTATTTTGCTTACATTAATTTTGGTGAGTCCCTGTCCCTGAATTAATATTAGTTTCCTTGGGATGTTTGGCATGCTATCCTTTTCCTCTACTGTAAATACTGGTGCAAAGTAATTTTTCAACATGTTTGCCATTTCCTTATTTTCATTCACAATATCAACGTTATCAGTTTTCAAGGGGCCCACATTGCACCTGACCACCCTTCTTTTCCTAATAGAATTATAAACTTTTTTGTGTTGATTTTGATATCACTTGCAAGTTTCTTTTCATACTCTCTTTTTGTAGCCCTTACAATCTCTTTTGTCACCTTTTGTTGTTCTTTGCATCTCTCCCAGTTGCCAGATCGGAGCTAGTTTTTGCATTTTTGTATGCTTTCTCTTTTAGTTTTATGTTGCCCCTTACCTCTTTAGTCATCCATAGCTGTTTTATTGGCAAATAGAGCTCTTGCCCCTCAGGGGTACAAAGAAAAAATAATTCATCACATTAAATTATTTTTTGAACACCTTCCACTGATCTTCTGTCATTTTACCCATTAACAGATTTGCCCAGTTTACTGTGGACAGTCTCTGTCTCATCGCATTGAAGTCAACCTTACCTAAATCTAGAACCTTAGTAGCTGTTTCGTGTTTCTCCCTTTCAAATACTACGTTGAACTCGACCATATTATGATTGCTATTAGATCAATGTTTATGCACCGTTAGGCTGTTAACTAAATCTGGCTCATTATTCATTACTAAATCTAATACAGTCTTCCCCCTTGTTGGTTCTAGGACATATTGTTGCAGAAAACTATCCTGAACACACTCAAGAAATTCACTAGCTTTATGACATGAGCTAGTCTGCTTATCACAATCTACATGAAAGTTAAAATCCCCCATTAAAACCACACTGCCTTTACTGCATGCTTGTGTAATCTCTGCATTTATACATTCTACCACTTCACATCTGCTAACAGGAGACCTACACACACTCCCACTACAGTCTTAAATCCCTTTCTATTGCTTAATTCTACCTATAAAGTTTCCACTGCTTCTTTACCTCTCGTTACATCCTCTCTTATCATTGAAGTGATTTAATCCTTAACCACTAAGGCTATTCCTCTCTACCAATTTTCCTATCTTTCCTGTAGGCCTTATAACCTGGTATATTTAGTTCCTAGTCCTGACTGTCTTGCAGCCATGTCTCAGTAATGGCTACCATGTCACACCCTCCAAGTTGAATTTACGCCTGCAGTTCATTCAATTTATTCCTTATACTTTGCGGGTTTGTCTAAAGAATGCTTATTTGGGCCACAAACAATAGCCTGTCCTTCAGCTCTAATGTTTTACTCACATGGTTTTTATTTCTCTCTCCTGGTTTAATCACTTTACATCTTTTAGTTTTCCCTTTACCTGTAGTGCCTAAAGCACAATTTCTGATTATTACTCTACGCTCTTCCCTTTCGTTTGTTTCATAACAATTATTTATACAACCTTATCACCCTGAGCCCTCCCCTACATTTACTAGTTTAAAATCCTTGTGACCGCTCTATTTAATCTTTCCACTAGGACTTTGGCCGCAGCCCAGTTCAGGTGGTGCCTGTCCCAACGGTACAGTTCCTCCCTGTCCCAATATTGGTGCCAGTGCCCCATGAAATGGAATCCCTCTTTCCCACACCACTCCTTCAGCCACATGTCCACCTCCCTAATCTGCTTATTCCTACGCCAATTTATACATGGCTTGGGTAATAATCCAGAGATTATAATTCTTGAGGTCCTGTTCTTTACTTTAGCTCCTACCACTTGCATGGCTTCAGTGGTTTCCCTCCAGTCCCCAGACGGCAGCACGTGCATCTGTTTAAACCCCACATAGACAAATGTTCTACCAGCCTGACCGGTTCCAGAAATAGGTCAGAAGCAAGTCAAGCTACGTAACCAGGTAACAGTTTTAGTCAGTCAGTAGATGGTGCTGTTTGCAACAATAACATGCAACTGTAGTCTTGTAAGCCATCATTAATATTTTTTATAAACAGAGAAATAAGAAGAGCATTTTATTTATTTTTCATTTGTATTGCAATTCACTTTCATATAGTGAGTGGAAAGGATTTGGCAATCATAGTTTTTTTTATCAGTAATGTAATGTATTTAATAATCATTCTTGATTAAAACGCTTTTCAGGTCTCACACTTAGTGCAGGAACCATTGTTGTTGACACAGTTCAATGTACATAGTGGAGGAATGCCAGGATCTGGAAAACTTAATAACATAGTCAAACCTTAAATCCTTTCAATCACTGAGACCACACATATCCTTCTGTACAACTGGCTTTCACCCCATCTCATCCCCTCTGCCACTGAAACCCTTATTCACACTTTTCTTCCCTCAAGACTTGCCTTATCGGACACCGTTCTTGCTGGCCTCCTGAATTCCTTACCTATGCAAACTCTAACTTGCTCAATACGCCACCACCCACATATTGGCCAAATTTAGATCTCGCTCACCCATCACTCAGTTCTTGCTGACCTTCACTGGCTACATTCAGAATCCTTATCCTTGTTTATAAATCTGTCCACAGCCTCACCCCAACCTATCTCTGCAACTTCCTCAAGCCTATATCCCAGCCCATGCCCTGCAGTCCTACAACTCTGGGTTTCTGAGCATTGTCCCATCTGACATTCCTCACTTGGTGAGAGAACTTTCAGTAGTTTGGGCCCTACCCTGTAGAACCCGCAACCTCAATCTCTCACACCTTGCTACTTCCTTCCCACCTATAAAAACGTGTTCACAACCTAACTTTCTGTTAATTGCCCTCTGTCAACTCAGCTAAATCTTTTACCGCTTAGTCCGCACTCTCCAGAGTGAAGCATGTTGAAAGGGTTAAAAGGGAGAAAGGGGCTCATTAGCTAAAAATAAGGGAATTAGGGAACCGAGCATACATCCAACCATATAAAGAGTTGTTTTGTACATGTCCCAGAGGGAAGTATGGTGTAATGTGGTCAAATGGTCAAACGGTCAGTTACGAATTGAGTAAGGTATATAAACCATTAGTTACTAATTAAGGAATGAGATGAAGATAACGTATGGGGTCACAAGACTAATGTAAAGGTCAGAATGTGCACACAGGTCGCAAGAATTTGCACCCAAAGCCAACTGTCTGATGTAAGTTACGACTTAGAGCAAAAACTGTATAAAAGGCAATGGATTGTAACAATCGGGGAACATCTGTCTACGGATAGGTGTTCCCCTGTTACCTTGTAATAAAATTGTGTTGAAGGTACTTTCCGGACTCTGAGTGGGCTTTTGTGTTGCGTGACACACGGGCACCCACGGCTCCCCATAACAGCTTGGCGTAGTCGGCAGGATCTGCCAGTGGCTCCGGGAACATCGGGGGAAACCCGAGGAGTCCATTAATGGAACACCGCCGCTGGAGATCAAAAGAATCTGAAAATAAGGGAGGAGTCCGGAACGTGCTGTACAGCATAAAGACAACCGGTTGGAAAAGGATAAGCAGAAAAACTGACTTACGGGGAAGTGCATGCATGAGTGTCAGATACTCTTAGAGGGAGTGACTGATGGGTCAAAAGGACTGTTGTAAATGTTACGAGGAACTGTAACTAAAATAGGGACACCAGAAAGGTGACCCGGGGTGGAAGCCATAAACAGGAAAGAAAGTTGGGCAGAAGCTGGTTGATCGACAAGATCGGGTGACACAGCATATCTCAGATGCCCAGCCTGAGCCGAAATTAAGAGGACAGTAGTCCCACGTGACGGCCAGGAGTTAAAAGGGTGTAAGGAACATAAGCCATGATCATGGGATCGTGAAGCCAGTCAAAACCCAAGAAAGAGGGATGGCGACCGCAAAGGTAACAGTGCCAGAGGCACGTAAGCAACTGAAGCCCCTGAAAGAAGGAGTAAGGTATAAAACCCCCGATGGGGTACTTGTGGAAAAACATGGGAAACTACTAAAGAAAATGGAAAAACATGGGTTTGATGAAAACGCTAAAGCACTATATCAAGAACAATGGTGGCAGGCAGAAAAAGGAAATAAAGAAGAAAAAGCGGTAGTAGTATGTTTAGCCATAGGGAAACGACGGGGAGAAAAGAAACAAAAATGGAAAGAGAGGTGTAAGGACCTACGTAAAACAATGAAGGATAAGGAAGACCTAGAAAAACAACTGAAAGAACAAATACGGTCGGTAACAGGGCAGGTAGAATTATTAAAGAAGCAAGTAAAAAGTATGGCACAGCATTTATTGGAGGCCATTAATACAGGAGACCCTGAGGATAAAAGGGCCAGGGCGGTTGAACGCGATCTGGAATTACCTCTAAGTCAGCCCCTGCCTATCCCTCATTAGAAGAATTCAAATATAGTCAGGAAGAAAAGGAGGCAATGGAAGAAGCTAGGGTTGCCCTAGTCCGTCCTCGGCATGTGACAGTAATAACTCCACCACCAGCCGAGGCAGGCGCAGACCCAAAACCTACTAAAACCACAAGAATGGTGGAAGATCATAGGCCTTTTAACCCCATGGAGTTACAAATGGTTCTGGATAAATTGCCAGAACTGAAACCCGCATGTGCTAATACGGAATTTTGGAAAAAACTAGAACAGGTGATAATGGTCCATAACCTCCATGAGAAAGATGTCCACGTTATGGTAAGAGCAAAATTACCAGAGACATATTGGGAGCAACTGCCCGGAGACTATAGGGACGGGATATGGACGAAAAGTGGTCAGGGAGAAAGGTCAGACTGCAATAGGCACTTTATGGCTCAGGTAAAAGAGAAACTGGGAGAAGGAGATAGAAACTGGGGAATAATTTTAAGCCAAAGACAGGAGAAAGGGGAGTCAGTTGTGAAATATGCAGATGACAAGTATACTTAGAATATTCAGGACTGGGACCATACCGAAGTCGGGATGATGAAGTATTCCTCCGAATGCTAAAAGAAGGATTAGGACCAGTACATCAGGAGGTTCTGAAATTGGGACTCCCAGTGGGAGAGGATTATGCCAAAGTAATTAAGTGGGCAGGAGAAATAGAAAATAGAAATAAGGATAAAGGGGCAAAAAAAGAGGGAAGAGTGACGGCTGCGTCAGGTACAGGAAGACAGTGCTACGGATGCGGAAAAGAAGGCAACCAGGTTATGGAGTGCCCTAAGAAAAAGGAAACGGAAAGTGGAAGGAGGTCAGAAGAATGTAGGAATTGTGGAAGAAAGGGCCACACAAGGGAAATGTGTTGGGCTAATGGGGGAGGTGCGGAAGGAAAAGCCCCTTGGCAGAAAACTGGAGCCCCAGGGAATAGCCCCCCGCAAGGATGGAGCGAGGACGAGGTAGTCCAGTTGGTGAGGAGAGCGATGCAGTCAAAGTGAGGCCGGGCAGCCCCCGGAGTCGGGACAGAGGCACCACGAATGTATATTAACGGGCTGTTAGGGGGCCGGCAGCACCAAATGTTAATAGATACAGGAGCTGAAGTATCGATAACCGACATTAAATTACCCACAAATAAGAATACAATAATAATTGGTGGAGTGGGGGATGGAAAATTGATAGGAAAACAAAGCGAGGTACAATTGGTAGAAATGATGGGAAGATTGGTGCCAATGCAATTTTGGGTATGCCCCAACCCGGAAGGAACAATCCTAGGAATGGCTATCCTAAGGGAATTAGAAATAGTATTAAGGCCTCGAGAACATTCAATCAGGTGGGAAAATGGGATGGGAAGACCACGGCTGGGTCTTAAAGAACATGCCCGGGTGGCGGCAGCCACCCAAATGATGCAACAATGGGACAAAAACAATGCTGGGGAAGTAATTTGTAGTCTATTCCCGGGAGTCTGGGCTAAGACTAAGCAAGATTGTGGTAGACTAAAAATTGATCCCATTGCTATACCAGGAGAAGAACATAGGGCACACAAACAGTACCCTATAAAAAAGGAAGCTGAGGAAGCAATCCAAGAAATAGTAAAGATGCTGGAAGAAACAGGTATAATAAAGCAAATTGAGTCAACTACAAATAGTCTGGTATGGCCAGTTAAAAAGCCAGATGCATCATACCGAATGACGATAGATTTGTTAGATCCGTGATTCTGAGAGTATGCTGTTTTTCAATAACCACACGGATGCTGTAACTTAACAATAAACAGGTATTTACTGGAGGAGGGTAGTCTCAAGACTGGGGGTACAGAGGCATGCGCAAGGCTTATATACAGGTGTGGTCACTGCCGGTACTACAGTATACAGGAGCTGCAAAAGTAGTTCTGTCTTAAAGGCACATACACTACAATTCCTCCCCTTTTAGATTAGTAGTACCCCTAATATTCAAATAACAATTACACTTTAACAGGTACTTTAAACAACAATAGTCCATTTATAGATTCAGTCTTTGGGGCGGCTTCCTGACCCTTTCGGGATAGCGCCTTTCCTGAGGTTCTTGTTCTTGGTGCAGAGGCGATTCTGACCCCGTTTCATCGGGTAGTTCATCGGGTTCCACTGCTACTGGTTCTGAGGTAGATGCTACCGGTATGTCGGGTTCATCACCAGGTACTCGAGACATGGGGTTGACGCGTTCCTGTGACGCTAAGATCTGATCGACGTGGCATCTCACAATGTTCTCCCCGACATCCACTGTGTACATTAATGGCCCCTGCCTTGTGCATATCGTTCCGGGTTGCCATTTCTCTGTTCGATAGTCACGGGCCAAGACTGGTTGTCCTACATTGAAGCTCCTTGTCGACTTCTCATTGATGTGCTGGAATTGTTTGTCCTCAACATTTCTTCGCACATTTGGTCTGAGCAAGTCCAGACGAGATCGCAACCTTCGGTTAAAGAACATCATGGCCAGCGTCTGGTTGGTAACTGCATGTGTCGCGTTTCGGTAGGCTAATAAAAAATTGTCCATCTTATGCTGTAGTGGAATTTCATCGTCACACATGGCCTTTATCGCCTTCTTAAAGGTTTGTACGAACCTCTCAGCCAATCCATTTGTGGCTGGATGATACGGGGCGGATGTGTAATGCCTTACCCCATTCCTTCCCATAAATTTTTGAAACTCTTTGGACACAAACTGTGGTCCGTTATCAGAGCAAATCTGCTCTGGCAAACCGTTTCTGGCAAATATGGTCCGTAGGACTGCAACCGTTTTCTCTGTAGTGGTTGAGGACATTTTTATCACCTCAGGCCACTTCGACTGAGCATCCACTGCTATTAAGAACATTGAGTCCATGAATGGACCAGCGAAATCAATATGCACCCGTTGCCATGGAGAGGAGGGCCACTCCCATGGGTGTGGAGGGGCATGTGGTGGTCCATTTTGGACCTTCTGGCATCCAAAGCAGCTCTTAGTTAGGTCTTCGATTTGTTGATCGATTCCCGGCCACCACACATAAGCCCTAGCAAGGCTTTTCATTTTCACTCCCCCCAGATGACCTTCATCTAGCTCATTTAGCACTCTCTCCCTTAACTTGGGTGGAATCGCCACTCTGGATCCACACATCATTGTCTCCTGGCATACTGACAGCTGTTCTCTTCTGGATGAGAATGCTGGCAACAGTGAGTCGCCATGTGTTGGCCATTCCCTCACCGTCAATTCATATACCCGAGACAGCGTCGGATCATTGCGGGTCTCCTTCTCTATACCCGTGTTCGTTACTGGCAATCGTTCAATTATTGACGAATAAAATATCTCGATAGGGTCCACTGCTGGTGCTTCCTCCACAGTAGGCAGTGGCAGGCGCGATAGCCCATCAGCGTTCCTGTGGTGTATGTACCTTTAAGAGCCCCTGTGTACTGTAATACCGGTAGTGACCACTCGGGTATATAAGCCTGTATAGCGTCTTGTATCTTTTAGTTCACCTCCAGACTTTGTTCAGTAAACACCTGTTAAACCAACTCCTGCATTCCGTGTCTCCATTAACACACGGATACAACAGTGGCGACGAATTGGAAATGGACTTAGCTGCAATTCGGCAGCACCTCAAGGAGATCGATTCCTCAGACGAAGGACGAAGAAAAAAAAACTGTGGTTTCACCAGCTAGCCGGGCTGGTGGCAGGTACTGCACTAATCCTTCCTGGGCGGCGGGCTGGGGCTCGATCGGGTGGCTCTGCAGCGGGGCCGAGAAGCGAGTCGGAAGGCGGAGGCAAACAGAGACGGAGGGTGGATCACTCGGGGGACGGCCGGCACTGCAAAGCAGGTCGGCGTTTGGACCAAGCAGAGGGAGGGAAAAGTCCCAGAGAGTCCGGCGGGAACGAGTCTCCAACTATTAAAAATATCTGTGTAAATAAAATCCGCGGAGAACAGCGTTGTCAGCAGTGGCAGTGGCGGGAAAGCACGGGAGGCGCCATTTTTTCTCGACAGGGAAGAAAGGAAAGCGCGGGAGGCGCCATTTTTGATTTTCAGGATGCCTAAGACTGGCAATATTACTGCTTTCGATAGTGATATAGAGGATTGGACCATATATGTGGAAAGAGTGGAGGTATATTGCACAGTGAATGAAGTAGAGGATGATAAAAAGGCATCGGTACTTCTAAATCTGATTGGCGCAAGGACATACGGGCTGTTATGAAACTTAATCACTCCAGCCAAACCGATGGACAAGAATTTTAAGGAGATTGTTGATACCCTACAGGAGCACTTAAACCCAACACCGCTGCTGATAGCGGAACGATTCAAATTCTTCAGGAGGAATGAGCACAAGAATGAAAGTAACGCTGATTACCTCACCGAATTAAGAAAGCTGTCAAAGCACTGCCAATTCGGGGCAGGACTGGCAGATTCTCTACGAGACAAATTCGTCTGCGGTCTCCTAAGTGAAGGAACACAGAAAAGGCTACTTTCTGAGAAAGATTTGACACTGGACAAGGCTTTCAGTGTGGCTGTATCATACGAAGCAGCAGCAAGAGGAGCTGCAGAGATACAGCAAAAGCCACAGGACTTCGGCACCCATGAAATGACACGGGGTTTCGAGAGATGTTATCGCTGCGGCAGATCCACCCATGACCAGAGGGACTGCTGGTTCAAGGACAAAGCATGCAGGCAATGCGGAAAGATGGGACACATTGCACGTGTATGCCGATCTGGAAACAAAAAATCCACTGACAGAAAAAAAATCAATAAGGAAAAGTACAGAAAGGTACAAATGATGACGGACAATAGATCCGAAGACAAGAAGAGCGATAGCGACTCCGGAAACAAGAGACTAAGCTGTCTCAAATTACATAATGTAATTGCCAAAGAAGATTACCAGACCATTTGGGTTACCCTCACGATAGCGGGGTCCCCAGTTAAAATGGAGCTAGATACAGGATCAGCTCTGACAGTCTTAAGTCGATGGGATTACGAGCGGCTATTTTCGCATATACCTTTGAAAGGCACATCCATTATCTTGAAGACATATACGGGGCAGAAAGTATACCCCAGAGGGAAAATAAGGGTGCCTGTTGTATACAGCGGCAAGGAAATACAGAAGTTGTATTTATACGTTCTGCAAGATGGTGGTCCGTGAATGGATCAGGAAGATACGTTTAGACTGGCACTCCATTCAGGCACTGACGGTGACAAGTGAGAAAAAAAATGATGATGACGTCATACCTGAACGATTAAAAGACATCTTGGCCAACGCCAAAGAAGTGTTTCAACAGGAACTAGGAACCTTGAAAGGCGTCACCGCCTCAATAAAAGTGGAAGATGCGGCAATTCCCAAGTTTTTTAAGGCAAGGCCGGTGCCATACGCAATTCGTCCAGCAGTCGAGGCAGAGCTGGAGAATTTGGAAAAGGCAGGCGTGTTATCCAAGGTAGATTGGAGCGAGTGGGCAACACCCATTGTCCCGGTCATGAAGAAAACGTTGAATAATGATAAATCTGAAGAACAGAGAAAAATTCGCATCTGTGGGGGCTTCAAGGTGACTGTAAACCCGGTGCTTCACACGGTACAGTATCCTCTTCCGAGGATAGAAGATATTTTCGCCTCACTATCCGGAGGGAAACGTTTCACCAAAATTGACTTGGCACAGGCATATCTGCAGATGGAGGTTGAGGAGGCCTCTAAAAAGTATCTCACGATAAACACACACAAAGGCCTGTACCAGTACAATCGACTGGTTTTCGGAGTAGCATCAGCTCCAGCTATCTGGCAAAGAGCTATGGAACAAGTCCTGCAAGGGATTCCATGGACTCAATGCTACCTAGACGACATCCTTGTAACAGGAGAAAATGACAACGAGCACCTTGCCAATTTGGAGCAGGTGCTCACTAGGCTGAGAGAACGGGGCCTATGAGCAAATCGCCCCAAGTGCGAATTTTTCCAGAAACAAATATCATATTGTGGCCATATAATTAACAAAGAAGGGTTGCAGAAGTCACCTGAAAAAATTGAAGCGGTCATAAAAGCCCCAGCACCTGAAAATGTCTCACAATTAAGGTCGTTCCTGGGATTGATAAATTACTATCATAAATTTTTACCGAGCTTGTCAACTGTTCTGCACCCTCTTAACGCACTGCTACAGACGGGAATAATTTGGAAATGGAGCGAAGACTGTAAACGTGCCTTCCATAAATGCAAAGGCTTGATCACGTCCAAGGAAGTGTTGGCTCATTACAACCCATCACTGCCAATCAGACTGGCGTGCGATGCATCCCCTTACGGCGTAGGAGCGGTATTATTGCACAGATTCCCTGATGGCTCGGAGCGGCCGATAGCTTTTGCGTCACGCTCATTGAACTCAGCTGAGCGTAACTATGCCCAGATCGACAGGGAAGCACTCAGCCTGGTGTGGGGAGTGAAGAAATTCAAGCATTACCTACACGGACAAAAATTTACCTTGTTGACTGACCATCAACCCCTCGTCTCCATATTCAACCCTAAAAAGGGCGTTCCCATTATGACAGCGCAAAGGCTACAGAGGTGGTCCCTTTCCCTAGGGGCACACCAGTATGACATAGAATACAAAGGATCAAAACAGCATGGGAATGCTGACGGTTTATCGCGCCTACCATTGCCAACGGTAGAAGAGGCACTTACAGTGGACCCAGTGGAGATGTTCCACTCAACCATAGTGGAATGTCTACCAGTAACAAATTCTACCATTGAAAAGGAAACGAGAAATGACCCGACTCTCTCACGAGTCTACGACTTAACAGTGAAGGGATGGCCAGCACATGGCGAACAACTGTTGCCAGCATTCTCGCAAAGAAGAGAACAGCTGTCAGTGTGCCGAGGAACCTTGATGTGTGGATCCAGAGTGGTGATTCCACCCAAACTCCAGGATAAAGTGCTAAAGGAGCTTCACGAGGGGCATCTGGGTGGAGTGAAAATGAAGAACCTAGCCAGAGCGTTTGTGTGGTGGCCAGGTATCGATGGAGACATCGAAGAAATGACCAAGAGCTGTCTAGGATGCCAGAAGGTCCAAAATGCCCCACCACAGGCCCCTCTACATCCATGGGAGTGGCCCTCATCTCCATGGCAAAGGGTACACATCGACTTTGCTGGTCCATTTATGGACTCAATGTTCTTAATCGCGGTTGATGCACACTCCAAGTGGCCGGAGGTAATAAAGATGTCCTCCACCACCACGGAAAAAACCATCACAGTATTAAGGACCATATTTGCCAGGAATGGGCTGCCTGAACAGATCTGTTCTGATAATGGGCCGCAATTTGTGTCTGAAGAATTCAGGAAGTTCTTAAAAAACAATGGGGCTAAGCACTACACGTCCGCCCCATACCATCCCGCCACCAATGGATTAGCTGAAAGGTTTGTCCAGACCTTCAAGAAGGCCATAAAGGCCATGGGTAATGAAGACATAAATCTACAACATAAGGTGGATAACATCTTGTTTGCATACAGGAATGCAACACATGTGGTTACAAACCAAACTCCCGCCATGATGTTTTTCAATAGAAGACTAAGATGCTGGCTGCATTTGATCAAGCCAAACATCAGAAGGGACGTAGAGAACCGACAATTTCAAGGCATGAATGAAAGGCCAACTAGAACCTTCCAGATAGGTCAACAAGTTTTGGCCCGGGACTACCGTACTGAGAAATGGCAGCCTGAAACTATTTGCACACAACTAGGACCGCTGATGTATACCGTGGACATTGGAGAAAGCATAATAAGGCGCCATGCTGACCAGATCATAGAGTCATCCGAAAAGGGACAACCTACACCACAACTCTATACGCCTAATGATGAAGCAGAGATACCCATAGTATCTACCTCCGATCCGGTGATACTGGAACCAGATGAACCCGACACTGGCATTCAAGCCTAATCGACCTTGCCAAAAGAACCTACTACACCACCGAAAACTACTACACCACCGAGGCGTTATCCGGACCGAGTCAGGAAGCCTCCAGAGAGACTGACTTATAATTGATTAACTGCAGCAAATGTGTAAATTATTGTTCTTGTAAACATGTTAATTAATGATTACTTAAAATGTTATGTACTGATTATCTAAGAGGGGAGGAATTGTGGTGTATGTACCTTTAAGAGCCCCTGTGTACTCTAATACCGGTAGTGACCACTCGGGTATATAAGCCTGTATAGCGTCTTGTGGCCTAGAAATTCGGTAGGCTTAGCGCCGCATTTGAGGCGCTAGAGGGCCTAGCGCCGGAGTTATGGCCAGTTGAGAAATTCCCTGGGGCCCTAAATCGGCGTTGCACCGGTAGCGCTGCGCCGGCACCGATGACGTCATCGGTGTGTGCAGCGTCCCGGTTGCCGTGGTAACCCAGCCCCAAGCCGAAATTCAGTTGCGCCCGCCTCGCCCGTGGCAGGCGCAACTAAGACTCTGGCAACAGAGTCTTCCCCCAGTGTGCGCCGGCGCATAAAGGTGGAGCGGCAGCCGGCCGCGTTCCCGGCGGCCGCCTGCCCGCACCTCCCTTCCCGGACTCCTGCATTCCCCCCCCGCGGCCCTGATCAGTGTCTCATGTGAGCCCGGCACTTCCCTGAGGTGCCGGGCTCAGATGTCGGGTCAATCCGCCGAACAGTTGTCGGCTGCAGGCAGCTCCTCCTTAACAGGAGGAGGAGGCCTGCAGTTCCCCCGCCTGCCGCACAGCATCGGTTGCCGCAGCGGGGGATTAGCGCCGGGAAACCCAAGTTCACGCCCGTTTTGAGGCGCTAAAGGAGGGTTTTAGCGCCCGCCGCCGTCTGGGCCCGGCGCACCCGAATTTTCGTCGGGCGCTGCCGCATTACCGCTGGCGCAAACTTTCTGGCGCTACAGCCCTGGCAAGACCAGAACCCAATTTCTAGGCCTGTATCTTTTAGTTCACCTCCAGACTTTGTTCAGTAAACACCTGTTAAACCAACTCCTGCATTCCGTGTCTCCATTAACACACGGATACAACAGTTCCCATGCTGTTTCGTGCCTTTATATTCTATTTCATATTGATTCGCCCCTAGAAACAGGGACCATCTTTGTAACTGTTGTGCAGTCATCAATGGAACGCCCTTCTTAGGATTAAAGATGGAGACAAGTGGTTGGTGGTCAGTCAGCAAGGTGAACTTCTGCCCATGCAGATAGTGGTTGAATTTTTTTACTCCCCATACTAGGCTGAGGGCCTCCCTGTCAATCTGGGCGTAGCTGCGCTCGGCCGGAGTTAGTGACCGAGACGCAAAGGCTACTGGCCTCTCCAACCCGTCTGGGAATTTGTGCGACAGCACCGCTCCAATACCATAGGGTGATGCATCACATGCCAAATGAATTGGTAGTGCTGGGTTGAAATGGGTCAACACCTCTTTTGATGTGATCAATTCTTTACACTTCTGGAAAGCTCGTCTACGTTCGTCATCCCACTTCCATGGTACCCCTGTTTGCAGTAGGGTGTTCAGTGGGTGTAATACCGTGGACAAATTTGGTAAGAACTTGTGGTAGTAGTTTACCAGCCTGAGGAACGACCTCAGTTGTGACACATTTTCCGGTGCTGGAGCCTTGACCACTGCCTCAATCTTTTCAGGGGACTTATGTAACCCCTCTTCATCGATGACGTGGCCACAATACGAGATCTGTTTCTGGGAAAACTCGCACTTGTGGCGATTAGCTCGTAGCCCATACTCCTTTAATCTGGTGACCACCTTCTCCAAGTTGGCGAGGTGATCACTGTCATTTTCGCCCGTGACCAAGATGTCGTCCAAATAACACTGGGTCCCTGGAATCCCTTGCAGTACTTGATCCATTGCCCTTTGCCAGATAGCCGGAGCCGAGGCTACCCCGAACACCAGCCGGTTGTATTGATAGAGACCTTTATGAGTGTTAATCGTAAGGTATTGTTTCGAAGCTTCTTCTACCTCCATTTGCAAGTACGCCTGGGCTAGATCAATTTTGGTGAAGCGTTTACCTCCAGATAGCGAGGCGAAAATATCCTCAATTCGTGGAAGCGGATATTGTACCGTGTGAAGGATTGGGTTCACTGTCACCTTAAAATCCCCACAGATGCGGACCTTCTTTGGTTCCCCAGGCGTATTACTCAACGACCTCTTCATTACAGGAACAATGGGTGTAGCCCACTCGCTCCAGTCCACTTTGGACAGTACTCCTGAACGTTCCAACCCTTCCAGCTCTGCTTCGACAACTGGTCTGATCGCATAAGGCACTGGACTGGCCTTAAGAAACTTTGGGCTTGCATTTTCCTCTAATTTAATCGTTGCTGTTATGCCTTTTAGTGTTCCTAGTACCTCCTGGAACACTTCTTTTGTGGCAGTTAGCATTTTTGACAGTCGTCCAGGTGTGACGTCGTCATCCTTTTTGGCCTCAACCTTCAGTGCCTGTATGGGATGCCAATCTAATTGTATCTTCCGGATCCATTCACGTCCTAGCAGTGGTGGTCCTCCATCTGGCAATACATATATATCCATTTTAGGTATTTCCTGGCCTTTATATATCACTTTCACCCTTATTTTTCCTTTGGGGTAGACTTTTTGCCCCGTATACGTCTTCAAGACAATCTCTGTAGCTTTCAAGGGTAGATGTGAAAATAGCCGCTTGTAGTTCCTTTGGTTTATGACTGTTAGGGCTGATACTGTGTCCAATTCCATTTTCACTTGGACTCCGTCTATCTTGAGTGTAACCCAGATAGTCTGGTGATCCTCCATTTTGGTTACCTTATGTAGTTTCAGACAACCCAGCTCCTTGCTTCCGGAGTCTGTGTCACTTTTCTGTTCGTCTGAACCACTGTCCATCACCTGGTGTACCTTTTTGTACTTCTCCTGTGGAGCTTTCTTACTGTTGGTTTTCTTCCCAGACCTGCAGACTCTTGCTATGTGTCCTGCTTTTCCACACTGTCTGCACACTTGGTCCTTGAACCAACAATCCTTCTGGTCATGTGTTGTTCTGCCGCAGCGATAGCACTTCCCTGTTCCATAGGACATTTCATTGGTGCCATATTCTTGCGGTCTCCGTTGTATCTCTGCAGCTCCCCTTGCGGCTGCTTCGTGTGATACTGCCATACTGAAAGCCTTGTCCAGCGTAAGATCCTTTTCTGATAGAAGCTGTTTCTGGGTTCCTTCACTTTGTAGCCCACACACAAACTTGTCCCTTAACGTATCTGCTAGTCCCACTCCAAACTGGCAGTGTTTCGATAGCTTGCGCAGTTCCGTTAGGTACTCAGCATTGCTTTCGTCTTTGTGTTGGTTCCTTTTATGGAACTTAAATCGTTCTGCTATCAGCAGCGGTGTGGGGTTTAAGTGGTCCTGTAGGATTTCTACTATGCTTTCGAAATTCTTGTTCACCGGCTTCTCTGGGGTTATTAGATTTTGCAGTAACCCATAAGTTTTTGCACCCATGGAATTTAACAAAACCAGTGCTTTACTAGCATCTGGCACTTCATTCGCCCTGCAGTACACCTCAATACGTTCCACATATGTCGCCCAATCTTCGACTTCATTGTCGAACGTAGAGATACTGCCACTCTTCGGCATCCCTGGGTGTGATTTAACTGTCAAAAATGGCGTCTCCCGCGCTTCCCCTTCTTCTCCGCTGGCACAAAATGGCGTCTCCCGCGCTTTCCTTCCTTCCCGCGCTCGCCCTTCTTCTCCGCTGTGGCTTCTAAAAATGGCGTCTCCCGCGCTCTTCCTTCTTCTCCGCAGCTCAATGGCATCTCCCGCGCTCTCCCTTCTTCTCCCCACGGACACTGTTACGCCCTTGAGCCCTGGCTGTGCTCTGCGTGTCCTTTTTTTTTTTTGTCGACGCCGCTCGGTCCTGAACCCAGCTGTTGCTTTACCCTCTCTCTCTCCAGTTTTTTTTTTTTTTTCTTCTCGACGCCGCTCGGTTTTCAACCACCGGCTGCGCCCTGTGCGCTTCACCCTCTGTCTTACCCCGTCAACGCTTCTCGGCTTTCTCTCCGCCGTCGGTCGACTCCAGCCGCTGCTGTCCTGGAAGGGTCTGCGCTGGACCTGTCGTCAGTCTCTTGCTGATCGTCGTGGCTGGGGAACCAAGCCCGGCTCTCCACAGCCTCCCCTGCGATGTTCACTCTCTGCCGGACGACTGGGCGGTTGCTCGTGGTCGACGCCCGTGTTCCTGGCCTCGACCTTTTTTTTTTTTTGTTACACCGCCCTCCCGGAGCGAATCCTCGAAGGGAAATGCAGAGTTGCAGGTAGATTCGAATCGACACTCGTCGCCACTGTTAGATCCATGATTCTGAGAGTATGCTGTTTTTCAATAACCACACAGATGCTGTAACTTAACAATAAACAGGTATTTACTGGAGGAGGGTAGTCTCAAGACTGGGGGTACAGAGGCATGCACAAGGCTTATATACAGGTGTGGTCACTGCCGGTACTACAGTATACAGGAGCTGTAATAGTAGTTCTGTCTTAAAGGCACATACACTACAAGATTATACCGCTCTAAACAAGGTAACATCCAAAATCCATCCCATAGTAAGCAACCCAAACACGATAATGTACGAGATACCTCCGGAAGCCAAAGTCTTTACAGTATTGGATATAGCGAATGGTTTTTGGAGTATACCAATACGATTACCAGAGGACTCAGTCAGGCCAATGGTGGGTGAGGAACACCTCCCCGAGATAATGAAACAATACCTGACAAAACGAAGTCAACAAGTAAGCAAAATGGGACAACAGGTGATAAATCGAAACATATTATGAGATAAGGAACTGGAGTATTTACAAGAAACAGCGCCAGAGTTACCCAGAATAGGAACCCAAGTTATGGTAAAAATAATTGATAAAAAGGGGTTAGGTGCACGGTGGAGAGGTCCATATGAGATTGCATACAAAACATTAACCACTGTATGTATCAAAGAAAAAAGAGGGACCAGTTGGAAACACTGGACCCAGGTGAAACCAGTAACCTTAAATCCGCAGGGACCGGAGGACCCGGAGGCATAAGGATCAAATAATATGTGTTTAACACTAAAAAGCCCCATTCCACCCTCTCCTCTAGGGGAAAGAGCTCAGAAGATGACCCAACCTCGGTTTAAATTACAGATAAACGTGGATCCAGTGAGATGGATTATTATAACGACTCTGATGATAACACTTGTAAGTCCAAATAACGGGCCGGAAGAAATGGACTGCAAGTTAAAATCCCCTAGTGGAGACTCCACGAGGAACTTCATTATATCACACAGTTACGAGTGTGAAAAACAAGGAAAAGGATGTTACAGGTGTGACGGGACCTGGGTGAACTTGGATCAACAACCATGCGGACCCTGTAGAATGACAGATACCAGCAATATGGTAAGATGTAATAGACACTGGCAGGTGTTGGGTCAAGTAGGAGGAGGATATGTCCTCAGCTGCACGGACGGTATCATAAGATGGGCCATTTTACACGCTGTTACAACACCACAACCAACAACAACAGGGAACACACCACAAGAAGTAACCCTAAAACCAACAATACCCCCAATCACAACGACACCTGAAGAACGAAGGTGTCCGAAATTGACGCCTGGGCCCAAAAATGGACTGGTGTTATTTACCGAGGGAGAGCAATTGTATGATAATGTGAGACATGAAATTGTACCGGTACTAATGAACTTAACCATGCTACAATGGCCAGGATATTGTGAAAGATCTCCTAAAGTTAGAAAATTATATGCACATATGGTAAGGGATGTAATTAGCCAGGCTGCTGATGCAACAGGGGCTACTAGTTTCAGGGGACATGCTGCATTCCACCAAAGAATTAAGAGGGGCTTAGGAAATGATGTACTCACAGGAATAAATACGGGGACGTCATTCATTAATGCCCTAGATATACAAGGAGTCCAGAGTAGTGTGGAACAATTACAAAGGGTAATACAACAGATTTTAGGAAAGAAACTGGTTTAGCCCAACAAGAATCAGAGTTGGGAGGACATACGATAAGGAAATTACTCGAAGGAATCAAAGTTATAGAAGACCATGCCAACACTATCAACAAATTAAGCCATAGAGATGAGGAACAGGCAAAAGATGATGTAGGGAGAGGCTTGTGCCATGCCTATGGTCAATGGAACACCGGACGGTTAAGACACAATCTGGCACAGATACAGCGAGGTGAGGTACCAGACTGGATTAACAGCACACAGCTCTATGGCCTGAGCCAAAATCCAGGCCCTCTGAGTGCGTGTACCCTCAAGGGGATGACTAGAGTATATCCAGTGATGCAAAAATGCGAAGCAGAAGTGACAGCAATGATAGGCATGGTACTCATGATACCAGTGGTGAGACTAGACATGGCTCCACACCCACGATACCAGGTAACAAACATAGGCATAGTGAGGGGTGAGACATACCTCCGATACTATCCAATTGATACCTATGCCATCAGGAAGAATGGTACTATAAGAGGAGTCTCCCTAAACGGATGCCATGGGAAAGGTATGCTTACGATATGCCCACATCCGGTAGGAGAAGGCCCTAAGGATGAGTGCGGCTACAATAAGACAGAAGGGTGCATGTTGGAAGTTTCACATGTCGGTCAGCATTGCACCCGCTCGGGATATAGAGGCAGAGGGGAGTATTGTATAGCCACCACAGAGACTGAGTACCAATATAGTAACCTTGTATGTGTGATCACAATGCCTAACTTCTGCTTCACACCAAAGATCCCTGTGACAATTGGACACACCAGATTGGTGTATGTACACTTAAGGGAAGAAATTAAACTAAATGTGCCAGATGGTTTAAGGGACAAATTGGTCAATTATGAAGATCCGGTGGGGGCTCCGATACCCCACCTGCCAGAGGATCTGCAAGAGATAAAAGAGGGCTTAAGTAAAATGGTGAAACAATACGTAAGGTTGCAAAAGGATCTTGGGGAACTAGAAAGGAACATAGAAGTAGAACTACAGGAAGTCACATGGTATAAGAAGCTGTGGGATTGGGGGATGAATGTCAACATCCACCCATGGATCCGCATTACTTCTCACATATTAGTGATAGTACAATTGGCTTTGGCAATAGGACTAGGAATAGCAGCATGTGCCGCCTGTAAAAAACGTAGAGAACAAAAAAGAAAGAAGGAGATGGAAGAAATGTACACAACCTTGATAAAATAGTGATGTGTGCTGTTTGGTGGTAATTGTTGCAGAAGCCTCCTAGGCAGATTCCCATCGAGCAGACGGACTATTACTACGAACGAGCAAAGGCTTGGGAGAAAGACCTGCTTAACGGATGTATAATATTAATAGCCTTGACGCTTATAAACCTATGTAAGTGGATGGATAATATGCCAATGGAAAAGATGTAGGAGGCGTAGAAATCAGGATAACATGATTATACAAACAAGGTGACCCAATGGGTTGGATTTGATCACCACCCCGGCAGGACACCATAATAGGAGAAATAATTGGGTTGGTCAATGATTAAAAGGAATTAATCAGGACCAAAAGGGGGGACTGAAAAGGTTAAAAGGGAGAAAGGGGCTCATTAGATAAAAATAAGGGAATTAGGGAACCGAGCATACATCCAACCATATAAAGAAATAACAACAGAAAATGCTGGAAAAACTCAGCAGGTCAGGCAACATCCGTGGAGAGAAATTTGAGTTGACGTTTCGGGTCGAACCCTTCGGATTTCCAACATCTGCAGTATTTTGCTATCCAACCATATAAAGAGTTATTTTGTACATGTCCCAGAGGGAAGTATGGTGTAATGTGGTCAAATGGTCAAACGGTCAGTTACGAATTGAGTAAGGTACATAAACCATTAGTTACTAATTAAGGAATGAGGTGAAGATAACGTATGGGGTCACAAGACTAATGTAAAGGTCAGAATGTGCACATGGGTCGCAAGAATTTGCACCCGAAGCCAACTGTCTGATGTAAGTCACGACTTAGAGCAAAAACTATATAAAAGGCAATGGATTGTAACAATCGGGGAACATCTGTCTACGGATAGGTGTTCCCCTGTTAACTTGTAATAAAATTGTGTTGAAGGTACTTTCCGGACTCTGAGTGGGCTTTTGTGTTGCGTGACACATGGGCACCCACGGCTCCCCGTAACACATGTTGAGACATTTTATTACGTTAAAGTTTCTTTACAAATGCACTGTTCCAAGCTGTTCCAGTACAGCTACAACACTGGCATAAACACGACAATGTGGAAAACTACCCAGGTATGTCCTGTCCACAAAAAGTAGGACAGATCAAATCCAGCCAATTATCGCCCCATCAGTCTACTCTCAATGATCAGCCAGTGATGGAAGGCGTCGTCAACAGTGCTATCAAGCGCCACTTACTCACCAATAACCTGCTCACTGATGCCCAGTTTGGGTTCCACCAAGACCACTTGGCTCCAGACTTCATTACAGCCTTGGTCCAAACATGGACAAAGGAGCTGATTTCCCGAGGTGAGGTGAGAGTGATTGCCCTTGACATCAAGGCAGCATTTGACCGAGTGTGGCATCAAGGAGCCCTAGTAAAACTGAAGTCAATGAGAATCAGGGGGAAAACTCTCCTCTGGCTAGAGCCATACCTAGCACAAAGGAAGATTGTTGTGGTTGTTGGAGGCCAAACATCTCAGCCCCAGGACATTGCTGCAGGAGTTCCTCAGGGCAGTGTCCTAGGCCCAACCATCTTCAGCTGCTTCATCAATGACCTTCCCTCCATCATAGGATCAGAAGTGGGAATTTTCATTGATGATTGCACAGTGTTCAGTTCCATTCGCAACTCCTCAGGTAATGAAGCAGTCCCTGCCCGCATGCAGCAAGACCTGGATGATTTTCAGGCTTGGGCTACATAGAAACATAGAAGATAGGAGCAGGAGTAGGCTATTCGGCCCCTCGAGCCTGCTCCGCCATTCAATGCGATCATGGCTGATCATCCAAACTCAGTACCCAGTCCTTGCTTTCTCCCCATACCCCTTGATCCCTGGAATGTTCTGCACTGGTATTTATTACAGGTTCTGATAATGGAGTGGATTCAGGTACGTAAAATCTATTGGGAAGATTCGATTCTGTTTTGAAACACAGAAAACAAACAAGAAAATGACCCTGTAACTTTCACATTCAACTCTTGTCCCTGGTAAAAGTATTTAGAATTAGTTATGAATTGATGTGGAATTCTACACAAGACTAAAGAAATTGCATTTCAATTTATTCTCATAAAAGACTATTCCCTTTTATTTAATGGGGCAATTTTAACTGAATTGTAATACAATCATACACAGAACAAAATAATGCAATTTATTTGCCTTGTATAGCCATGACAGAGTGAGGTAGTTTCATTTGAAATTACAGTTATGATTTATTCATACCTGTCAAGTCACATCAGATGTTACTTTGTGATGTACCGTAATGTTTCTTTGTTACAGTCCCTTTCAATTTCGCCTATTTCCCCTCTTCGGAGTCAAAACACCATTGTCAGATCCCTGAAGATATGAGATACAAGTACAGGATAAAATAGAAAGAGGTGTATTATTGACTGAATGTTACGTGGTAAAACCTTTACTAGGATGAACATCCTAATGGGCTGGATTTTTTTCTAGGGCAGGTTCAGCAGCCAAGGTGGGTCAGAGTGAGAGTTCTGCTGGCCACCCTGACCCTGCTGTGCCACCGAACAACATTCCTGGGTGACGGCTCATTACAAATGCAGTTGCAGGCTCCCGGTGAGATCGCCACCACACAGAGAATGCCCATTACATCGAGGGAGCGAAACTCAATGGTGCTGCAATGGGATACGCACCGCAGCACCAGAAGAGCAGGAGGCTGAATGAAAAGGAGCAGAAGCTATGGAAAGGCACTCCATGAGTTGTGGACCCACCAGGAACAGGCATAAGGCCAGAAGACAGGGAGAGATGTTCACAACTAGGCTCTCTCCCTCCAGCAGTGTCTAGGCCCTACCCTTTGGAATTTCCTCCCTAAATCTTTCCGTCTCTCCACCTTTCTGTCCTCCTTTAAATCCCTCCTTAAAACCCAACTCTTTTAGACCAGGCTTTAAGTCTTAATATTTCCTTCATTGGCTTGGTTTCATTTTTGTCTGATTATGCTTCCTTGAAGTGCCCAAGGAATTTTTTTCTATGTTGGATGTGTTATAGAAATGTAATTTGTTTAAAAAAAATAAGATGAAAAGTGTCATGCGTAGAGTGGTTGGCCATTTGACCTAGTAGGAATTTTCAGCTCAAGTTGTTTCTGATATGAACTCAGGATCAGCAATTTTTAAGGGTTAATTTGCAAAGGTCCAGCATTCTTTCCGTTACCTTGATAGAAGGAGGCAGACTAATGCCACTGACACAAAAAGGCGATTGGTATGGTGAAGGGGTTAAAATGAACCCTCTCAGAATTCAGACAGCCGAGGTGACCACTAATTAAGTGATGCCAGCAAAATTAAAATCAGAACAAAGGAGTGGGGTCATGTGAAGATGAACTAAAAGGAACCAGGTGGCGATAAGGAGTCTCATACTAACGACTTTCTTATGTGAAAAACAAAGATAAGACAGTACAGAGTGGAAAAAATGCTACTCTCGCTAGTCTTGCACAAAGGACAGTGTGTAGAGAAACTTTGATAAGAAATGTGCTGCTTTAGCTAAAAATTGTAGACACAGCAGAATATAGGGGTCATGGGAATTTGACCTGTGACCAAAGGCATAGTAAGATGTAACTAACCTTTACTAATACTGAAAAGAATAAATAAGCCATATGTGATCAGGTGATTATTGTAATACAATGTGATTGGATGAAAATAGAATAAAAAGCTGTACCAACCAAGATTGAACGAGAAGGGTGTCACTAGACCGCGGAGTCTATGACCTTCTCCCAGAACGTTCTGTTAATAAACTATGTACTTTCACTTTTACTTTAAGACAGACTCGAGTGAATTTATTTTTCACCAACAATGGTAATGAGTTCACCCAGGAGGTAATGAGCCAACCATTGAGACTGTTATCCATAATGATCTCAGAGAATAAGTAGTTCATTATCTCTTTTCAGACATCCAGTAAGCATTCACATATGAGATGATTGGGGAAACTGTCTTTGTGTATGCAGTTTGAAATTGTCTGGCTGTAATCCACTCATGAGAGGACAGCAGCCAATCTCCGGCACAAGGCGGGGCCAAAGGAACAAAGATCCACATGTTCAACAGAGAATGCTGGAAATACTCAGCAGGTCAGGCAGCACCTGTGGAGAGAGAAACAGGCAGCATCTGTGGAGAGAGAAACAGAGTTAATGTTTCAGGGCAAATGACCTTTCGTCAGCACTGGAAAAAGTTAGAGATGTAACATATTTTAAGCACATGCAGGGGCAGGGAAAGGGGGGAGGGGGGAAAAATCAAAGGGGAAGGTCTGTGATAGGTGATAGGGTGGAAGACAGAGGTGATAGGGTGGAAGACAGGAGTGATCAAATGACAAAAGGTATGATTGTACAAAGTAAAAGGAGGTGGTAATGGGACAAGTAAAGAAGCAAAAGATGGGTCTAGAAGAGGTGTAAATGGGAATGGCAGAATCATCATCAGCTGCCATCTGAAAAAAAGTTAACTTTTCCTTTGACTCCACTCACTTCCTCCAAATTAAAGGTGTTGCTATGGGAACCCGTATGGGTCCTAGCTATGCCTGCCTTTTTGTGGGCTACGTGGAAAAAATTTTGTTTCAACATTTTTCAGAAGGCATTTTGAGAGAATTGTGTTACAGAGATTGGTGACAAATCGGCATTGTCATTTAACATTGGAATTCCCATTAGAGTGCCATCTAATTATAGTACAGGGAAGTGCTACGGGTAACAGGCCAGGGTGGACATTATAGCATTGCAATTCTCATAAGAAATGTTTACATAGCAGTTTTCAATGGAGTTAGGGAATTAAGTAAGAATAATAACATATTATACATATCTGAGGCTGATTTTCTCGCACTCAGTAGCCATGCCAGAACTGACAGCTATAGGGCAGATCAGAGATTTTACAACTGTGAACATCAACATAAAATGTAAGGGACTGTGTTGCAAGACTCAGTTTTATGTTGAGTTCTAGAGTATGAGAATTGCCTTTGTTGTTTTGATATTCCAAAGCTATTAAGAACATAGAAACATAGAAACATAGATCTAGGAGCAGGAGTAGACCATTGGGCCCCTCGAGCCTGATCCGCCGTTCAATGAGATCATGGCTGATCATCCAAATTCAGTACCCTGTCCCTGCCTTCTCCCCATATTCCTTGATCCCTTTAGCCTTAAGAAATATATCTAACTCCTTCTTGAATATATTAAATGAATTGGCCTCAACTGCCTTCTGTGGTAGAGAATTCCACAGGTTCACCACTCTATGGGTGAAGAAATTCCTCCTCATCTCTGTCCTAAATGGCTTACCCCTTATCCTTAGACTGTGACCCCTGGTTCTGAACTCCCCTGCCATCGGGAACATCCTTCCTGCATCTAGTCTGTCTAGCTCCTGTTAGAATTTTATAGGTTTCGATGAGATCCCCTCTCATTCTTCTAAACTCCAGTGAGTATAAGCCCAATCGACCCAATCTCTCCTCATATGTCATTCCTGCCATCCCAGGTATCAGTCTGCTGAATCTTCGCTGCACTCCCTCCATGACAAGAACATCCTTCCTCAGATAAGGCGACCAAAACTGCACACAGTACTCAAGGTGTGGTCTCACCAAGGGCCTGTACAACTGTAGCAAGACATCCTTGTTCCTGTACTCGAACCCTCTCACTACGAAAGCCAACATACTACTGTATTTGCCTTCTTAACTGCCTGCTGCACCTGCATGCTTACCTTCAGCGACTGGTGCACAAGGATGCCCAGGTCTCATTGCACTTCCCCTTCTCCCAATCTATTGCCGTTCAGATAATAATCTGCCTTCCTGTTTTTGCCACCAAAGTGGATAACCTCGCATTTATCCACATTATACTGCATCTGCCATGCATCTGCCCAATCACCCAACCTGTCCAAATCATACTCGAGTTTCTCGGCATCCTTCTCACAGCACACACGCCCACCCAGATTTGTGTCGTCTGCAAACTTGAAGATATTGCATCTAGTTCCCTCGTCTAGATCATTAATATATATTGGCCCAGAAATTCGGGTCGGGGGCTTCCCGCAGGTGTAAGCCCCCGACCTGCACTTACCTTGCGCGCTGGCCGTTGAGCTGTGGGCCCCCGTGGAATTGCAATCCTGGGCGTCCTCCAACTGCCGGCTGTGGTAAACCACTGTATTGTATATTGCCACCTCTGGGTGGCGCTGTGTATGGAGGCATGCCTCAGCTGACTCCACCCACCACTGTGTGGGTTTCGTTCAGACTTGTTCAGTCACTCACGAAGAAGCATGGTCTCTTCTTAGCTAATAAAAGCCTTATTCATCTCTTCTTTCGACTCGTCATCTCTTCTTCGACTCATCACCTTTTATGAAGTAATTGATAAGCGTATCAATTTTATTAGCTAAAAGTTAAATGGCGACACCTGAGGAGCAACAACAGCAACGGATACAGCAGACATTGCTGAGAGCCCTCAGACCACCACGCCTGGACCTCGACCCTCAAGAGGTGGGTGCATCAGCCAAGTTTGAACACTGGCTGAGCTGCTTTGAATCCTTCCTCGCAATCTCACAGGTTACAGAGGAGGATCACAAACTGAAAATTTTGACCGCCCAGGTGAGCCATCAAGTATATATGCTAATCCGGGACTCTAATACGTACGTGGCGGCCCTCGAGCTACTAAAAGGGCAATATACGCGCCCAGTGAACACAATTTACGCCCGACACCTCTTGGGATCCCGCAGGCAGCAACCGGGAGAATCGGTAGGGGCATTTGCACGGGCGCTACTGGCACTCTGCAGAGACTGCGATTGTAAAGCGGTAACGGCTGTGGAGCACGCGCAGGGACTCGCCTGTGATGCCTTCGTCAGGGGCCTCCAGTCAGACCACACCCGGCAGAGACTGCTAGAAAGCAAGGAACCCGACCTGAAGACGGCCATTGCCCTTGCGCTCTCGTTAGAGGAGGCCCACCGAAACCTCGAGGCATACCCCCGTAACGGCGCCGAGACATGGCAATCGAAACCGTGGGACACGGGACCGCCGCCCCCGGCACCAACCGCTGCAGCGACCCAGCCGAGACAGCAGCCTCCGGTAAGAACTGCTTCGATGCCCAGTAACCAGGCCCAAAAATGCTATTTCTGTGGCCAGTTAAAACATCCCAGAGCGCACTGCCCAGCTAAGACAGCTACCTGCTCGGGCTGCGGGAAGAAAGGCCATTACGCTAACGCCTGCAAGGGGAAGCCAGCCAGCAGCGCAGCGTGCGGGCCGTGGGAGCAGCCATCTTATCCGCCATTTTGTGTACCCCCGGCCGCATGGCATCCGCCGCCATCGTATCCAACGCACTCAACCGCCATTTCGTCACCGGAACCGACCACCGTCTCGGCGGATGACTATAGTGACTCACTAAGCCACATACTGGCCTCCGTGACGCTGGATCAAGCCCTCCCTCACCATCTATCCAGCTCCATGATGGATATCGCGGTAAACGGCCGCGCCACCAGTTGCCTGATCGACAGCGGGAGCACAGAGAGTTTCGTCCACCCCGACACGGTACGTAGCCACTCCCTCACGATTCTGCCAACGCACCATTGCATTTCTATGGCGTCCAAGTCCCAGTCAATGGACATCAGCGGCTACTGTGTGGTGACCCTGTCAGTAGGGGGCACTGAATATAAAAAATTTAAACTGCTAGTCCTGCCCCGTCTTTGCGCTGCCGTCCTGCTAGGGTTGGATTTTCAGTGCCACCTTAAGAGTGTCACACTAGCATACGGTGGACCCCTCCCCCCACTCACAGTCTGCAACCAACAACTTTTAAATCGCCCGCTGCAAACCACCTGCAGCCTTTCCACATTAAAAGTCCCCCCCCCTCCCCTGTTCGCTAACCTCACCCGTGACTGTAAACCCATCGCTACCAAAAGCAGGCGGTACAGTGCCGGGGACAGAGCTTTTATCAGCTCTGAGGTGGAGCGGCTATTGAAGGAGGGCATTATCGAAGGTAGCACTAGCCCCTGGCGAGCCCAGGTTGTAGTCGTTAAAACCACTGCAAAACGCCGCATGGTAATCGACTACAGCCAAACCATAAACCGGTACACCCAGCTGGACGCGTACCCCCTCCCTCGCATATCTGATATGGTCAATCAGATTGCGCAATACAAAGTATTCTCCACCATCGACCTTAAGTCAGCGTACCACCAGCTGCCCATCCGCCATGAGGACCGCCAGTATACTGCCTTCGAGGCAAACGGCCGCCTCTACCACTTCCTTAGGGTCCCCTTCGGCGTCACCAACGGGGTTTCGGTCTTCCAAAGGGAGATGGACCGAATGGTTGACCAGAACGCGCTGCGGGCAACCTTCCCCTATTTGGATAACGTCACCATCTGCGGCCACGACCAGCAGGACCACGACGTTAATCTAGCAAATTTCCTCCGTACGGCCCAACGGCTGAACCTAACGTACAATAAGGAAAAATGTATGTTTCACACCAAGCGCCTGGCCATCCTCGGCTGCGTGGTGGAGAACGGAGTCATCGGGCCCGACCCCGACAGAATGCGCCCCCTAATGGAGCTACCCCTTCCCCACTGCCAAAAAGCACTGAAGAGATGCCTGGGGTTTTTCTCCTACTACGCCCAGTGGGTGCCCCTCTATGCAGACAAAGCCAGGCCCCTCATCAAAGCCACCTCCTTCCCCCTGACACCAGAGGCGTGTGCAGCCTTCACTCTTATCAAGAACGATATCGCGAAGGCCGCAATGCACGCGGTGGATGAGTCCATCCCCTTCCAAGTGGAGAGCGATGCCTCCGACTTCGCCCTAGCCGCGACCCTTAACCAGGCGGGCAGACCCGTGGCCTTTTTCTCAAGGACCCTCCAGGGCCCCGAGACGAGACACTCCTCCGTCGAAAAGGAGGCCCAGGCTATTGTAGAAGCGGTGCGTCACTGGAGGCATTACCTGGCCGGGAAACGATTTACCCTGCTCACTGACCAGCGTTCAGTAGCTTTTATGTTTAATAATAAGCAGAGGGGTAAAATCAAGAACGACAAGATCTTGAGGTGGAGAATCGAACTCTCCACCTACAATTATGATATCTTGTATCGGCCAGGGAAACTCAATGAGCCCCCAGATGCCCTATCACGTGGTACATGCGCCAACGCGCAGAGTGATAGGCTGCAGTCCCTCCACAATGACCTCTGCCACCCGGGGGTCACCAGGTTTTTCCATTTTATCAAATCCCGTAACCTGCCCTACTCCATCGAGGAGGTCAGGACCATGACCAAGAGCTGCCAAATCTGCGCCGAGTGCAAACCGCACTTCTATAGGCCGGACAGAGCAAGCCTGATCAAGGCCACCCGCCCCTTCGAACGCCTGAGCGTCGATTTTAAAGGGCCCCTCCCCTCCGCTGACCGCAATGTGTACTTCCTCAACATAGTTGATGAGTACTCCCGTTTCCCCTTTGCCATCCCTTGCCCAGACATGACCAGTACCACGGTCATCAAGTGTCTGAATGACATCTTCGCTCTGTTCGGGTTCCCCAGCTATATACATAGCGACAGGGGCTCATCGTTCATGAGCGACGAACTTCGGCAGTACCTGCTAACAAGAGGTATCGCCACGAGCAGGACCACCAGTTACAACCCCCGGGGGAACGGCCAGGTGGAAAGGGAGAACGCGACGGTTTGGAAGGCAGTCCTCTTAGCACTAAAATCTAAGGGCCTTCCGACCTCCCGCTGGCAGGAGGTCCTCCCTGCAGCGCTCCACTCCATTCGGTCACTGCTTTGTACTGCCACTAATGCGACCCCTCATGAGAAAATGTTCATTTTCCCCCGGAAGTCTACATCGGGAACCTCGCTACCGGCATGGTTGACTTCTCCTGGGCCCGTCCTACTGCGGAGGCACGTGAGGACGCATAAAACGGACCCCCTGGTCGAGCGGGTGCACCTCCTACACGCCAACCCCCAGTATGCCTGGGTGACATACCCAGACGGGCGGGAGGACACGGTCTCCATACGAGATCTCGCACCCTCGGGTACCCCTGAATTACCACCGTTATCCCCCTTACCACCGTTATCCCCCTTACCACTGTTATCCCCCACCACCCCTCCCAACCCAACCCCTGCAGACGGCATGCCAAAGCCCCAGGAATCTTCGCCAACCACCCAGACACCAGACCCGACGTCAGATGCTGCAACACCACCGCCGCCACCACGACGATCAGGACGTCAGACAAGGCCTCCTGATAGACTTAACTTGTAGTACCCTTCACCCCACCGGACTTCACATTAAACAAGGGGTGAATGTGGTAAACCACTGTATTGTATATTGCCACCTCTGGGTGGCGCTGTGTATGGAGGCATGCCTCAGCTGACTCCACCCACCACTGTGTGGGTTTCGTTCAGACTTGTTCAGTCACTCACGAAGAAGCATGGTCTCTTCTTAGCTAATAAAAGCCTTATTCATCTCTTCTTTCGACTCGTCATCTCTTCTTCGACTCATCACCTTTTATGAAGTAATTGATAAGCGTATCACCGGCGCATAGTGCTTGCGTATCCCAGGGCCGCAGTTAGTTTGATACGTCCCCTGGGATCACGTGGGCCATGGAGAGCCAATGGTAGCAGGGAATGCTTCATTCATAAGTTTGACAGGAAGGGCTGTCAAAATTATAAATACTATAAGCCCCAAAACATCACTAAATCTTCAAATAATTTTTTTTTTTTAAATCACATTTTTTAAATAAACTATAAATTACATGAAATAACTATTTTAAACAATAATTTAAATTTTTGAAAAAAATCATTTTATTTTCTAACGGGGCTAAAAATAAACTTACCTTCCTTTAAAGTATTTAAAAATAATAAACTTATGGAAAAAATGTTTTAATTTTAATTAATTCACCACTTACCTTGTAAAAAGCAGACCTTGCGCCTGCTTTTCATATGTGTAACTTCTGGAGAATTACCCTCCCGGGAAAACCTGCAAAAAAAACGTAAGTTCGATGCGCATGCGCAGCCTCTCCTGCGCATGAGTTCAACCTCTGAACCCCTTCTTTCAGGGGAACGGAAGTGCCGGTTTCCCACGCATGCGCAGTGCATGCAGGAAACCGGCACTTCCATTGGGCTTACGGGTGAGTACCCCGTGCGTACTCACCCGTGTAGACCCGAATTTCTGGGCCATTGTCCTAGGACCGATCCCTGCGGTACCCCATTAGTCACTGCCTGCCACTCGGAAAAAGACCCGTTTATTCTAACTCTTTGCTTCCTGTCTGCCAACCAGTTCTCTATCCAAGTCAGTAGCTTGCCCCCAATCCCATGTGCCTTAACTTTACACGCTAATCTCTTATGCGGGACCTTATCGAAAGCCTTTTGAAAGTCCAAATACTCCACATCCACTGGTTCTTCCTTATCTATTCTATCAGTTACATCCTCAAAAAATTCCAGTAGATTAGTCAAGCACGATTTACCTTTTGTAAATCCATGTTGACTTTGTCCGATCCTGTCACTGTTTTCCAAGTGCTCTGCTATTACATCTTTTATAATGGACTCTAGCATTTTCCCCACTACCGATGTCAGGCTTACCGGTCTATAATTCCCCATTTTCTCTCTACCACCTTTTTTAAATAGTGGGGTTACATTAGCTACCCTCCAATCCATGGGTACTGTTCCAGAATCTATAGAATTTTGGAAGATGACCAGCAATGCATCTATTATTTCTAGGGCCACTTCCTTAAGTACCCTAGGATGTAGATTATCAGGCCCTGGGGATTTATCGGCCTTCAATCCCATCAATTTCTCTAACACCATAATAACATAAGAAATAGGAGCAGGAGTAAGCCATTCGGCCCCTCGAGCCTGCTCCGCCTTTCAATAAGATCATGGCTGATCTGATCTTGGCCTCAACCCCACTTTCCTGCCCGCTCCCCATAACCCTTGATTCCCCTGTTTTTCAAAAATCTATCTATCTCCGCCTTGTTATAAGACGAATTACTGTAAACCTGCTGGTCATGTTTAACACTATTCATTTACCTATTTATTGTTCAATAATTATGACTAGTAACTTACAGCCTAGCCCACAATCTGATAGTGCTTATTCTTCCCCCTTTCTGAAGCTGAGGAGGTCATGTAGTAGCATGTGGACTATCCATTGAACAGTAACTGTTTGGCCCCTGGGGTTGCTACATTTACCTCGATATTGGGCCAATAAGCCCACACCCCAGGTCATAATAAGCTTGGGCTTGAATGAGAGAGTCACTGGTGATGCTGAACCCAAGAAAAAATATCTAATGTTAAAACCTAAAAATGTAACAAGCTCCACTTACCTGACTGAATGATATGAAGCCAGCACCATTCATGTATAACTGTGTCTTCTGTACTAACTAGTTAGTTTCACGCTGAGTTATTAATCACTTATTTGACTGCCTTTGCCTTAAAGAAGTTTGAACTTTAATGAGTAAAGAAAGACGTGATTTTGTGTTGGTGATTTATGCACCTAGTTAATTTTGTACTGTTACTTGGAGTGTAATTAATGGATAATGCATTCAACTAATGGTCTACATTGTGTTCAGTTGTTCACCATTGGAACAATGTACCGATACATTGAAAAAGAAAGTGCAGTCTACTAATTGAATATCTCCATATTTTAACTGCAAATCAGAATCCGATAATGGAGGTAGTTTGTCAAGTATATTTTCTACCGATCAAGGCTGCAGTAACCAACACATTCTAACAGAGGGCTCTGTTGCACTCTGATGCACGCTTCAATAAAATGGTTTTCTTGTTATTTTCTGAATCGACTATCTAACACTCACTGAGGTCAATTTTAACTTGCCAAAATCGCCGTTAATGGGGCGGTAACAGCCTCAAAATGGAGCCAGTAGACTTGCCACCTCGTTAACTCCGACGATCAGACTACTGCCACTTTCAGAGAGACCAGCACCGGGGCGGCTGAAGGGCCTGCCTGTTCAGGCAGTCGGTTCCTTTTAATATGCCAGTTGGATGGAGTCCTATGGCATACATAGTACCCTAACTGCCATTTTAGGGTAGAGCTGGTTGGAGAGTGCGTTATGCACTCACTGACCAGTTTTACTGGCGGTAGATATGAAAATGCCCTGGAAAGGTAAATTACAAATTATTTGGTGAGGCTAGGAGGAGCAGGGGTGCTCCGTGTTCACGCCACCTGTACATGGGCTGGCCTGAATCCAGCGAGCTGCATTGGGACACCCATTTTGCACCCGTGGCTCCCCAGTTTAATTTAAATGAGGCCCGGGGCCTCAAAATGGCTGCGGCATCTTCACCCCCGGAATGGGCTGGCACACTCTGCCAGTCAGCTGCTCAAAAGTTAAAATCCACTCCACTGAGCTAAGTAATATGCTATTGTATGAATTACAACAACTGAGAGCTCATTTAAACATGAGAGGCAATAGATGTAGTGTGCCAGTTTTAATAATAACGTTCAGAGGGATCTAGGGAGACTTACCAACTGGACAGTTGTAGTTGGCAAAAATGGCAATTAGTATTGAGAAATGTACAGCAGATCATATCAGTACAAACATAATTATGATTACAAGTGCAGAGTATAAATTAAGAAAAAAAATCTGTGCAATAATTCAACAAATATTGAAGTATTTTTTACAATAATTACAAAGAAAGTGAAAAATATACAATGGGAATTAAACAGAGAATGCTAGTGCTGTTAATTGGATGTGCCATGTTGTGTGAGGTGTGCAACCTTGAAGCGACCTGCCAGCTGGCCATATCTTGTGAGGGGATAATTTGCGAGATTGTGGGAGATCCAGACCAGTTCCGTCTGAAAATCCTAGAGGGCGATTCCTTGATTTGACGCTCCCTGCAGGGAGCAACACTTGCAGACAGCGGGTCATGGAAAATCAGAAGGATGGAGCCTGTGGGTTTTTTTTTTGCGCATTAAGAAATAGGCAGAAGTTCAGAGGCTCCCCACCCGTGATTTCACGAGACGCACTGCCTGTGAGTGCAGCTGCACACTAAAGCACCAGGTCGAGGGGCAACCCCTTATATTTAAAACAATGCCAGAACTGACTGCAGGATTTCAGTTCCCAGTAAGTGCAGTTCAGCACAAAGGAGGGACAAGTTCCACTGGCTTCTCCTCATCTCCAGCCGTAACTTTGATCAGTGGAAACCCTAGAGAAACAGTACAAATGGCCATTACCCCAGGCTTGTGCGTGTCCTTGCATTTGGACGTCCTGGGGTCTACTCTGGGCCCATCTGGTGTTGCAGCCCTACATCAAAGGATCTGCATCTGAATTCTGGGACCTGCTTATGTCCATGGCCTCTGACCCCAAACTTTGATCTCTAGGCCTAGCAGCAGCAAATCCAGCCAATCTCCTAGACTGCACTATGTCGTAAGCATTTTAACCAAGTCCCTGTGGCTTCTCACTGCCTTGTAGGTTGTAGTTTGGTCTCTAGCCAACAGCATGCTTGCCTGTCTGCACTTAGCTTGGTTCAGTCTGTAATAGATATCCTGGAAACTAGCCAGTTAATTTAATCCAATTAGTTCTATCCTACCATGTTATGTGTGGCCATCATCTGCCTTGAAGTACTTTTAGGGAAAGCAAGTTCCTAGTACAAAGACAGCCCTCATTTACCATGCACTTCCTGCTCTATCATTTCTTTAGATCAATAGGGAATGAAACAAATTGGTGTGAAAACATATTTTCTCAAAATACTCCAGGCGAGAAATTCATATTGGGCCTGAAATTGCGATCGGAGGCTTCCCGCGGACGGAAGCCTCCAACCAGCAAAAAAGATTCACACCTACCGGCAGTCTCTGCACTCACAGAGAGTTGTGCTTTCATCTTGAGGACTCCTGGGCAGCGTACAATGTCATGCCGCCCAGGAGCGCAGCATGCGCAGAGCCTAGGGCTTCGTTCATAGGGGAGACTCACCCACAAGACCAGTCAAAATTTATATTTGCATAGGCCATGCCCCTGACTTTTTTTTACTTCTCCAGAGCCTTCACCATTGAAAGGAGCTGTTAATCTTAATGGTAAATTCTTTCTTTATAGTTTTTAGAAACCTCTGTAAACTTTTAGAAAATTTTAAAGACTTTTACATGGATTTGAAGAATTTTAAATAGATTAAAAGACTTAAGGAGATTTAAAGCAATTTAATGAGTTTTAAAAGCCTTGAAATAATTTTCATTAATTTTAATTAAACAGCAAAGTGAAATGGAAAGAGCAAGCACAGTTGTGATGATGAAGAGAGCTCAGAATTTCACTGACGCTGACATCATCACGCTCTTCAATGAGGTTGAGGCGAAATGCCTGCGGCTCATTGGGGCCGAGAAGTCCAGAGCGCCGTGCAAAGGACAAATGACAGCTTGGACAGAAGTTGCACAGGCTGTTAGCACTAACTCCACCATTCCACTGACAGAGGAACAATGCCACAAAGAGTTGAATGATTTGATGCAATCTGCCAAGGTTTGTACAGTTATTAGAAATGTCAACAGTAACATTTGTTAAAATTTAACTTTACTATTTAAAAACATGTTTAGTTGCATAGCTGTTGTGAAGTGACTTTATTATCCAGGCATCTTAGCTAGTCGTAAAATTTAATGGCTTTGGAGCAGGTCACGGTCATCGATTGTGCTTCTAAACATCTTATCTGTACTCCACAGATTTGAGGTGTGAAATTTCAATTAGTGAACAATACCCTGTCTCCAAAGCAGCATCTGGTCCTGTTTCCTGCAGGAAAAACTGAAGTTTCATTTTCATTTCTGTTTTCAATTTAGATTAAAACGGTACATAACATCAGAGAGCATGCCTGGACAGGCGATGGTGTTGCCACTCTTTTGGCATTATCGGAGCAAAAGGAAAGTGTTGCACACTTGCTTGGAATCAGTCGTGGCAGTTCAGTGCCTGGTGCCCAATCAGACGTTGGGGTAAGGAGAGGTGAGTTGGTCTGTCCAGCTGTATGTTTAAAACTGTAAGGTGTGAGTTGAATATCGGCTTCTGTGATGTGGCAGATTGTGCTTCACCTTTGTAAATGTTTACTGTTTCCTTCCCAAAGGCGGACAGCTGTCTGCACACACACGGGATGAACAGTGCGGCGAGCCTGCGGCTGCAGAGGGCATTGGGGAAAGGGTTACAGATGGAGTGTGAGCAGTAAGTGAGGGGGAGGAAGAGGAATTTATGGAGTGTCAGCTAGTGGAAGGGGAGGGTATGGACCCTGGGTGGCTGCACACCACCGCGCGCCGTGCCAGGCACAGCCAGACACCAACCTGATACTGCAGAGCAGGTGGGAGAAGCAGCAAGACGTTCAATGCAACAAATGCCATAGAAACTCAGGTGCAACAGTTTGAAGGGTTGAGGCAAGATATGGTTACTCTTCATGCGAAGAAACTTGACTCTTTTGCCTCTGTCAGGCAGGGAATTGATATTCTTGGGAGCAATATATGTAATAAGTTGGACACAGGTCTACAGACCATCAATCAGTTCGGCACAACTGCACAGACAATTGTTAATGAGCTCACCATGGCTTTACACAGCTTTTCTGATGTGATGGGCCAAGTTCATCTGGCGCTTAATCAGGTTAACGAGTCTCTTGTTCAACTATTGCAGTTAAAGACAGCAGGTTCGGCTGCCGTTCATTTGACCCCCGCAGTGTCCCCCTTGCCTGCTCCCAGCGCAGACACAATGCAGGCCCACGAGACAGCAGCTCCGCCAATTGTGTTGGAAGCAAATGTTGCCTTTCAGCAGCAGCAGCAGCAACCTTGTCACGAGCCCAACTGCTGAAGGGCAGGAGATGATACACGGGGATCTTTCACTTGGCAGCAGAGTGCTCCGGTCACAGGGAAGGGGAAAGCTCAGAAGACAGTAGGGTGCCACCTTTTGCGCAATCCACCTCCTTCGACCCTCAGGCACAGATGCGAGGGGGATTTCTGTCAATTCTTTAAAGTTTACTATTATTTAAATGTTGGTGTTGTGTTATCTCTTGAAATGTATATTTGTGACCGATAGTGTATTTAACCATTTAATTTCATATGTATAGCCTCTAGTCACTTTTTTTTAAAATTCAACTTTTTTGGTTAACAACCAATTTAACATTACAACTGTTTAAAACGTAGAAAATAACTAGTTTACATCGTGAATGTCTTTATTGCGCTAAGAAACCCAAAAAGTCACTTTAAACTGTTTACATTTTTTTATCAACCAATTTATCTTTGCAAATGTTTACAAAAAAGCTAGGTAATAATTTGTATTTAAAGACTCAGAACATCAAAACAGTACATCAAAAGTCATTGATGCTGCAATAAAAGTTCACTGTTTCACTTTAAATTGTGTGTGTTCTTTTCTGTGCCTTGCTGGGGGAGGGGGAGGTACAAGGTGACACTATCATCATCTCCTGAACGTTTTGGCTACAAGCTGTTCCCGAGCAGCTTTGCTTCCTCCCCATCAGGCCTTGGCATCGTCCATGTCCTCCATTTCAGCAAGGAGCTCGTCTGCAGGGTTAAGGGTCAGTCCTTCCCGCAGGGCAAAGTTGTGCAAAGTGCAACAGGCCACCACAATCCTTGCCACTTTCAGAGGAGAGTACTGCAAACTCCCCCCCTCCCGACCTGTCCAGGCACCGGAAGCGTGATTTCAGAAGCCCAATTGTCCTCTCCACCACTTGCCATGTGTACACGTGTGCCCAGTTGTATCGCTCCTGAGCCTCATTATTGGTCCTGCGGTGTGGTGTCATCAGCCACGGTTTTAGTGGGTAGCCCTTGTCGCCAAATATCCATGCGGATCCTGGAGGCAATGTGCCGAGGGCGCCATATAAGTCCGAGTGATGGCGGACGAAGGAGTCATGAGCACTTCCCTGGTGATCTGCATTCATGTTTAGGATCCTGAGTTGCGCATCACAGACGATCAGAACATTGAATAAATGAAACCCCTTCCTGTTGATGTATGTCACAGGTGCATCAATTGATGACTTCAATGCAACATGGGTTCCATCGACGGCCCCAATCACTTTGGGGAAGCCAGCAATCCTATAACATGCAAGGGCCATCTCCTTTTACTGCCGAGTGTACCAGTATGATTTGGACAGGTTGGGTAATTGGGCAGATGCATGGCAGATGCAGTATAATGTGGATAAATGCAAGGTTAACCACTTTGGTGGCAAAAACAGGAAGGCAGATTATTATCTGAACAGCAATAGATTGGGAGAAGGGGAAGTGCAATGAGACCTGGGTGTCCTTGTGCACCAGTCGCTGAAGGTAAGCATGCAGGTGCAGCAGGCGGTTAAGAAGGCAAATGGTATGTTGGCCTTCGTAGCGAGAGGATTCGAGTACAGGAACAAGGGTGTCTTGCTGCAGTTGTACAGGGCCTTGGTGAGACCACATCTTGAGTATTGTGAGCAGTTTTTGTCGTTTTATCTGAGGAAGGATGTTCTTGCCATGGAGGGAGTGCAGCGAAGATTCACCAGACCGATACCTGGGATGGCAGGAATGACGTATGAGGAGAGATTGGGTCGATTGGGCTGATACTCGCTGGAGTTTAGAAGAATGAGAGGGGATCTTGTAATGTATATACCTTTAAGGGGGGAACTATCTTTTACAGCTCATGTATACTGCAGTACCGGCAGTGACCACACCTGTATATAGCATTGAGTAGTAATCTGTACAGATCAGTTCCCGTGTGAGCCACGTTGAGTAAACTCCTGTTGTACCGTTCTCCTGCAGTCTGTGTCTTATTATACACAGACACAACATTGGCGACAAGGCAAGTTCGAACCTACCTGCAACTCTGCATCACCTCCCGGGGATTCGTTCCTGGAGATCAGTGGATTGGAGGTCAAGGCCAGAGACTCGGGCGTCGACCACGGGCAACCGCCCAGTCACCCAGCAGAGACTCGAGAATTGCGGGGGAGGCTGTCGACAGCCAGGCTTGGCTTTCCAGTCAAGGTGGTCTAGCAAAATTGGCTGGCAACAGGTAGTGCGCAGACCCTTCCCGGACAGCGGCGGGCTAGAGCCCGACCGAGCGGCACAGCAAAGGGCCGAGCAGCGTCGACGGGGGAGAGAGAGAGAGGGCAGAGCACACAGGGCGCAGCTGGTGTTCAGGGGTCGAGCAGCGTCGAAGAGAGGGAGAGAGAGACGTGCAGAAACCCGCGAGGCGCCGCCATTGCCCTGAGGACTACCGAGAGCGGCGTTGGCAGCAGCGCAGGAGAAGCGCGCGAAACCTACAGGGCGCCACCATTGCCACGAGAACCGCCGGGAGCGGCATTGGCAGCAGCAGGGGAGGAAGGAAAGCGCGGGAGATGCCATTTTAAGCCATTGGGAGACGCCATTTTAAACCACACCCAAAATGCCGAAGAGTGGCAGTATCACCGCGTTTGACAATGAAGTTGAAGATTGGACTACATATGTTGAACGAATAGAGGTATACTGCTAGGCAAATGAGGTATCAGATGACAAGAAAGCGTCGGTATTGTTAAATTTCATGGGTGCAAAGACGTATGGGTTATTACGAAATCTAGTAACCCCAACGAAGCCAATGGAAAAAAGTTTTGAAGACATAGTAACGATACTACAGGAACATTTAAACCCCACACCGCTGCTGATAGCAGAAAGATTCAAGTTTCACAAATGGAACCAACATAAGGATGAAAGCAATGCTAATTATTTAACAGAACTGCGCAAACTATCGAAACACTACCAGTTTGGAGCAGGACTGGCAGATACCTTAAGGGACAAGTTTGTGTGTGGGCTTCAAAGTGAAGGAACCCAGAAACGGCTTTTATCTGAAAAGGACCTTACATTGGAAAAGGCTTTCAGCATTGCGGTATCATATGAAGCAGCAGCACGGGGCGCTGCAGAGATACAACAGAGACCGCAAGAATATGGCACAAACGAAATGTCATATAGAACAGAGAAGTGCTATTGCTGCGGCAGAGCAACACACGACCAGAATGATTGCTGGTTCAAAGACAAAGTGTGCAGACAGTGTGGAAAAGTAGGACACATAGCACGAGTCTGCAGGTCAGGAAAGAAAACCAGCAATAAGAAACCTACCAAAAGAAAGTACAAGAAGGTACATAAGATGACGGAGAATAGTTCAGACGAACAAAAGAGTGATAATCACTCCGAAAGCAGGGAACTGAGTTGTCTGAAACTACATAATGTGATCACAACAGAGGATCACCGAACCATTTGGGTCACTCTCAAGATAGCAGGAGTCCAGGTAAAGATGGAATTGGACACAGGATCAGCCCTAACAGTCATAAACCGACAGGACTACGAGCGGCTATTCTCACACATACCATTGAGAGATACAAAATTATTTTGAAGACGTACACGGGGCAAAAAGTCTACCCCAAAGGAAAAATAAGGGTGACCGTTATATATAACGGTAAGGAAACACCAAAACTAGACCTGTATGTATTGCAAGATGGAGGACCACCATTACTGGGACATGAATGGATCCAGAAAATACAACTGGATTGGCATTCCATACAGGCACTGACTGTGGCTAACAAAAAGGATGACGACGTCACACCTGGGCGATTGTCAAAGATCCTAACTGACGCAAAAGTAGTGTTCCAGCAAGGACTCGGAACACTAAAAGGCATGACAGCGACGATTAAAATTGAAGAAAATGCAAGCCCAAAATTTTTTTAAGGCCAGACCGGTACCTTATGCAATCCGCCCAGCCGTCGAAGCAGAGCTGGAGAGTCTGGAATGTTCAGGTGTACTGTCCAAGGTAGACTGGAGCGAGTGGGCTACACCCATCGTCCCTGTGATGAAAAAGTCGTTGAGCAGCACGCCTGGGGAACCAAGGAAGGTTCGCATCTGTGGGGACTTTAAGGTAACAGTGAACCCGGTCCTTCACACCGTACAATATCCACTTCCGTGGATTGAAGATATTTTCGGCTCGCTCTCTGGAGGGAAACGCTTCACTAAGATTGATCTGGCCCAGGCGTATCTGCAAATGGAGGTAGAAGAAGCATCAAAAAAATACCTCACGATCAACACCCATAAAGGTCTCTACCAATACAACCGGCTGGTATTCGGGGTAGCATCAGCTCCGGCTATTTGGCAGAGGGCAATGGAACAAGTCCTGCAAGGGATCCCAGGGACCCAGTGTTATTTGGACGACATCTTGGTCACGGGCGAAAATGACAGTGATCACCTTGCCAACCTGGAGCAGGTGCTCACTAGATTGCAGGAATATGGGCTCTGAGCTAACCGCCCCAAATGCGAGTTTTTTAGAAAACAGATCTCGTATTGTGGCCATGTTATCGATAAAGAGGGGTTACATAAGTCCCCAGAGAAGATTGAGGCAGTAGTCAAGGCTCCAGCACCGGAAAATGTTTCACAACTGAGGTCGTTCCTCGGGCTGGTAAACTACTACCATAAGTTCTTGCCAAATTTGTCTACAATACTACACCCACTGAACACCCTACTGCAAACTGGGGTGCCATGGAAGTGGAGTGACGAATGTAGATGAGCTTTCCAGAAGAGCAAAACACTAATCACATCGAAAGAGGTATTGGCCCATTACAACCCGGCATTACCAATTCGGTTGGCATGTGATGCGTCACCCTACGGCATTGGAGCGGTGCTGTCGCACAAATTCTCGGAAGGCTCAGAGAGGCCAATAGCCTTTGCGTCACGATCACTAACTCCAGCCGAGCGTAACTACGCCCAGATTGACAGGGAGGCCCTCAGCCTAGTGTGGGGAGTGAAAAAGTTCAATCACTATCTGCACGGGCAGAAATTCACCTTGCTGACTGATCACCAGCCTCTTGTCTCCATTTTTAATCCGAAGAAGGGCATTCCGGTGATGACTGCGCAACGACTATAAAGATGGTCCCTTTTTCTAGGGGCGCACCACTATGAGATTGAATATAAGGGCA
Source organism: Somniosus microcephalus (assembly GCF_052327205.1). Taxonomy (NCBI): domain Eukaryota; kingdom Metazoa; phylum Chordata; class Chondrichthyes; order Squaliformes; family Somniosidae; genus Somniosus; species Somniosus microcephalus. The sequence continues at coordinate 67,854,314 of NC_140991.1, forward strand.
CGAAACAGCATGGAAATGCTGATGGGCTATCACACCTGCCACTGCCTACTGCGGAGGAAGCACCAGCAGTGGATCCTGTCAAAATATTCCATTCGACTAACGCTTGTATCGAAAAGGAAACCCGAAATGACCCAACACTGTCTCGGGTATATGATTTGACGGTGAAGGGATGGCCAGCACATGGCGACTCACTGTTGCCAGCATTCTTGACAAGGAGAGAACAGCTGTCAGTGTGCCGGGGGACCTTGATGTGTGGATCCCGAGTGGTAATTCCACCCAAGTTAAGGGATAGAGTGCTCAATGAGCTTCATGAGGGTCATCTGGGAGGGGTGAAAATGAAAAGCCTAGCCAGGGCTTATGTGTGGTGGCCAGGAATCGATAAACAAATCGAGGACCTGACCAAGAGCTGCTCAGGATGCCAGAAAGTCCAAAATGCACCACCACAGGCCCCCCTACACCCATGGGAGTGGCCCTCATCTCCATGGCAACGGGTGCATGTTGATTTTGCTGGTCCATTCATGGACTCAATGTTTTTAATAGCTGTGGCTGCGCACTCGAAATGGCCTGAGGTCATCAAAATGTCCTCCACCACCACAGAGAAAACTATTGCAGTCCTACGGACCATTTTTGCCAGGAATGGCTTGCCAGAACAGATTTGCTCCGACAACGGACCACAGTTTGTGTCCGAAGAGTTCCGGAGGTTCTTGAAAAAGAATGGGGTAAGGCATTACACATCCGCCCCGTATCATCCAGCCACAAATGGATTGGCTGAGAGGTTCATACAAACCTTTAAGAAGGCAATAAATGCTATGTACAATGACAACATTCCGCTGCAGCACAAGGTGGACAATTTCCTGTTCGCCTACCGGAATGCGACACATGCAGTCACCAACCAGGCCCCAGCCATGATGTTCTTTAACCGAAGGTTAAGATCTCGCCTGGATTTGCTCAGACCAAACGTACGAAGAGATGTTGAGAGTAAGCAATTCCAGCACATCCATGAGAAGCCAACAAGGAGCTTCAATGTAGGGCAACCAGTCTTGGCCCGCGACCACCGAACAGAAAAATGGCAGCCAGGAACGATATGCACACGGCAGGGCCCCCTAATGTACACAGTGGACGTTGGGGAGTGCATCGTGAGACGCCATGCTGACCAGATCCTAGAGTCACAGGAACAAGTCAACCCCATGCCTCGCCCATACGTACCTGGTGATGAACCCGACGTACAGGTCGCATCTACCCCAGAAACAGTAGCATCGGAAGCTGATGAACCAACCTGCGACAGGGGGCCAGAATCGCCTCCGCACCAAGAGCAAGACACTCGGGAAAGGCGCTATCCGGAAAGGACCAGGAAGCCTCCCCAAAGACTGAATATATAAATAGACTATTTTCAGCTAATGTTGCATGTTAAAGTGTTAATTGTAATTAGTTTGATATTTAATTGTTAAATGAGTGTTATGGTACTGTTAATCTAAAAGGGGAGGAATTGTAATGCATGTACCTTTAAGGGGGAGAACTATCTTTTACAGCTCATGTATACTGCAGTACTGGCAGTGACCACACCTGTATATAGCACTAAGTTGTAATCTGTACAGATCAGTTCCCGTGTGAGCCACGTTGAGTAAACACCTGTTGTACCATTCTGCTGCAGTCTGTGTCTTATTATACACAGACACAACAGATCTCATTGAAACTTATAAAATTCTAACAGGACTAGACAGACTAGATGCAGGAAGGATGTTCCCAATGGTGGGGGAGTCCAGAACCAGGGGTCACAGTCTAAAGATAAGGCGTAAGCCATTTAGGACAGAGATGAGGAGGAATTTCTTCACCCAGAGAGTGGTGAACCTGTGGAATTCTTTACCATAGAAGGCAGTTGAGGCCAATTCATTAAATATATTCAAGAAGTAGTTAGATGTATTTCTTAAGGCTAAAGGGATCAAGGGATATGGGGAGAAAGCAGGGACAGGGTACTGAGTTTGGATGATCAGCCATGATCTCATTAAATGGCGGAGCAGGCTCGAGGGGCCGAATGGCCTACACCTGCTCCTATCTTCTATGTTTCTATGTTTCTATAAGTCAAAGTCTATGAACTTTGAAGCCCTGTGGAATATAGCACCTGTGACCTGGCGAATGCAGGCCCTCGCAGCAGTCTGGGTGATGTTTGAAATGTCACCGGTGCCTGACTGAAATGACCCGCATGCAAAGAGGTTCAGCGCTGTGGTTACCTTCATGGACACTGACAAGGCAGTGCGGGTCTTCGAGCTCCTCCGACAGCATCTCAAAAGACAGCCTCTCCCTGTACACTGTCTGGGGTGGGTGGTAGTTCCTCTCTATCAGGCAACGGTGATGGTTCCTCAGTCTTCTTTGTTGTTCCCTGGCGCGTTCGATTCCACGTGCCAGAATCACATAGAAGATCTGGGCAACAACGTCAAGAGGCGTGTTTCTCCCTCACAGGCTTCCTCTTTAAACAGATGAAGTACATGTAGGGAAAAAAATGGAAGAGTTATAAAAGTCATATTAATAAAGTGAGTGGGTAGAAATTCATGTCGGGCGATGGTGTGAAACGGGCGGTATCAGATCGGGCACCCGTCATACCCACCAGATGAATATCTAAGACTTTTACCATTTTCACAAAGTCATACATAAAATTTTTAAACAGCATAAAAAAGTTAACATTTAAATAATTTGTATATTCTGGCATAATTATTTTAAACATGAGTTAGTGTGAAAAAAATCATTTTTAAACTGTCATTTTCAAATTAAAAAAAAATAAATCTAATTGAATAGAATGCTTACCTTGTCCACAGCAAGAGTTCCTCTTTAAATTACCGACACTCCTCAGAACAAGATCCAAAACCCATGAAATATTTAACAAATTTAAAGTTGTTAAAAGCTTAAATCAGGCTTTGTACCCAGAACTTTTTCACTTTCACAGCTAAAACAGTCCCGTTTCCCAGCCCGCTGCATTCCAGGTCTTCTTCCTGCTGCTTCTTCAGTTAGAATGTAGGCTGTACACCGGCTTTTATCTGTCGCAGCAGTTTCGTCCGTAGCTGCTGGCCAGTAGTTGACAAAGTATCGCAAATCTGTGCCAGCAGTGCTACCTTTCCTGGGGATGCGAAGGATCTGTCAAGATCCAGGACTACAAATTGGTCCCAGATCCCTCGTGCAACGCAACCAGGACAGCGCTGGACATAAGATTAGCGCTGCGCCACCTACCTCCATGCCCCCCACACCAATTTAGGTTGGTTAGCGCTGCGGCCGTTAATGGCAGTTGACGGTGACACCGACTGCTTTGCTGGCAATCACCAATTTTTCCCCCTAGGATACAAGAACCATAGAACCAGATTATAAACTGAAGAAAGCAAGAGCTAAATTTACCACAAGGAATAACTTCTTCACGCTCTGAGTTGCCAACTTAAGAAATGGATCGCCAGTAACGACAGACTCCATTGGATCATTGAAAAAGAATTGGATCAATTCTCAACTGAACAAACACTTTGGGATTGGGTGGAAAAATGTTGCAGCAAAATTGATGGGTTAAATAGCTAATTTTTATTTCTACATTTTTAGGCCTAGAAATTCAGTTGTTTGCGCCAGCCGCTAGCGCCTTAGGAGGAGGAGATGTGGGGCGCTAGGCAGCTAGCAGCTGGGCGCTGCGCGATCTGCGCCTCTCCCCAACTTCAGTAAAGATTTAGCGGCGGCGCAAAGCCTTTGCGCGCGCTCAGCTGCGCGCGCAGATCCTGACGTCATTTCATCGTGCAACGCCCTTTGAGCGCCCCAAACCGGAAATTCAGTGGCGCTGGCCTATTGCGCGCCTGGCGCCCCTAGCGACTGGTGGAGGGGAACGATTCCCAGTCGCTGCGGGGCGCGGGGGGCGCTAATTAAAGGGCACTCCTCCTGCAGTAGAAATGGCAGCCATTTTGCAACACTCCTTCTTTGTGAGAGACGGATCTTTGCAGAGAGACAAAGGTAGAGAGCTTTCTGGTTTGGCTCAGCACTCGCACAGGTACTTGTGGCTTCAGGCCACAGCTTTGCACTTGTCTTTAACTTGAGCCATAGCATTGACTGGAAACATATAATGGGGGCTGCAATGGGTGCAAACGTTGGCCTTCTCCATAGTCCTGGGCGTTGTCCAGATCAAGCAGCAGTGGTCAGGCCTTGCTTCAGGGCTGCAGTGTGCAGGGCGTGGCAGGCAAACAAATCCACCCTCCCCCTTTAAAAGCTCACCGGCGCCAGAGTGTCTGCCGTCAATCAGCAACTCGCCGCACCTGCGCTGCGCCCGCCCTCGGGGGTTTCGCCCCATGCCGCCGGCTTAGCGCCTAATGATAGTCGTGCATCGCCTGTTTTAGCGCAGCAGCAACCTCTTGGGGCGATGCCACTGAATATCGGCGAAGGTGGCGCGAAGTTGCGCCGGGCGCAAACTTTAGCGGCCGCCCAGCTGTAGCGCCCCAAACGTGGCTATACTGAATTTCTAGGCCTTAGTTTCTTAAAAGAAAATAAAAGTAGTAGGAATGGTTCCACGTGTTGCCACTTCTGAGTTCAGCTATTCATCTTCAATCTAGCATAAAAATGGTGGGCCTAGAAATCTGATGGCACCTTACTCGTTTTATGGGCTCTCAGGCCCATTTTATTGGCGACCTCTTCCACCTAGATGGACAAGGGCAGCAGGCGCATGGGAACACCATCACCTCCAATTTCCCCTCCAAGTCACGCACCATTCTGACTTAGAAGTATATCGCCGATCTTTCATCGTCGCTGGGTCAAAATCCTGGAACTCTCTCCCTAACAGCATTGTGGGAGTACCTTCACCACACGGACTGCAGCGGTTCAAGAAGGCGACTCACCATCACCTTCTCAAGGGCAACTAGGGATGGGCAATAAATGCTGGCCTTGCCAGCGACGCCCACATCCCATAAGCGAATAAAAAAAATGGGCACCTAAGCAATGTTCCCATTAAACTGCGTGGCCACGAGACCATGCAGCTGTCTGGAGGTCCCGTGCAGGCCAAGCCCCGGCTTTTCAATGGGACATTTCACACATGCGCAAAATTTTGAATGGGTCGCGCAGACCGTTAAAGGGACTGCGCACCCAAAAAAAAATTAGGGGGAACATTGCACCTAATCTCCAATATGGCGGGCAGGAAGCATGCGTTCATTACAAGACAGAGGAAACCATATTGGTATAGGTGACCAGGGCCTGTGCCTCTAACAGCTGGCGCTGGGTTGGCTGCACTCAGGAAACCATGTCTTAATGCTGCCTAACCAGAGTCCTTAAAGGGACCACTGCAGGCTGCCTTCTAAAAGGTAAGTTCATTAAAATAATACTTACCTGAATGTGGAGTCAGGAGGAGCAGGAGTGCACCTCCTGACCCCACATATAAACAGTGAGCCGCTGCCAACCACTGCTCGCCCCCCATCGCCGCCTCGCCATCCCCATTCCGATCACCGCCTCGACCCCCAGCCCAATGTCCCTGATCAACTCTGTCCAGTTACCCCCGCCCCCTTCTCCCAGTCACCCCAATCCCAATCACCTTCCCTTCCCCGATTACCCTCCTCTCGATCGCCTTTCCTTCATCTTTAAGCACTTGCCTGAGGGCTGCTGCCAGTGAGACAGAGGCCCAAAATTTGAAGCCTCTTCACCGGCGAACTGCCTGGGGATGCCCAGCAGTTGTCTGCAGCTCGCCGTGATGTCTGTATCTGAGTGAACTGAAGGCCCTGTTAAGATTAACTCCAGATTTACTTTGTCTGGCAGCACAAGAAATAGACAATAAAGCTGTTTTGTATGAGATACCCGTAGATGTGATGTGATTTCAGAGACAACTTTATGCCAGGTTAAAGAGTGTATCTAAAATTAGCCTAACAACCGTGGAAGGACAGCTTCTTTTAAATGTATTAGAGGGTCAAAGCATACAGCTTGTAAACATGTTATTAATGAAACCTGACTGTAGAAACTTACCTTATGTCCTTTCCAATGAGAGCACACAGTGGCTAAACTAGTTAATTATAATACAATTTAATGAGTGCTGTCTGAGAACAAGCCTAGGGTCAGTCTGACATAAAAGGAACTGTGTGTGTAATAGGTACAGTATTATCTTCTTGCAGACTACAGGAATACTTCTATGCATTGAACGAGGTTATATTTTTTAGCTTATTCATGGAATATTGTGAATGGCCTAGAAATTGGTTTGCCCCCGAAAACGGGCACGGTGTAGCGATGCGTGATCAACCCACGCCCATTCAGAGGAATGCAGGCAGCACGTGAACTTTGTGCTGCCTGCTCATTTCCATGATGGTGATGTTCAGCCCAGTGCTGAACGCGCTGTTGAGTGGCTGTAAGCTCAGCAGGGGGCCCAAGTTCGTGCGAGGCTATCACCAATTAAACCTAGTCTGCACTACTTAAAGACAGTCTGTACCTCTTAAAGGGGAGGTGCATTCTGTCTGCAGCAACTCATTGAACTGGCTGGGTGTGCAGGAACAACAACTAATAATGGCACAACAGGGGAGAGAGCATGCACAAAGGTTCTCGGATGCAGCACTGGAAGCCTTGATGCAGGAGGTGGATAGGTGGAGCGAGGTCCTGTTTCTACAGAGGGCCAGGGGGCCCTCCAGGCAAAATTGGAAGCGGCAATGGGAGAAGATAGCAATAGCTGTCAACGCCAGCAGTGTAGCCTCGAGGACATGGCTGCAGTGCAGGAAGAAGTTTAATGACCTCACACAAGTGGTCAAGGTCAGTGAATTCATTTTCAAATTCCATATCCCACCATCTGCACCACTCGCCTCACACACTGCTAAATGCACTACATTCCCATCACTCACCTACCAACAATCTCTTCCAAACACGACTCATACCTCACATTCATAGCTTCACCTCACCCTTACACACTTCCACTGCCGCAAGACTCACACCCACATCTCACAGCTTGCACACACTGCCAGCTATTCAATGATGACAGGCACATCACCCAAATACATTGCACCACACTCACTGACGCACTTCCCTTTCTCTTGCAGGAAAAGGTGGCTCACAACCGGAGCAGCAGAGGCTACCCAAAGGGGCACAGACTCACCTGCATAATTTTACCCCATGGAGGAGACAGTGCTGGCCATTTTTGGCAGGGCAATCACTGAGCCCATGGACAGTGACGGGGCAGAATACAAAATTACGGTATCCTTATACATTACCCTCCTTCTCACATCCCAATTCCCCCTCACCCCACAATCTCTTCTTATTTACAAGCTGCTGATGGTGTAAGCATGCACCTCTTGCTTTCACCCTTTCCCCTCACCACAACCCTACCCTTGTGTCTTTCTCATTTCAGAGACCCAAGAAGTCCAGCCTACCAAGCCAGCGGTGAAAGAAGAAGAGGGAGAGGAGAGTGATGATAAAGAAGAAACACCATCACTCAATCTGACACTCGTAGCCACCAGCTCAGATACTGGCACTGCGCAGACTTTAGAGGGTAGCTTAGAGGCGGGATCTCACGTGGTGATGCACCAGGCACGAGTGGGCTGCAGCCAGGCCAGAGGGAAAGGGTAGCGCAGGTGACAGCTCTCTGGAGGACAAGGTTGTACACAAGTTCTGCTGCAGAGGACTCAGTTAAGGACTTCGATGGGGCGGCCTACAGAAGAAGGCTGATGGGTATGCACAACAAAATGCTTGGTGCATTGGCAGGCCTGCCAGAAAGCCTCAGTGCAATGTCAAGGAACATGGAGGAGTCCGGCACCAACCTTGCACAGGGCTTTGCACAGAGCTTGGAGCCCATGATTTCCAGCATGGAAGTGATGGGCAACTCCACTTGTGGACCTGTGGACCCAACAATGATGCTGGGTCTGATGGCTGATGTCTCAGCTTCCATTGTAGCATAAGCAGAAGCCACCCAACATCTGAGTGGTGCAGTGGAAACTCAGACTTCTGCCATGCAAGCTCAGACTGCTCTCATGCCGGCTCAGCTTGCTGCCACGCAAGCTCAGACTGCTGCAATCTTGGATGCATTTACCAGTGTGGAAAAGAGCTTGAAGGATGTTACAGCAGTGCAGCAATCTGTCCTCCAAAAGAGAGCTAGGAATGCTGAGGTGCCACCTCAGGGGAGTGGCAGTGGCTCCATGGAGCATGAACCTGCTGTCCTCTCTCACAATGATAGCATTCATCCTCCCACCACTGCCACTCCGCCAGTGCCCTTGCTGTTGCCTGTCACCCAGCCAGCCCAGACTGCAGCCGCCCATGCCGAGATGGTGCAGTCCACAGCCGGCCCTTCTAGACCCAGAGGTGCTCGAGGTCCTCCTGCAAGGCCATCTACAGTCTCCCCAACTGAAAATCAGCAGCCTTCCACCAGCCATGCTGCAGCCACTGGGGTAGCATCATGTAGGAGCACTAGGACAGGCAAAGGCACACTGAAGACAGGCACTAAGGGATTGCACAAGGGTGATTAGTTCACTTTGTTATGTAATATTGGATGGATTGATGGATACAGTTGGATTGGAATGTTTCTTTTGTGGTGGCTTTTATTTCAGCATTGTGGCCAAGAGGACGCTGTGATGGTCAATAACAGAGGGAAGATAAGGTGTGGGACCATTGTTGAATGGGGAATTGGGGCTGCGTCCACTGGTACAACAGTTGGATGAGCCGATCATGGACAGCCTGGGCAGAAAGGGGCTGTCTGGGTTGCCTCCTCCCTCTGCTTCCTCCTCTTCTGCTTCCTCCTCCTCCTCCTCACCTGGTCACCGTATGCCTAGTGGCAAGGGCTGTGGTGAGGTTGTGGAGCATGCAGCAAACTACGATGAATCTTGAGACGCTGGTCAGAGAGAAGACATTGAAGTCCCCTCTTCTGGCATAAAGAACGTCTGTCTCCTCTCTTATGCAGCAATGGACGGCAAACTGGGAGATGCTACCTATGTCGCCTGCTCCAGCCTGGAAGGATCCCGACACCAAGGAAATTCAGGGCCACGGTCACCTTCACAGCCACTGGCAGCGCTGTCCTTGCCCTGGTGTGAGGCTGCAAGTCTGGTTGCAAGAGGTGCCAGAGTTCTTTGAGCGCCTCCTTTGTAAAGTGCAGACGCCTCACACACTGCTCCACACTCAGGCTGAGGTAAAAGATTTGCTCTCAGATGACCCTAGGTCGGCAAGGCTTCCTGCTGAGAGCCTTTCTCCCCCTCCTCCTCCTCCCTCTGCGAGCAGCTTGTCCTCTTCTTTGCTGCCTCTGCTCCATCTCCCTGTCATGCTGCAGGCCAAGGGGGATGACAACTAGAGCACCCATGACTGGGAGCAAGTGGTCTGACCAGAACCCTTGAGGTCAGAACCAAGGCTTTCTCCACTTGCAACACCACTCCCTGTCACTTCATCAACTTTAAACAACTCTAGAAAGCCCCAAACACTTCTACAAACTTACACAGAGCCAGTAGAAATTAATCAGCAACTAACCTTAGAGTGGTTGCTGATCCCTTTAAATAGAGCTGGTGGTGGCTCCTTGGTGCTGCTGAATGACGTTCAGCTGTGTGAGGTTAGCACAGGGTGTTAACTCCAGCGTTGAGGACGGAAGTGGTAGCGCTGGCGTTAAATCAGCATTGCACGCTGATTGACATCACGATCTGCCTACTCTACAAACTTCTGATGTACGGTCCCAGCGCTGATGCTAACGACCTTACCAAGATGGCAACTGGTGCGGCACACACCAGACGTGTGCGCGCGCGGCGCGGATGCCATTTTTGGCACAAAACCACACCCGTAGCACTGAAAAATCAGGCGGCATGGAGCCGAATTTATCTTTATTGTGGAAAATCTTATAAGTAATCTATCAGCCAGGAAAGACTGCTCACTGATAGCAGTTCTGGATCAAACAGTTTGGACTGCATCAGCAGCCTGAGGCAACACCTACATGAGCTGTAGATTTTAGCCCTGAGTGGCTACAATGCTATTAAGACTCACTTAGGATCCATCTCTTGTGCAAAAGAAGTAGATCAGTGATCTTTGTTTATTTCAAAAATGAAATACCTCCCAATTTACAACAGTATGAGTGCTCATGGATATTCAAAACTTCTTTTGAATCCTTATAGGATTCATTGAACAACCTAAATTGCACAATATTTGAAGTAAGGATATGAATCTGGTCCAAATACGATATTACAATAATAATAAATAAAAACAGAAAATGCGGGAAATACTCAGCCATCAGAACGAAGGGTCAGCGATCTGAAACGTTAACTCTGTTTATATCTCCACAGATGTTGCCTGACCTGCTGAGTATTTCCAGCATTTTCTGTTTTAATTTCAGATTTCCAACATCCGCAGTATTCTGCTTTTGTAAGATATTACAACGTCTTTCACAGGATAAGATCTGCAAATGACTGTTTCCTCACCTATAGAAGATTATTTATCTCATGCCACGAACAGAACATTTTCCATCTCATATGGCATTCATGGAATTTTTGAAATGACCGAGGGTCTTCTCTGTGACATAGTACCATTATAATTTGTGTTAATATAGGTGTTCACTTATGTGAAAACATTCTGCATGTTGTAGTTCGACATGCCACTATAGACCTCAGGTACCGAATTACAAATGTCTTCAACTGAGCCGCACCGCTGGGCTACAAGTAGCTGCATCTAGCTTTGTATTCAATGAATATTATTCAGTGGTGTGTGTGGCCAATTTCATGACTTACTCTCCAATCTTCTTTGCTCCTCTCCTGAAGCGGTGACCCATGCAGAGGTACAGTCCATGGCTGCTGGAGCACCTCCGGCATCTCGCCCAGTTAGCCATTCGGCATGTGATACCATCTGCTAAGTGTTGGTAAGCTATTCGACCATGAAGGGTATGACAGACAAACCTACTCCTACATCACTCAACATCCACACACAGGGGGTCACTGGATAGCCATGACAAGTGGGAATCCTGGCCGGTTTTACATTCCATCGCTGGGGGCCATTGAGACCATTCATAATGCTCCACTACTCCAGGATGAAATCAGTTAATTCTCAGCTGACCTGGAATTGAAAATCTTTTATTTTTTTTAATCATCTTTGTGAATCATTTTTATGCTAACAACATTTCTCACTGTCATAGTATTCTTCTGTGCTATTCCTCTGGCATCATCTGAAAACACAACACCTGGTTCTACATGTAGATTGACAACTCCCAGCTCTACCTCACCACCGCGTCTCTCGACCCCTCCATGGTCTCTAAGTTGTCAGACTGCTTGTCCGACCTCCAGTACTGGATGAGCAGAAATTTCCTCCAACTAAATATTGGGCAGACCGAAGCCATTGGCTGCGATTTTGCCGGCGCTCAGAGGGCGGGTTTGGAGGCGGGTCAGAGGTTAAAGTAGTTTTGATTGACGGTGGGTTCCGCACACGCCATCAACCCGCCTCCAAACAACCTCCCGAGGTGTTGGGTCCCCGATTTGAGAATGGACCTGACACCTAGCGGCGGGAAACGGATTAAAGGCAATTACCTGCCTATTAACAGGTGCTTGTGAGCAGTTTTCAGGCTGTTTTTCGATTTTCCAGCTTCTGGGTCGGGTCTCACGACATCCGGACAACACACCAGGTAAGTGTGGCATGTTATGAGTCTGGTCTGATGTTTGTGAAAAGATGACAGCTGCAAAAGTAGTGTCAAGGATGCAATGTTGCACACGGTGAGTTTCAGAGCGAAGAAAATGTTGGTTACTGCATTTTTAATACATATACAGCTTTCTTTATCTTACAAGTTTTTAAATCCAACTGTATATCCAGTGCCACCTCTTTGGGACTCACCAGTGACAGATCGCTTCTGTCATCTCACCTGCAGCTGCCACCTATTCCAGCATATGGAGGGAGTCATTGGAGAGTCTGGGTGCAAGAATTCACCTTTGTGCAGTGATTGTCAGTGTTTTCAGCACCTCAATGCTGTCAAACACTGAGAAATCAACTGTCAAAATAAAATTGTGCATGGTCCCTTTAAGGAAACCGGCAGATGACACGTTATCAAATGATGTCATCAGACCCGCTTCCTGTTAATTGGCTGGTAAGCCTGCAGGGCGGGTTTAACAAGGCCAACCAAGGGAAAAATCACATCTGCAGGGCGGAGGCAGCTGGCGGCGGGACCGGAACCCAGAAACTAGCTGACCTGCACCTATCCCGACATCAAGGAGAAAACCGCGGCCATTGCCTTTGGACCCCGGCACAAACTCCGTTCCTTAGCCACCGACTCCACCCCTTTCCCTGGCAACTGTCTGAGGCTGAACCAAACTATTCACAACCTTGGTGTTGTATTTAAACCCAAGATGAGCTTCTGACCACATATCCGCGCCATCACTAAGACCGCCTATTTCCACCTCCATTACCTCGCCCCACTCCACCCCTGCCTCAGCTCATCTGCTGCTGAAATCCTCATCCAGGCCTTTGTTACCTCTAGAATTGACTATTCCATCGCACTGCTTGCCGGCCTCCCATTTTCCGCCCTCCATAAATTTAAGCTCATCCAGAACTCTGCTGCCCATATCCTAACTCACATCAAGTCCCGTTCACCCATCAACCTTGTGCTCGCAGACCTACATTGGCTCCCGGTTAAGCAACGCTTTGATTTTAAAAGTCTCATCCTTGCTTTCAAATCCTTCCATGGCTTCACCCCTCCCTATCTCTGTAATCTCCTCCAGCCTTACAACACCCCGAGATATCTGCGCTCCTCCAATTCTGGGATCTTTCGCATCCCCGATTTTAATCGCTTCACCATTGGCAGCCATGCCTTCAGCTGCTTAGGCCCTAAGCTCTGAAATTCCCTCCCTAAACCTCCCCACCTCTCTATCATTCTTTCCTCCTTAAGACGCTCCTTAAAATCTACCTCTTTGACCAAGCTTTTGGTTATCGGTTCTAATATCTCCTTATGTGGCTTGGTGTCAAATTTTGTTTGATAGCACTCCTGTGAAGTGCCTTGGGACATTTTACTACATTAAAGGCACTATATAAATGCAATTTGTTGTTGCTGTTCTATCACTGCCTGTCAATTTTTATTCCAGTTTACCTTCCGTAGTTCCATTCTCAGCCCCTCAAAATTATCTTTTTTCCAATATATTACTTTTGTCTTTGTCTTACTTATGTCTTTCTAAACCTTATTATGTTGTGATCACTAGTGCATAGATGTTCCCCTATGCTTACTTCTCTTATCTGCTCTGGTTTATTTTCCATTACTAGATCCAGCAGTGATCCCTCTCTTGTTGGGCTTCTTACGTACTGGGTAAGAACATTACAACAGTGACTATACTTCAAAATTACTTCATTGGTTGTAAAGCACTTGGGACATCCGGTGGTCATGAAAGGCACTATATAAATGCAAGTCTTTCTTTCTTCTTTTCTTTCTTCCTTATACTGCAAAAACTCCATTCCCTTTGTTCTTCCCCTTACCTCTGCTTACCAGTTTATTTGGGGGTAGTTGAAATCTTCCATGACTATTATTCTATGCCTTTTACTCATTTCATGGATTTGCTTACATATTTCTTCCTTCACTTCCCTTCCACTATTAGGTGATGTGTAGAATACCCCTGTTAGCGTAATCGATCCCTTCTTATCCTTCATCTCGATCCAGATGGATTCTGTTTCGATCTTAATGTTATTTATGTCCCTTTTTAGGAAGTGTGTAACTCTGCTGTCCTGCTTGATCCCCAAGCTCTAGCTATGAAAATTGCTTTTTTGCACCTCCAGAACATAGCCCTCCTCTACCCCATTTCTCTCCTCTTCTGCCAGTTCATGCACCTCAAGGATTGACTTCTCCAACACTCTCTGGGCTGGCCTCCTCAGATCACTGCTCCAAAATGCCACAGCTCAAGTCCTCACCCACATTAAGTTCTACACTCCCATCACCTGCCCGCTCAAAGCTCCACTGGCTCCCAATTAATTAATAAAGCTACCCCCCTTCTTAAAATTGCAATGGCAGTGTATCTAATTAACTGAGATGATAAAATTGTTGTTATTATAAATAACATGGCCAATTTTCTTGACCTTTGTTTCCCTGAACATCAAGGACAAGAAAAAGGGCCCGGAAACCTACAACACTGTGTCTCTGCCCCCTTTATGTTGCCCTGGGATTTCTGGAAACTTCTCTCAAGGGACAGAGCTTGTGCCTGCAATCGACGCAAGTCCAGTATTCCTGCACTGATGAGATGGGAGGGGAAATTGTGGCTTCCCACTTCAATTTCCTATAGTTATGTCTATAAGATGCCGAGATGCAAGGGTTGTCCAAGAAGCTGGTGGAGGAACTTGTGTCCAGACCCTCCTCAGATCAGATGTTCAAAGTGGGGATGACAGCAAGCCAAAGAAGAGTTGTCAAGGCAAGTGTGAATCTTTTGCCTTCAGCTCCCACATGGGCTTTAGGGCCTTCTGGCTGATGCCAGGCCTGCAGCTGCGTTTTGTTTCTCTCCCCCATTTTCCAATGCATGACTGCTCGGGGCTGGGCCTGTGCTGTGGGTAGGGCTGGGCTTGTGCTGTGGGTAGGGCTGGGCCTGTGCTGTGGGTAGGGGCTGTGCATGTGCTGTGGGTAGGGGCTGGGCCTGTGCTGTGCGTAGGGGCTGGTCCTGTGCTGTGGGTAGGGCTGGGCCTGTGCTGTGGGTAGGGGCTGGGCCTGTGCTGTGGGTAGGGGCTGGGCCTGTGCTGTGGGTAGGGGCTGGTCCTGTGCTGTGGGTAGGGCTGGGCCTGTGCTGTGGGTAGGGGCTGGTCCTGTGCTGTGGGTAGGGGCTGGGCCTGTGCTGTGTGTAGGGGCTGTGCCTGTGCTGTGGGTAGGGCTGGGCCTGTGCTGTGGGTAGTGTTGAATCCGTGAATGCTAAGGTATGGTATTCTTCAATAAATCGACAGAGACTGCAGAGTAACAATTAACAGGTGGTTACTGGATGCAGGTTACTCAAAAACTAAAGTACAGATCCCTACTCAGGGTTTATATACCGGTGTGGTCACGACCGGTACTACAGTATACAGGAGCTGTAAAAAGTAGATCTCCCCTTAAAGGTACATACACTACAATTCCTCCCCTTTTAGATTAACAGTACCATAACATTCATTTAACAATTAACACTTTTAACATGTAACATTAACGGCAAATAGTCCATTTATAAATTCAGTCTTGGGGCGGCTTCCTGATCCTTTCTGGATAGCGCCTTTCCTGAGTGTCTTGCTCTTGGTGCGGAGGCGATTCTGGCCCCCTGTCGTCGGTTGGTTCATCAGCTTCCGATGCTACTGTTTCTGGGGTAGATGCTACCGGTATGTCGGGTTCATCATCAGGTATGCGAGACCTGGGGTGGACTCTTTCCTGTGACTCTAGGATCTGGTCGACATGGCGTCTCACGATGTTCTCCCCAACATCCATGGTGTACATTAGTGGCCCCTGCCATGTGCATATCGTCCCTGGTTGCCATTTCTCTGTTCGGTAGTCACGAGCCAAGACTGGTTGCCCTATATTGAAGCTCCTTGTCGGCTTCTCATTGATGTGCTGGAATTGCTTATTCTCAACATCTCTTCGTACATTTGGTTTGGGCAAATCCAGATGAGATCTCAACCTTCAGTTAAAGAACATCATGGCCGGGGTCTGGTTGGTGATTGTATGTGTCGCATTTCTGTAGGCTAACAGGAAATTGTCCACCTTATGCTGCAGTGGAATGTCGTCATGGCACATGGCCCTTACTGCTTTTTTAAAGGTTTGTACAAACCTCTCAGCCAATCCATTGGTGGCTGGATGATACGGAGCGGAGGTGTAATGCCTTACCCCATTCCTTTTCATAAATCTTCGAAACTCTTCGGACACAAACTGTGGTCCATTATCAGAGCAAATCTGCTCTGGCAAGCCGTTCCTGGCAACGATGGTCCGTAGGACTGCAATAGTTTTCTCTGTGGTGGTGGAGAACATTTTGATCACCTCAGGCCATTTCGAGTGCGCATCCACAGCTATTAAAAACATTGAGTCTCTTGTATCCATGTGTTAATAGAGACACTGAAGGCAGGAGTTGGTTTCACAGGTGTTTACTGAACAAAGTCTGGAGGTGAACTAACTGATACAACACAATATACAGGCTTATATAGCCCGAGTGGCCATTACCGGCATTACAGTACACAGGGGGCTCTTAAAGGCACATACACTACAATTCCTCCCCTTTTAGCCAACCAGTACATAATATTTTAAGTAATCATTAATTACATGTTACAAGAACAATAATCTACACATTGCTGCAGTTAATCAATTATAAGTCAGTCTCTCTGGAGGCTTCCTGACTCAGTCTGGATAACGCCTCGGTGGTGTAGTAGTTTCTGGTGGTGTAGTAGGTTCTTTTGGCAAGGCTGATTCGGCTTGAATGTCAGTGTCGGGTTCATCTGGTTCCAGTATCACCGGATCGGAGGTAGATACTATGGGTATCTCTACTTCATCATTAGGCGTATAGAGTTGTGGTGTAGATTGTCCCTTTTCGGATGACTCTATGATCTGGTCAGCATGGCGCCTTATTATGCTTTCTCCAATGTCCACGGTATACATCAGCGGTCCTAGTCGTGTGCAAATAGCTCCAGGCTGCCATTTCTTGGTATGGTAGTCCCGGGCCAAAACTTGTTAACCTATCTGGAAGGTTGTAGTTGCCTTTCATTCATGGCTTGAAATTGCCGGTTCTCCACGTCCCTTCTGATGTTTGGCTTGATCAAATCCAGCCGGCATCTTAGGCTTCTATTGAAGAACATCATGGCGGGAGTTTGGTTTGTAACCATATGTGTTGCATTCCTGTATGCAAACAAGAAGTTATCTACCTTATGCTGAAGTTTTATGTCTTCATTACCCATGGCCTTTATGGCCTTCTTGAAGGTCTGGACAAACCTTTCAGCCAATCCATTGGTAGCGGGATGGTATGGGGCGGACGTGTAGTGCTTAACCCCATTGTTTTTTAAGAACTTCCTGAATTCTTCGGACACAAATTGCGGTCCATTATCAGAACAGATCTGCTCAGGCAGCCCATTCCTGGCAAATATGGTCCTTAATACTGTGATGGTTTTTTCCATGGTGGTGGAGGACATCTTTATTACCTCCGGCCACTTGGAGTGTGCATCAACCGCGATTAAGAACATTGAGTCCATAAATGGACCAGCAAAGTCGATGTGTACCCTTTGCCATGGAGATGAGGGCCACTCCCATGGATGTAGAGGGGCTTGTGGTGGAGCGTTTTGGACCTTCTGGCATCCTAGGCAGCTCTTGGTCATTTCTTCGATGTCTCCATCGATACCTGGCCACCATACAAACGCCCTGGCTAGGTTCTTCATTTTCACTCCACCCAGATGCCCCTCGTGAAGCTCCTTTAGCACTTTATCCTGGAGTTTGGGCGGAATCACCACTCTGGATCCACACATCAAGGTTCCTCGGCACACTGACAGCTGTTCTCTTCTTTGCGAGAATGCTGGCAACAGTGGTTCGCCATGTGCTGGCCATCCCTTCACTGTTAAATCGTAGACTCGTGAGAGAGTCGGGTCATTTCTCGTTTCCCTTTCAATGGCAGAATTTGTTACTGGTAGACATTCGACTATGGTAGAGTGGAACATCTCCACTGGGTCTACTGTAGGTGCCTCTTCTACCGTTGGCAACGTTAGGCGTGATAAACCATCAGCATTCCCATGCTGTTTTGATCCTTTGTATTCTATGTCATATTGGTGTGCCCCTAGAAAAAGGGACCACCTCTGTAGCCTTTGCGCTGTCATAATGGGAACACCCTTTTTAGGGTTGAATATGGAGATGAGGGGTTGATGGTCAGTCAACAAGGTAATTTTTTGTCCGTGTAGGTAATGGTTGAATTTCTTCACTCCCCATACCAGGCTGAGTGCTTCCCTGTCGGTTTGGGCATAGTTACGCTCAGCTGAGTTCAATGAGCGTGACGCAAAAGCTATCGGCCGTTCCGAGCCATCAGGGAATCTATGCGACAATACCACTCCTACGCCGTAAGGGGATGCATCGCACGCCAGTCTGATTGGCAGTGATGGGTTGTAATGAGCCAAAACTTCCTTGGACGTGATTAAGTCTTTGCATTTATGGAACGCACATTTACAGTCTTCGCTCCATTTCCAAATTACTCCTGTTTGTAGCAGTTCATTAAGAGGGTGCAGAAGAGTTGATAAGTTCGGTAAAAATTTATGATAGTAATTTATCAATCCCAGGAACGACCTTAATTGTGAAACATTTTCAGGTGCTGGGGCTTTTATGCCGCTTCAATTTTTTCAGGTGACTTATGCAACCCTTCCTTATTAATTATGTGGCCACAATATGATATTTGTTTCTGGAAAAATTCACACTTGGGGCGATTTGCTCGTAGGCCCCGTTCTCTCAGCCTAGTGAGCACCTGCTCCAAATTGGCAAGGTGCTCGTTTTCGTTTTCTCCTGTTACAAGGATGTCGTCCAGGTAGCATTGAGTCCCCAGAATCCCTTGGAGGACTTGCTCCATAGCTCTTTGCCAGATAGCTGGAGCTGATGCTACTCCGAAAACCAGTCGATTATACTGGTACAGGCCTTTGTGTGTATTTATCGTGAGATACTTTCTAGAGGCCTCTTCAACCTCCATCTGCAGATATGCCTGTGCCAAGTCAATTTTGGTGAAACGTTTCCCTCCGGATAGTGAGGCGAAAATATCTTCTATCCTTGGAAGAGGATACTGTACCGTGTGAAGGATCGGGTTTACAGTCACCTTGAAGTCTCCACAGATGCTAATTTTTCTCTGTTCTTCAGATTTATCATTATTCAACGTTTTCTTCATGACCGGGATGATGGGTGTTGCCCACTCGCTCCAATCTATCTTGGATAATACGCCTGCCTTTTCCAAATTCTCCAGCTCTGCCTCGACTGCTGGACGAATTGCGTATGGCACCGGCCTTGCCTTAAAAAACTTGGGAATTGCCGCAACTTCCACTTTTATTGAGGCGGTGATGCCTTTCAAGGTTCCTAGTTTCTCTTGAAACACTTCCTTGGCGTTGGCCAAGATGTCTTTTAATCGTTCAGGTATGACGTCATCATCATTTTTTTTCATACTGGTCACCGTCAGTGCCTGAATGGAGTGCCAGTCTAAACGCATCTTCCTGATCCATTCACGTCCCAACAGCGATGTACCACCATCTTGTAGAACGTATAAATACAACTTCTGTATTTCCTTGCCATTGTATACAACAGGCACCCTTATTTTTCCTTTGGGGTATACTTTCTGCCCCGTATATGTTTTCATGATAATGGATGTGTCTTTTAAAGGTATATGCGGAAATAGCCGCTCGTAATCCCATCGATTTATGACGGTCAGAGCTGATCCTGTATCTAGCTCCATTTTAACTGGGGACCCTGCTATCGTGAGGGTAACCCAAATGGTCTGGTAATCTTCTTTGGCAATTACATTATGTAATTTGAGACAGCTTAGTCTCTTGTTTCCGGAGTCGCTATCGCTCTTCTGGTCTTCGGAGCTACTGTCTGTCATCATTTGTACCTTTCTGTAGTTTTCTTTATTGATTTTTTTTTCCTGTCCGTGGATTTTTTTTGTCCAGATCGGCATACCCGTGCAATGTGTCCAATCTTTCCGCATTGCCTGCATGCTTTGTCCTTGAACCAGCAGTCCCTCTGGCCATGGGTGGATCTGCCGCAGCGATAACATCTCTCGAAACCCTGTGTCATTTCATGGGTGTCGAAGTCCTGTGTCTTTTGCTGTATCTCTGCAGCTCCTCTTGCGGCTGCTTCGTATGATACAGCCATACTGAAAGCCTTGTCCAGTGTCAAATCTTTCTCAGAAAGCAGTCTTTTCTGTGTTCCTTCACTTAGGAGACCGCAGACAAATTTGTCTTGAAGAGAATCTGCCAGTCCTGCCCCGAATTGGCAGTGCTTTGATAGCTTTCTTAATTCGGTGAGGTAATCAGCATTACTTTCATTCTTGTGCTGATTCCTCTTGAAGAATTTGAATCGTTCCGCTATCAGCAGCGGTGTTGGGTTTATGTGCTCCTGTAGGGTATCAACAATTTCCTTAAAATTCTTGTCCTTTGGTTTGGCTGGAGTGATTAAGTTTCGTAACAGCGAATCTAATGCGCCCATTAGATTTAGAAGTACTGACGCTTTTTATCATTTTCTATTCCATTTGCTGTGCAATATACCTCCACTCTTTCCACATATGTGGTCCAATCCTCTATATCGTTATCAAAAGCATCAATATTGCCAGCCTTAGGCATCCTGGTAAAAAAAATGGCGCTTCCCGCGCTTTTCTTTCTTTCCTGCAGAAAAGATATGGTGCTTCCCGCGCTTTCCCGCCGCTGCTGCTGCTGACAAAGCTGTTTTCCGCGGTTTTCAAAAAAAAAATTTCTTTACAGGTGGAGACTCGTTCCCGCCGGACTCTCTGGGACTTTTCCCCCCCTCTGCTAGGTCCGAACGCTGACCTGCTTTGCAGCGCCGGCTGTCTCCCGAGAGCTCCCCCCCGTCTGTTCCTGCTTGCCTCCGCCTTCGCTGCTTGGCCTCGCCGCAGAGCCAGCCGATGGAGCCCCAGCCCGCCCAGGAAGGATTATTGCAGTACCTGCCACCAGCTCGGCTAGCTGGTGAAACCACAGTTTTTTTTCTTCTTGCTTTTCTTCGACTTTGGACGTCTGAGGAATCGATGTCCTTGAGGTGCTGCCGAATTGCAGGTAAGTCCGTTTCCAATTCGTCGCCACTGTTGTATCCGTGTGTTAATAGAGACACTGAAGGCAGGAGTTGGTTTCACAGGTGTTTACTGAACAAAGTCTGGAGGTGAACTAACTGATACAACACAATATACAGGCTTATATAGCCCGAGTGGCCATTACCGGCATTACAGTACACAGGGGGCTCTTAAAGGCACATACACTACAGAGTCCATGAATGGACCAGCAAAATCAATATGCACCTGTTGCCATGGAGATGAGGGCCACTCCCATGGGTGTAGAGGGGCATGTGGTGGTGCATTTTGGACCTTCTGGCATCCTGAGCAGCTCTTTGTCAGGTCCTCGATTTGCTGATCGATCCCCGGCCACCACACATAAGCCCTAGCAAGGCTTTTCATTTTCACCCCTCCCGGATGGCCTTCGTGAAGCTCATTGAGCACTCTCTCCCTTAACTTGGGTGGAACTACCACTCGGGATCCACACATCAAGGTCCCCTGGCATACTGACAGCTGTTCTCTTCTGGATGAGAATGCTGGCAACAGTGAGTCACCATGTGCTGGCCATCCCTTCACCGTCAAATCATATACCCGAGACAGTGTCGGGTCATTTCGGGTCTCCTTCTCTATACCAGCGTTAGTTACTGGCAAGCATTCAATTATAGTCGAATGAAATATTTCGACAGGATCCACTGCTGGTGCTTCCTACGCAGTAGGCAGTGGCAGGCATGATAGCCCATCAGCGTTTCCATGCTGTTTCGTACCCTTATACTCGATATCATATTGGTGCACCCCTAGAAAAAGGGACCATCTTTGTAGCCATTGCGCAGTCATCACCGGAACGCCCTTCTTTGGATTAAAGATGGAGACAAGTGGTTGGTGGTCAGTCAGCAAGGTGAACTTCTGCCCGTGCAGATAGTGGTTGAACTTTTTCACTCCCCACACTAGGCTGAGGGCCTCCCTGTCAATCTGGGCATAGTTACGCTCGGCTGAGGTTCGTGACCGAGACGCAAAGGGTACTGGCCTCTCCGAGCCGTCCGGGAATTTGTGCGACAGCACCGCTCCAATGCCATAGGGTGATGCATCACACGCCAGCCGAATTGGTAGTGCTGGGTTGAAATGAGCCAACACCTCTTTAGACGTGATCAATTCTTTGCATTTCTGGAAAGCTCGTTTACATTCGTCATTCCACTTCCATGGTACCCCCGTTTGCAGTAGGGTGTTCAGTGGGTGTAGAACTGTAGACAAATTCGGCAAGAACTTATGGTAGTAGTTCACCAACCTGAGGAACGACCTCAGTTGTGACACATTTTCCGGTGCTGGAGCCTTGACTACTGCCTCAATCTTTTCAGGGGACTTATGTAACCCCTCTTTATCAATAACGTGGCCACAATACGAGATCTGCTTCTGGAAAAACTCGCATTTGTGGCGATTAGCTCGGAGCCCATAATCCTTCAATCTAGTGAGCACCTGCTCCAGGTTGGCGAGGTGATCACTGTCATTTTCGCCTGTGACCAGGATGTCATCCAAATAACACTGGGTCCCTGGAATCCCTTGCAGGACTTGATCCATTGCCCTTTGCCAAATAGCCGGAGCTGATGCTACCCCGAACACCAGTCGGTTGTATTGGTAGAGACCTTTATGAGTGTTGATCGTGAAGTACTGTTTCGAGGCTTCTTCTACCTCCATTTGCAGGTACGCCTGGGCCAGATCAATCTTAGTGAAGCGTTTCCCTCCAGATAGCGAGGCGAAAATATCTTCAATCCGCAGAAGCGGATATTGTACAGTGTGAAGGACTGGGTTCACTGTCACCTTAAAGTCCCCACAGATGCGAACCTTCTTTGGTTCCCCAGGCATATTACTCAACGACCTCTTCATTACAGGAACGATGGGTGTGGCCCACTCGCTCCAGTCCACTTTGGACAGTACTCCTGAACGTTCCAAACCTTCCAGCTCTGCTTCGACGACTGGGCGGATCGCATAAGGTACCGGTCTGGCCTTAAAAAACTTTGGGCTTGCATTTTCCTCTATTTTGATCGTTGCTGTTATGCCTTTTAGTCTTCCGAGTCCCTCCTGGAACACTTCTTGTGTGTCAGTTAGCATTTTAGACAGTCGTCCCGGTGTGACGTCGTCGTCCTTTTTGGCATCTACAGTCAGTGCTTGTATGGAATGCCAATCTAGCTGTATCTTCCAGATCCATTCACACCCTAGTAGTGGCGGTCCTCCATCTGGCAATACATATATGTCCATTTTTGGTGTTTCCTTGCCGTTGTATATCACGTTCACCCTTATTTTTCCTTTGGGGTAGACTTTTTGCCCCGTGTACGTCTTCAAGACAATCTCTGTATCTCTCAAGGGTATATGTGAGAATAGCCGCTTGTAGTCCCTTTGGTTTATGACTGTTCGGGCTGATCCTGTGTCCAATTCCATTTTCACTTGGACTCCGTCTATCTTGAGTGTGACCTAGATAGTTTGGTGATCCTCCATTTTGATTAGATGATGTAGTTTCAGACAACCCAGCTCCTTGCTTCCGGAGTCTGTATCACTTTTCTGTTCGTCTGAACTACTCTCCGTCACCTTATGTACCTTTTTGTACTTCTCCTGTGGAGATTTCTTGCTGCTGGTTTTCTTTCCCGACCTGCAGACACTTGCTCTGTGTTCTTCTTTTCCACACTGTCTGCACACTTGGTCCTTGAACCAACAGTCCTTGTGGTCGTGTGTTGTTTTGCCGCAGCGATAACACTTCACTGTTCCATATGACGTTTCATTTGTGCCATATTCTTGCGATCTCCGTTGTATCACTGCAACACCCCGTGCTGCTGCTTCGTGTGATACTGCCATGCTAAAAACCTTGTCCAGCGTAAGATCCTTTTCTGATAGAAGCCGTTTCTGGGTTCCTTCACTTTGAAGCCCACACACAAACTTGTCCCTTAAAGTATCTGCTAGTCCCGTTCCAAACTGGCAGTGTTTCGATAGTTTGCGCAGTTCCGTTAAATACTCAGCATTACTTTCGTCTTTATGCTGGTTCCTTTTGTGAAACTTAAATCTTTCGGCTATCAGCAGCGGTGTGGGGTTTAAGTAGTCCTGTAGGATTGCCACTTTGCTTTCAAAATCCTTTTCCACTGGCTTCTCTGGGGTTATTAGGTTTTGCAGTAACCGTACGTTTTTGCACCCATGGAATCCAACAATACCAGTGCTTTCCTGGCATCTGGCACTTCATTCGCCTTGCAGTACACTTCTACACGTTCTATATATGTTGCCCCATCTTCGACTTCATTGTCGAACGCTGTGACACTGCCACTCTTCTGCATCCTTTGGTGTGGTTAGACTGGCTAAAAATGGCGTCTCCCGCGCTCTCCCTTCTTCTCCACCAGCTCAAAATGGCGTCTCCCGCGCTTCTTTCCTCCTCCGCGGACGCTGCTCAGCCCTTGAAACCCCGGCCGCGCTCTGCGCATTTTCCCTTCTCTCGTTGACGCCGCTCGGTCTTCAACCCCAGCTGTGCCCTGTGCGCTTCACCCTCTCTCTTACCCCGTCGACGCTGCTCGGCCTTTTTGTGTGCCGTCGATCGGCTCCAGCCGCTGCCGTCTGGGAAGGGTCTGCGCCGTACCTGCTGCCAGCCCGCTGTACTGGATCGTCTCGACTGGGGAACCAAGCCCAGCTCTCCACAGCCTCCTCTGCGATGTTCAAGTCCTCTCCGGATGGTCGACGCCCGCACTGGTGGAATCGGCCTTCTTTTACAGAATTGCAGGTAGGTTCGAATCAACTCGTCGCCACTGTTGAATCCGTGAATGTTAAGGTATGGTATTCTTCAATAAATCGACAGAGACTGCAGAGGAACAATTAACAGGTGTTTACTGGATGCAGGTTACTCAAAAACTAAAGTACAGATCCCTACTCAGGGTTTATATACCGGTGTGGTCACTACCGGTACTACAGCATACAGGAGCTGTAAAAAGTAGTTCTCCCCTTAAAGATACATACACTACAGGTAGGGCTGGGCCTGTGCTGTGGGTAGGGCTGGGCCTGTGCTGTGGGTAGGGCTGGGCCTGTGCTGTGGGTAGGGGCTGGGCCTGTGCTGTGGGTAGGGGCTGGGACTGTGCTGTGGGTAGGGCTGGGCCTGTGCTGTGGGTAGGGGCTGGGACTGTGCTGTGGGTAGGGCTGGGCCTGTGCTGTGGGTAGGGGCTGGGACTGTGCTGTGGGTCGGGGCTGGGACTTTGCTGTGGGTAGGGGCTGGTCCTGTGCCAGGGAAGTGACTGGGCCATATTCTCATGGCCGAGTATGCCAAACTTGGCTATTGGTTGGCCTGGACAGGTATAGCGCACTTAAGGTAAGCCTGCGCCTGCCTGGTGTGTCGCATAGGGGAGGCCAGTAAAATTGCAGCATCCTACAGTTCTCAGTGCTCCACACTGGAGATTCTCCTCCATGAGACCTTGTTGACTCTACACAAGATGCAAGCAGTTACCAAAATGCCAATCTGCAAAAAGTATGATTTAAATGTTCTGAGAAAATTGCTCCTAAATCTAAATGTATCTATCATATTTCACTTGCTTCTTCTGCTACTGGACACATATGATTAACAACCTTATTAATGAAAGTGTCTATGTGTGGGAAAGTAATTTACCCCACATAGTGATGGTGTCAAATTAGCTGTCTTCTAAAGCAGCCCTCCTGAGCGTTGTCCCACTAATTACTGAAGAAAATGTCAGATTCACGTTTGAGATATGCTGCCAGTGAAGTTACTAACTGCCCCCATGCAGATCATTGCCTGCCAATGTTGCAGTCATCTTCATCCACAAACATAGCAGACTGTGAGCTTGGTTTGACTGTTCTTAATTAATGTAACTGGGATTGCTCCAACATGGAACATTGTGCAGAGGTAGACACTCCACCACTGAAACAGAGTTCAGGCTGGACCATACACAGTACAGTTGGATGATTTATTTTCTGAATTTTCTCTTTCCTTAAGCAAGCTTATCATGTTGCAGTCTGTGCCACAGGGACTGGCAGTATCTCATCCAAGAGACCATTCTTTGTTAGTGAGCCCACAAACTGAGTGTTGATGAGCTATTCATTCAACTAGAGCGATCAATGTAGATGAACCCAATTCTGCTCTTATCCAGTATCCACACGCACGCTCTTAGGGATTAGTGGGAAGTGATCATGGGCATTGTTCCCTTGCAACTTTGTTTGGCACCACGCAGTTTCCAGGGAACATTGATCATGGTTCAACCTTAAGAACAGGAGCATAACGCTGGTCACTTTATTGCCAGAGCTGGCCTAAAGGCAATGAACTAAATGTAGTGGAGCTTCTAATATTGCCTAACTCAGCACAGATCAGGAATTAAGCCTAGGACCTACTTTGTTTGGATAGGAAGTTGGTTAAAGGACAGAATACAGAGAGCAGTGCTTAATCATAGAATCATAGAAAGTTACAGCACGGAAGGAGGCCATTTCGGCCCATCGTGTCCGCGCCGGCCAACAAAGAGCTAGCCAGCCTAATCCCACTTCCCACTTGGTCTGTAGCCCTGCAGGTTACTGTAGTGTATGTACCCTTAAGGGGGAGAACTACTTTTTACAGCTCCTGTATCCTGTAGTACCGGCAGTGACAACACCTGTATATAAGCCCTGAGTGGCGCTCTGTACAGTCAGTTGCAGTTTGAACTTCATCCAGGAAACACCTGTTGATCGTTCCCTGCAGTCTTTGTCTGATTATTGAAAGGACACAACATTAAGATACCCGGATCTAACATTGGCGACGAGAAGATTCGAACCTACCTGCAACTTTGCATAAGGAGGTCGAGTCCAGAAGCACGGGCTTCGCAGGGGAGACTGTCGAGAGCCAGGCTTGGCCTTCCAGCCATGGTGGTCCAGCGAAACGGGCTGGCAACAGGTACTGCGCAGACCCTTCCCGGACAGCGGCGGCTAGAGCTGACCGAGTGGCACAGAAAGGGCAGAGCAGTGTCGACGGGGCAGAGAGAGAGGGCAGAGCGCAAGGGGCGCAGCCGGTGTTCAAGGGCCGAGCAGCATCAACGAGAGAGAGCAGAGCGCAGCCGGTGTTCGGGACCGAGCGGCGTCAACGGGGGAGAGAGGCGAGAGAGAGCAGAGCGCAGCCGGTGTTCAGGGGCCGAGCAGCGTCAATGGGGGAGAGAGGCGCGCAGGAAAATGCAAGGCGCTGCCATTGCCACGAGGACCGCAGAGAACGGCATTGGCAGCAGCACAGGAGCAGCGCACGAGGCCCACAGGGCATCGCCATTCGCCAGGAGGATCGCCGAGAGCGGTGTTGGCAGCAGCGCGGGAGACGCCATTTTAAGCTGCTGCGGGGGAAGAAAGGAAAGCGCGGGAGACGCCATTTTAAGCCGCAGCGGGGAAGAAAGGAAAGCGCGGGAGACGCCATTTTAAGCCGCAGCGGGGAAGAAAGGAAAGTGCGGGAGATGCCATTTTAAGCCAGTCTAACCACACCCAAAAATGCCGAAGAGTGGCAGTATCACAGCGTTCGACAATGAAGTCGAAGATTGGACGACATATGTCGAACGCATAGAAGTATACTGCAAGGCGAATGAAGTGCCAGATAACAAGAAAGCGCTGGTATTGTTGAATTCAATGGGTGCAAAAACGTATGGCTTACTACGAAACCTAGTAACCCCAGAGAAGCCAGTAGAAAAGGGTTTTGAAAACATAGGCCTAGAAATTCAGTTTTGGCGCAGCGAGGGCTTTAGCGCCGGAAGTTAGTGCCGGCGCTAAGTCCCCCTGCGTGCGCCAAAAATTCAGTAGCGCCACGCCCAAACGGCTGCCGGCGCTACTGAGGGGTCTCAGCGCCTCAAAACTGGCGCCACGCGCCGCATTGCGGCGCTATTCCGGCGTTGCGGCGCCCGCTGCGGTGCGGCAGGCTCGGGAAGTGCAGGCCTCCTCCTTCTGTTAAGGAGGAGCTGCCTGCACCCGGCCGCGGCCCGCGATAATCTTTTTAAAAATGAGCCCGGCACCTCGGACAAGTGCCGGGCTTGCTTCTGTTCCGGCGGGGGGGGGGGGGGAAGTCCGGGGAGGGAGCTGCGGCCAGGCGGCCGGCGGGAAAGCGGCCGGCCGCCGCGGGGCCTTTAATGCGCCGGCGCAAAGTTCTGTAAGGCACCTCTGCCAGAACGTTGCTTGCGGCTGCCACGGGCGAGGCGGCCGCAACTCAATTTCCGAGTTCGGGCGGGTTACCATGGCAACCGGGACGCTGCGCACACCGATGACGTCATCGGTGCCGGCGCAGCGCTACCGGCCTAACGCCGATTTAGGGCCCCTGTCAATTTCTAAACTGGCCATAACTTCGGCGCTAGGTCCTCTAGCGCCTCAAAAGCGGCGCTAAGGCCAGTGAATTTCTGGGCCATAGTGTCAATCCTACAAGACCACTTAAAGCCCACACCGCTGCTGATAGCAGAAAGATTTAAGTTTCACAAAAGGAACCAGCATAAAGATGAAAGTAATGCTGAGTATTTAACGGAACTGCACAAGCTATCGAAACACTGCCATTTTGGAACGGGACTAGCAGATATTTTAAGGGACAAGTTTGTGTGTGGGCTTCAAAGTGAAGGAACCCAGAAACGGCTTCTATCAGAAAAGGATCTTATGCTGGACAAGGCTTTCAGCATGGCAGTATCACACGAAGCAGCCGCACGGGGCGCTGCAGAGATACAACGGAGACCGCAAGAATATGGCACAAATGAAATGTCATACAGAACAGTGAAGTGCTATCGCTGCGGCAGAACAACACACGACCATAATGATTGCTGGTTCAAGGACAAAGTGTGCAGACAGTGTGGAAAAGTAGGACACATAGCAAGAGTCTGCAGGTCGGGAAAGAAAACCAGCAGCAAGAAATCTCCACAGGAGAAGTACAAGAAGGTACATAAGGTGACGGAGAGTAGTTCAGACGAACAGAAGAGTGATACAGACTCCGGAAGCAAGGAGCTGGGTTGTCTGAAACTACATAATGTGATCAAAACGGAGGATCACCAAACTATCTGGGTCACGCTTAAGATAGCAGGAGTCCAAGTGAAAATGGAATTGGACACAGGATCAGCCCTAACAGTCATAAACCGAAGGGACTACAAGTGGCTATTCTCAAATATACCCTTGAGAGATACAAAGATTGTCTTGAAGACGTACACGGGGCAAAAAGTCTACCCCAAAGGAAAAATAAGGGTGAACGTTATATATAACGGCAAGGAAACACCAAAAATGGACCTATATGTATTGCCAGATGAAGGACCACCACTACTAGGATGTGAATGGATCCGGAAGATACAGCTAGATTGGCATTCCATACAAGCACTGACTGTAGATGCCAAAAAGGATGATGGCGTCACACCTGGACGACTGTCAAAAATGCTAACTGATGCATAAGAAGTGTTCCAGCAGGGACTCGGAACACTAAAAGGCATAACAGCGACGATCAAAATAGAGGAAAATGCAAGCCCAAAGTTTTTTAAGACCAGACCGGTACCTTATGCGATCCGCCCAGCCGTCGAAGCAGAGCTGGAAGGTTTGGAACGTTCAGGAGTACTGTCCAAAGTGGATTGGAGCGAGTGGGCTACACCCATCATTCCTGTAATGAAGAGGTCGTTGAGTAATACGCCTGGGGAACCAAAGAAGGTTCGCATCTGTGGGGACTTTAAGGTGACAGTGAACCCAATCCTTCACACTGTACAATATCCACTTCCGCGGATTGAAGATATTTTCACCTTGCTATCTGGAGGGAAACGCTTCACTAAGATTGATCTGGCCCAGGCATACCTGCAAATGGAGGTAGAAGAAGCCTCGAAACAGTACCTCACGATCAACACTCATAAAGGTCTCTACCAATACAACCGGCTGGTGTTCGGGGTAGCATCAGCTCCGGCTATTTGGCAAAGGGCAATGGATCAAGTCCTGCAAGGGATTCCAGGGACCCAGTGTTATTTGGACAACATCCTGGTCACGGGCGAAAATGACAGTGATCACCTCGCCAACCTGGAGCAGGTGCTCACTAGATTGAAGGAATATGAGCTCCGAGTTAATCGCCACAAATGCGAGTTTTTCCAGGAGCAGATCTCGTATTGTGGCCACGTTATTGATAAAGAGGGGTTACATAAGTCCCCTGAAAAGATTGAGGCAGTAGTCAAGGCTCCAGCACTGGAAAATGTGTCACAACTGAGGTCGTTCCTCGGGCTGGTGAACTACTACCATAAGTTCTTGCCGAATTTCTCTACCGTACTACACCCACTGAACACCCTACTGCAAACGGGGGTACCATGGAAGTGGAGTGACGAATGTAAACGAGCTTTCCATAAGAGCAAAGCATTGATCACATCGAAAGAGGTGTTGGCTCATTTCAACCCAGCACTACCAATTCGGTTGGTGTGTGATGCATCACCCTATGGCATTGGAGCGCTGCTGTCGCACAAAATCCTGGACGGCTCGGAGATGCCAGTAGCCTTTGCGTCTCGGTCACTAACCTCAGCCGAGCGTAACTACGCCCAGATTGACAGGGAGGCCCTCAGCCTAGGGTGGGGAGTGAAAAAGTTCAATCACTATCTGCACGGGCAGAAGTTCACCTTGCTGACCGACCACCAATCACTTGTCTCCATCTTTAATCCAAAGAAGGGCGTTCCGGTGATGACTGCGCAACGGCTACAAAGATGGTCCCTTTTTCTAGGGGCGCACCAATATGATATTGAGTATAAGGGCACGAAACAGCATGGAAACGCTGATGGGCTATCACGCTTGCCACTGCCTACTGCGGAGGAACCACCAGCAGTGGATCCTGTCGAAATATTTCATTCGACTATAATTGAATGCTTGCCAGTAACTAACGCTGGTATAGAGAAGGAGACCCGAAATGACCCGACACTGTCTCGGGTATATGATTTGACGGTGAAGGGATGGCCAGCACATGGTGACTCACTGTTGCCAGCATTCTCATCCAGAAGAGAACAGCTGTCAGTATGCCAGGGGAACTTGATGTGTGGATCCCGAGTGGTAATTCCACCCAAGTTAAGGGAGAGAGTGCTCAATGAGCTTCACGAAGGTCATCTGGGAGGGGTGAAAATGAAAAGCCTTGCTAGGGCTTATGTGTGGTGGCCGGGGATCGATCAGCAAATCGAGGACCTGACAAAGAGCTGCTCAGGATGCCAGAAGGTCCAAAATGCACCACCACATGCCCCTCTACACCCATGGGAGTGGCCCTCATCTCCATGGCAACGGGTGCATATTGACTTTGCTGGTCCCTTCATGGACTCAATGTTTTTAATAGCCGTGGATGCGCACTCGAAATGGCCTGAGATGATCAAAATGTCCTCCACCACCACGGAGAAAACTATTGCAGTCCTACGGACCATTTTTACCAGGAACGGCTTGCCAGAGCAGATTTGCTCTGATAACGGACCACAGTTTGTGTCTGAAGAGTTTCGAAGATTTATGAAAAGGAATGGGGTAAGGCATTACACATCCGCCCCGTATCATCCAGCCACAAATGGATTGGCTGAGAGGTTCGTACAAACCTTTAAAAAAGCAGTAAAGGCCATGTGCGATGACGACATTCCACTGCAGCATAAGGTGGACAATTTCCTGTTGGCCTACAGAAATGCGACACATGCATGTACCAACCAGGCCCCGGCCATGATGTTCTTTAACCGAAGGTTGCGATCTCGTCTGGATTTGCTCAGACCAAATGTACGAAGAGATGTTGAGAATAAGCAATTCCAGCACATCAATGAGAAGCCGACAAGGAGCTTCAATGTAGGGCAACCAGTCTTAGCCCGCGACTACCGAACGGAGAAATGGCAACCAGGAACGATATGCACACGGCAGGGGCCACTAATGTGCACATTGGATGTTGGGGAGAATATTGTGAGATGCCATGCTGACCAGATCCTAGAGTCATAGGAACGAGTCAACCCCATGTCTAGGCCATACGTACCTGGTGAGAAACCCGACGTACAAGTCGCATCTACCTCAGAAACAATAGCATTGGAAGCTGATGAATCAATTGACGACAGGGTGTTAGAATCGTCTCCGCACCAAGAGCAAGACACTCGGAAAAGGCGTTATCCAGAAAGAATCAGGAAGCCTCCCCAAAGACTGAATTTATAAATAGACTATTTCCAGTTAATGTTGCATGTTAAAAGTGTTAATTGCAATTAGTTTGATATTTAATTGTTAAATGAGTGTTATGGTACTGTTAATCTAAAAGGGGAGGAATTGTAGTGTATGTACCTTTAAGGGGGAGAACTACTTTTTACAGCTCCTGTATCCTGTAGTACCGGCAGTGACCACACCTGTATATAAGCCCTGAGTGGCAATCTGTACAGTCAGTTGCAGTTTGAACTTCATCCAGTAAACACCTGTTGATCGTTCCCTGCAGTCTTTGTCTGATTATTGAAAGGACACAACATTAAGATACCCGGATCTAACAGGTACAGCATCCCAAGTGCACATCCAAGCTCTTTTTAAATGTGGTTAGGGTTCCTGCCTCTACCAGCCTTTCAGGCAGTGAGTTCCAGACCCCCACAACCCTCTGGGTGAAGAAATTTCCCCTCAAATCCCCTCTAAACCTTCCACTAATTACTTTAAATCTACGCCCCCTGGTTTTTGACCCCTCTGCTAAGGGAAATAGATCCTTTCTATCCACTTTATCTGTGCCCCTCATAATTTTATACACCTCAATATGGTCTCCCCTCAGACTCCTCTGATCCAAGGAAAACAGACCCAGCATATCAAGTCTTTCTTCATAGCTAAGATTCTCTATTCCCGGCAACATCCTTGTAAATCTCCTCTGTACCCTCTCTAGTGCAATCACATCTTTCCTGTAATGTGGTGACCAGAACTGCACGCAGTACTCTAGCTGAGACCTAACTAGTGTTTTATACAGTTGAAGCATAAACCCCCTGCTCTTGTATTCTATGCCACGGCTAATAAAGGCAAGCATTCTGTATGCCTTCTTAAGCACCTATCTACTTGGCCTGCTACCTTCAGGGATCTGTGGACATGCACTCCAAGGTCCCTTTGTTCCTCTACACTACTCAGTGTCCTACCATTTAATGTGTATTCCCTTTCCTTGTTAGCCCTCCCCAAATACATTACCTCACACTTCTCCAGATTGAATTCCATTTGCCACTGTTCTGCCAACCGGACCAATTTATTGATATCTTCCTGCACTCTACAGCTTCCTTCTTCAGTGTCAACCACACAGCCGATTTTAGTATCATCTGCAAACTTCTTATTCATACCCCCTATATTCAAGTCTAGATCATTGATATATACCACAAAAAGCAAGGGACCCAGTACTGAGCCCCACTGGAAATAGCCTTCCAGTCACAAAAACAACCATCAACCATTACCCTCTGCTTCCTGTCTCTGAGCCAGTTTTGAATCCAACTTGACACTTTGCCTTGGATCCCATGGGCTTTTAAATTCTTGACCAGTCTGCCATGTGGAACCTTATCAAAGGCCTTGCTAAAGTCCATATAAACTACATCAAACGCACTACCCTCAACCACCCTCCTTGTTACCTCTTCAAAAAATTCAATCAAGTTTGTCAGACACGACCTTCCCTTAACAAATCCGTGCTGACTATCCTTGATTAATCCGTGTCTTTCTAAATGAAGATTTACCCTGTCCTTCAGAATTCTTTCCAATAATTTTCCCACCGCCGAGATTAGGCTTACTCGGTCTATCCTTTTCTCCCTTTTTAAACAAGGGCACCACATTAGCAGTGCTCCAGACCTCCGGCACCACACCTGAAGCCAGAGAGGATTGCAAAATGATGGTCAGGGCCTCTGCTATTTCCTCTTTTGCTTCGCTTAACAGCTTGGGATACATTTCATCCGGGCCTGGGGATTTATCCACTTTTAAAGCTGCTAAACCCCTTAATACTTCCTCTCTCACTATATTTATTGCATCTAATATTTCACACTCCTCCCCCCTGATAGCAATGCCTGCTTCGCCCCTCTCCTTTGTGAAAACAGACGCAAAGTATTCTTTAAGAACCCTACCGACGTCTCCCGCCTCCACACACAGATTACCCTCATGATCTCTAATAGGCCCTACCCTTTCTTTAGTTATCCTCTTACTCTTAATATATTTATAAAACATCTTTGGGTTTTCCTTGATTTTACTTGCCAAGAATTTTTCATGCTATCTCTTTGCTTTCCTAATATCCTTTTTAATTGCACCCCTGCACTTTCTGTACTCCTCTAAAGATTCTGGAGTATTTAGCCCTCCCTTTTTTTCTTTATCCAACCCTGTATGTCCTTAGACATCCAGGGGGCTCTAGATTTGTTAGTCCCACCTTTTTTCTTTAAGGGCACATATTTGGTCTGAACCCTCCGGATCTCCTCCTTGAATGCCTCCCACTGCTCTGACACTGATTTACCTTCAAGTAGCTGTTTCCAGTCCACTATGGCTAAATTAGCTTAGCAAAATTTGCTTTTCCCCAATTTAGAATTTTTATTCCTGGTCTATCCTTGTCCTTTTCCATAACTACCTTAAATCTAACAGAATTATGGCCACTAGCACCAAAATGCTCCCCCAGTGATACGCCTTCCACCTGCCCAGCTTCATTCCCTAAAACTCCCTTCCTAACAGCATTGTGGGTGTACCTACACCATATGGACTGCAGCGGTTCAAGAAGGTGGCTCACCACCATCTTCTGAAGGGCAATTAGGGATGGGCACTAAATGCAGGCCTAGCCAGCGACGCCCATCAATGAATTTAAAAAAATCATTCCTCCTCACAGCTGTAATAGTTTCTTTAATCAATACCATGATCCCCCCTCCCTTTTTACCTCCCTGTCTATCCCATCTGAAAATCCTGTAACCAGGAATGTTGAGCTGCCATACCTGCCACTCTTTCAGCCACGTCTCTGTAATAGCAATAATATCATAGTCCCAAGTATCTACCTGTGCTCTCAGCTCATCTGCCTTGTTCGCTATACTCCTTGCATTGAAGTATATACCATTTAGTATAGGCAAACCTCCTTGTTGACTACTATCTAGCACTTGATTCCTCTGTCCTTCCAATTTACTTTCTACATTTTTGTTTTCCAATTCCAGATTTTCTTCACTCCCTATTGACTCTATACTTAGGTTCCCATCCCCCTGCCAAGCTAGTTTAAACCCTCCCCAACAGCACTAGCAAACCCTCCCGCGAGGATATTGGTCCCGTTCCCGTTGAGGTCCAACCCGTCTGGCTTGTAGAGGTCCCACCTCCCCCAGAAACGGTTCCAATTCCTCAGGAATCTAAAGCCCTCCCTCCTACACCATCTCCCCAGCCACGCATTCAAATGCAGGGTGATACATTTTGGGAGGATAAGTAATGAGAGGATATACACACGAACATTTAAATTCAATTCATTAAGTTTCCGCTAAAAACTTTCTTTCTTGTGCCAAAGACATAGGGCAGGATTTTCATTGAGCCGTGGAGGCGGGATTGGAGGCATGTGGGGGGTTAAAATCCCGAAATCGGGGGGCACGAACCGATCCCGTCCCCAACCCGCCTCCATGCCAGTTTCAAAGGAGGCGGGTACCCAACCTGCACTGGGACCCGCCTCCCCGAGGCGGGAAGGGGATTAGTGCCAATTAACTGCCTGTTAACAGGTAGTTAACAGGCAGTTTTTAGCCTAATCCTTATTTTCATTGGTGAAATGTGGGATTCCCGATGGCTCCAAACCACGCCAAGTTAGCGAGGTGGGCCGTCGGATGAAGGGCTTGGAGGGGTCGAAATGTCCGGTGTTCAGGTGAGTGATGGGTGCATGAGTGCAGAGGTAAGTGTGTTTGGTGTGTTTAAAGTGTTTAAAGAAGTTTTACTTACCTTTACAGCCTTCCTTCCTTCAGGTCTCGGGAGTTCCTCATCTCACCGGCACAGAAAGCAGAATGGCCGCGATCTGTCAAAAATTGCAGCATTCAGCTTTCTATTCCGGAGAGATCTCTAAATCATCCTGAGAGGAAGGAATTAACTTGGAGTACAGATTGTCAGTATTTGACAGCTTCAAACAGCTGTCGAACGCTGATATTTCATCTGTCAAAAGGTCTTGACAGATGAAATATCAATCTGTGACATCACCTGTTGCCGGGTGGCCCTTAATTGGCCTGCTGAGCCCGCTGGGCAGGCTCAACAAGGTCAATCAAGTCAAAATCGCGTGGGTTGGCCACAACTCAATGGAGGCGGGACTACAACCCCGAAAGTTGTAGTGCCGCCTCCTACCCTCCTCATCAATGAAAATCCAGCCCATAATTTTGTATAAGGAACAGTAGGATGATTAGGAGATGCAATTAGCGAGGAGAAGATATTTTTGAGGTCATATCCAGGTCAAAGCTTACATATACGCAAGATAAACTATCTAGCATTATCTGAAGAGCATTGTGCAAGGAGCGTTAGGCTTACTAGGGCAGTGATCACACAGATATGGCATAACCTAACTCCGGATGTGGAGGATGTCCCAGTATCCCATTAAATAACCACTTTCCAGGCTCAATAGAAAGAAAGAATTTACATTTCACGACTTCAGGACATTCCAAAGCACTTTACAGCCAAAGTGTAGTCACTGTTGTAATGTAGGAAACGCGGCAGCCAATTTGTGCACAGCAAGGTCCCAAAAACAGCAATGTGATAATCTGTTTTAGGGATGTTGGTTGGGGGATAAATATTGGCCAGGACACTCGGGGAAATTCCCCAGATCTTCTTTGAAATAATGCCATGGGATCTTTTAAGTCCACCTGAGAGGGCAGATGGGGCCTCAGTTTAATGTCTCATCTGAAAGACAGCCCATCTGACAGTGCAGCACTCCCTCAGCACTGCACTGGAGTGTTAGCCAGGATTATGTGCTCACGTCTCATGAATCATATAGAATCATATGCTACAATACAGAAGGAGGCCATTTGGCCTATTGTGCCTGTGCCGGCTCTTTGGTAGAGCTATCCAATTCGTTCCACTCTCCTGCTTGAAATGTATTATCACATGGTTTGTCACATGGTTTAGTATGGGCATGCTCAGTTCGCTCTGGCCTAGTAAACAGCACCTTGACCAGCAACTCATCAGACTGGATTTTACCAGCCCAGAGGAGACGGGTATGGAGGTGGGACTGCTGGGAAAGTGGCAGAATTTGGGGGCGGGTGGCAAGACCGCCCCCAACCCACCTCCGTGCCCTCTTGCCAGGAGGCGGGAAGCCACCCCACCCTGGGTCCCATCACCTTGGAGGCAGGAAGGGATTAAAGCCTATTAACTGCCTGTTAACAGGTAGTTAACAGGCAGAAAATAGGATTATCCCCATTTTTCATCCTGAAGTGCGGGCTTCCTGACCTGGGGGAGCCCCGCCGGGGTGTAGGAGGCGAGTAGGAGATCTGCGGGGGGTTGGAGGGGTCTGAAAGTGCGATGTAGAGGTGAGTGATGGGTGCAAGTGTGGAGTGGTAAGTATGCGAGGTGAGTGTAAAGTGTTAGAAAATGTTAACTTACCTTTATTTCTACCTACAGCCTTCAGCCGCTGTGGAGCCGGAGTCCCCGACATCTCCATTGTAGAGATCACAGACTGGCTGTTGGCTCCTCCGATACAATAGCCAGCTGATTTCTGCAAAGTAGAAAGGTTTGATGAGTCCTGAACACAAGCACTCATCAAACTACACAGAATGTCAGTGTTTGACAGCTTCACAGAGCTGTCAAACGATGACATTTCTTCTTTCAAAAATTCTTGACAGATGACACGTCATACGTTGATGTGCTCTGTCACTGACTTCCCCCTAATTGGCCTGCTGAGCCTGCCGGGCGGGCTTAACAAGGTCAATCAGGGGAAAATCCCACTGGTTGGCCAGAAGCTGATGGAGGCGGGACTGAAACCCGGCAAGCAGCAGTCCTGCCTCCAACACGTCTCCATTCATAAAATCCAGCCCATCATGTTTCTGTCCTTCATTTGTTTTACCCACATATATTATATTTTTGGCAACAAGAATGGGATCCCAAAGCCATTTTTAGGGATCATGGAAGGACACAGTGTTCAGCCTTCAAGTGGAAAAGTTTAAGGAGAATTTGTGACACCTAAGCTGAATGCAGAATCGTCTGTGCTTTGCCTTCGTGTGTATGTATACACGGCAACAGCGGCATTGATTCTCACAGGTACACTCGCGCCAGGGAAAGCGAAGGATGCATCATTTGAAGACATTGTCGAGAAACTCGAGGACCATTTTGACCCAAGGCCATTAGAAATAGCAGAGAGCTATAAGTTCAGTACCAGAAACCAAAAACAAAGTGAAACCATCAGTGAGTACATTATAGCTCTTAAAAACCTGTCTTTGTATTGTAACTTTGGCACATTTTTGGATCGTGCGTTGCAAGATAAGTTTGTGTGTGGACATAGCATGCAAAATTGCCCTATCTATGGAGATGTTGTCTAAGAATGCTAGGGATCTCCGCCCAACTCAAGTGATGAGTGCAGCTGAGGTCTACAGTCACAAAGCCACCGCCAAAGCTAAAGTTGTGAGACCAAGTCAAAAACATGTCGGTGAGAGCAGTTCAGTGAATTGTTATCGCTGCAATGGAAATCACTCACTACAGTCCTGCCAATACAGAAATGCAAAGTGTTTTCACTGTCAGAAGAAATGCCATATTTCAACAGTTTGCAGAGCTAGATCGAAAGCAGGAAGTAAGAACCATTCTAGTGGCAATGCAAAGCAGCAACAACAAAAGGGAGGAATACACAATATTGAAGTGAACACACCTGGTGTTGAAGGACTAGGCATCTACAGTGTCTATGCCACTAGCGGCAACAGTAGCAGTCGTGAGAAAGACTTCCATACAAAACTTGAGCTCAATGACCAATATATTGATATGTGTATCGACACAGCGGCGGACTGCTCTATCATGAGTAAGGACACATAAGTAAGTTCAATCAAATACCACTTACAAAGAGTACCGTAGAGTTAAAAACCTACTCCGGAGAAATCCTAGAGACATGTGGACAAATGGAATGTACAGTTCAGCACAATGGTCAGTCAGTAAAGCTGCCTATTATTGTAGTGAGCTACAACAACAGGCCAACCCTCATGGGCAAAGACTGGCTGAGAAAGTTAAAACTAGACTGGAAAAATGTCTTCAGTGTAGCTGTGTCAAAGAAGCAACTCGACACAATGCTGAACAAGTCTAAAAGTATAAAAGCATGTTCTCAGACAGTTATGAGGGAATCACTGGGTATGACGCACATATCCGCATAAAGTCCAATGCAAAGCCTGTCTATTGTAAGGCAAGGCCCGTCCCCTATGCGTTGAAAAGTCAGGTGGAGGAAGAGCTAGAGAAACTGACAGAGAACGGAGTGCTAGTAAAAACTGACAAAAGCGAATGGGCTACCCCGATTGTGGTAGTGCCCAAAGCAGACAAAACTGTACGCTTGTGCGGTGACTACAAAGTTACTATCAACCAAGCAGTTGACGATGAGCAGTACCCTTTACCTACATCGCAAGATTTGTATGCAGCACTCTCTGTGTCAAAGGTTTTCTCTAAGCTTGACCTGTCGCATGCTTGTTCTCAGTTGAATGTTGACAAAGAGAGTCAACATTATCTCACCATCAACACACACAAAGGACTTTACTCATACACCAAGCTGTCATATGGTGTAAAGTCCTCCCCCAAAATTTTCCAGGCTACGATCGATAAGATTTTGCAAGGAGTTCCAAATTGCTTATGCAACCAAGGCGATGTAATGATCACAACAAGCAGCGAGGAAGAAAATCTAAAAGTGTTAGATTTAGTGCTTCAAAGGTTGAATTCTCACAATGTCAAATTGAAAAGGAGCAAATATGCTTTTGTGCAGCCTGAGATTGTGTACCTTGCTCTGAAAGTTAATGCAAATAGCTTGCAACCAGTTAAGGAAAATGTTTTGAAGAAGGGTCCAACCCGAAACGTCAACTCAAATTTCTCTCCACGGATGTTGCCTGACCTGCTGAGTTTTTCCAGCATTTTCTGTTGTTATTAAGGAAAATGTTGATGTTGTCATCAATGCTCCAAAGCCACAGAACGTGTCTGAGTTAAAATCTTTCCTTGGAATGGTCCAGTACTATGCACGTTTCTTACCTGAATTAGTGACCATGTTAGCTCCATTGCACAAGCTCCTCAAGAAGGATGTCCAGTGGAAGTGGATGAAAGCGCAACAGGAAGCTTACGATGCTTGTAAGAGAAGTCTCTCTAGCGATGCTCTACTTGTGCACTACGACACAGAGCGTGAGCTTGAGTTAGCGTGTGATACTTCTAGCTCTGGCGTGGGAGCTGTCATAAGCCACGTAATGGATGACGGCCAAGCAAAACCAATCGCGTTCGCATCGCGAACCCTCACAAAGAGCGAAAGAAACTACGTGCAAATTGAAAAGGAAGCACTTGCCATGGTGTTTGGAATCAAGAAATTCCAACAGTTCCTGATTGGCAGAAAGTTTACCCTGATAACCAATCACAAACCACTCCTAGCAATATTGGGGCCCAAATTTGCCATCCCTGCAATGGCCACATCAAGAATGCAACATTGGGCAGTGTTGTTGTCACAATATGACTACACGATTGAATATCACATTTCAAAGCAAAACACAATTACAGATGCCTTGTCCAGGTTGCCACATGAAGACTCATGTGTTGGGAGTGAAGGTGAGATTTTCACGCTACATGCAGTTGACAAAGACTTTCCCATGGATGCAACTGAGATTGCAAATGAGACTCAAAAGGATTCAGTACTGAAAAGAGTGTATGAAAACACCTTGAATGAATGAACTGATCAGTGTCTGGACACAGAGTTGAAACCATTCCATAACCATTGTAATGAATTGTCTTGTGAGCAAGGTTGCATCAAGTGGGGAAACAGAGTGGTGGTACCTACTTCTTTGAGAGATAGAAATCTGGCCGAACTTCATGCTGAACATCCAGGGATTGTCAGTATGAAATCAATTGCAAGAAGCTTTGTTTATTGGACTGGATTGGACAGTGATCTTGAATCACTTGTCAGCAAATGCAGCGTTTGCCAAAATTGCAGAAACAAACCACCCAAAACTCCACTACAACCCTGGTCATGGCCAAGTAGACCTTTTCAGAGAGTACATGTAGACTTCTGTGAGAAAGCAAATGATTATTTCCTGGTACTTATAGCTAGTCACTCAAAGTGGATTGAAGTGAAACACAGGGGTTCAAATACTACAACTGAATGTACCATAGATGAGTTGAGGCCTATCTTCACATGTCATGGCTTACCTGAAGAGCTTGTTTCTGACAATGGCCCTCAATTCCGCTCTGCTCTATTCCAAGAGTTCATGAAATGGAACAGTATAAAACACACTCTTGTTCCACCAAATCATCCAACTTCAAACAGAGCAGCCAAAAGGTCAGTCAGAATAGTAAAAGAAGCTCTCAAAAAGCAAGTGTTGCAGGGTTGTTCAGGACTCAGCATGAAGCAATGTTTGGCAAATTTCTTGCTGAAGTACAGAACTACTCTGCACAATACAACTGGATATACCTCAGCAGAACCCTTGATGAAGAGAAGGTTGAGAACACAATTGAATCTTGTTCAATCGAATTTGGCCTCAAGAGTTGAACAGAAACAGTTGAGTCAGAATCATTATAATCACAGCAATCAGAAAGAAGGCAGTTTTAGACAAAATGAGTCTGTTCATGTTATCAGACCCCCTGGCAAGTCGAGTTCACACAAGTGGGATATAGGAACCATAGTAGAGGTTGGTGGAACCAAGAGACATTTGGTTGAAATTGGTAACAACATCCGCAGTGTTCATGTAGATCAAGTGATCCCTGCTTGAGATGAACCAAGACGTGATCTTGAACCACTTGATCATGAGTGTGACTCTGTTCAGACTTCAGAAACTGAAGTACCAGGTTTAAACTGAAATGAGGAGGAATTTCTTCACCCAGAGAGTGGTGAACCTGTGGAATTCTCTGCCACAGAGGGCGGTGGAGGCCAGTTCATTAAATAAATTCAAGAAAGAGTTGGATATGTTTCTTGAGGCTGAAGGGATCAAGGGATATGGGGAAAAGGCGGGGACAGGGTACTGAGTTTGGATGATCAGCCATGATCACATTGAATGGCGGAGCAGGCTCGAAGGGCCGAATGGCCTACTCCTGCTCCTATCTTCTATGTTTCTATGTAAACAAATCTGAGATAGAAACAGGATCATCTTTGAGTTTGGAACCAAAACAAAACAGCCCGAAAATTGGTTAAGAAGGCACTAACGGGACGCAAACCAACTAGCGCCCGGGCATGGCACTGCCCACGCCTCCCGCAAAATTCAGCGGGAGGTTAGTGGTGGTGCTAAACAGTAGCGCCCTGTGGTGCTGCGCCGCTGGCGATGACGTCATTGGCGTGCGCAGCGCCCCGCTCACGCCCCGGCCATGATCTTCTGGAGCGCCCCCTGTAGGAGGGGGTATCTTTTAACTGGTTTACGGTAATTTACCTGGTCAGGCAGATTTGCCTGCACTCTGACCAATTCCAACCTTTTACCTGGTTTACGGTAATTCACCTGGTCAGCAGCCTTTTGCTGCTATACTGTAAACCAAGTTCCAAACAGCGGTTTCGAATCGCTACCCCACCTTCCAGTTCTGACTGGAGGGCTTATAATTAATGATATATTAAAACGGACAAGTGGTCTGGGTGTGAGAAAGTCAAACTTTTATTAAACTAAAGAAACTATAATCAAATTTAAACTATACCACACGAACACAGTAATTGCAGTAAAATTGCTTAAATGGGGGAAGGCAGATGGCAAAAATGAGGGGTAAGTGGCTACAATGTTGATTAAACAATCTTAGCAATTTCCCCTTAATTACCACCCCCTAACTCCTTACTAGGTTGCCTTGCTGAGGAGTCCTAAACCCTGCTCACCTGTGGTCCAGTGAAGTAAGAGAGAGAGATAGCTTCTCAGGAGCTATCTTTTATATCCTGCCAACTCCTGTTTGGCGCTGAAAAAGGTCTGTGTGCAAAATTCGCACCCAAAAGTTCCAATACACAAAAGAAAGCCATGATTGGCTGATTCAAAGTGGTTGGGGTGATTTGATGTGTCTGCACTCTGGGGCCGAAATGTTCCCACCCACATCCGGAGTTCACCTGGGCTAAAACAAAAGGAATCCAACTGCCGTACGGTCTGCCGTATTGTCTGAGTGATTCAAACCCATCCATACTGATCTCTTTCAAACGTCCTTTTCCGGAGTTTCAAAGGTGCCTCATTTGTGTGTGTAAGGGGTTTGAATGGGTTTGGATTTCTGTGTAAACAGAAGCCTTTGATTCTGGTTTGACTGAAACCACCCTTAAGTGCTGTGTCAACAGACAGCAGTTTCAATCGATTGTCTCTGCGGTTAGTCTCAAGTGGGTTAATCCCTTAAGTAAATAAACATCCTGCAGTTTCGTGTAAACAAACCTTGCCTCTCCACGAAGGGGAAACTCCCTGGTTTGATTGACAGGTCAGACTGCGACTGTATCCTCCCACTTTTTCACAGACATACTCCACGAGCTGCTAGCTGCTTTACCAAGCCCTATTGTTCTTGTCCAGTGCCTCTCTGACAGCCATTTTAAAATCTTTGTGATTGACCAAACTCCAGGGAACAATTTTATTAATAAAAGTACTGTCTTAAGGTGTGTGAATATTTTCCACAGAGCTCCTCGATTCCGGTGTTGTCCACATGCTGTCCATCTCAACACAGCCTTTTGTGGCTCTGGGCATGTTTTAAAACATTGTCGACAATTCACATCACCCAATTTTTCATCCACGATGTGGACCAATATTTCCCAATCTTCAGGGAAAATAGGGGAATTTTGCAAACCCCTACATTCCCCCCTTTTGATACTCCCAACTTGATTGAAATATCCACTCGAAGGAGTGAGCAAAATTTTCTGACCCCCCGACAAACAACCATCCCCTGTATTTACCTAACAGCTACCTACCACTGATCCCCGTCCCATCCATTCCCCTCAAATTCAAGAAAAAACCATGTTACGGTAGGCATCTTACAGATACATCAATTTACAATAAGGGGTCTGATACCCCTGCGTCACTTGTTACATTATACAATGCATCAAAATTTACAATCACTTGTTACATTACAACTTATTACAAAATGTTGCAATCTTAGTTACACAATGTAATCAAAATGATCCCAAGCATGGAGGGGGTCCTATGCCTCTGCTCAACTTGAAGTTGTCACAAAATGATCCCAAGCACGGAGAGGATCCTACGCCTCTGCTCAACTTGGGGCTGTAACACAAAATACAAAAAATCTTGAACAACTTGCTTAAACAAACCTCGACCATCATGTGCCAATGATGGGTCGCGAAATTCGAGTGGGTATTGCTCCTCCCACCCGGGCAGTAAATGTACCTTCCACCCCCCTTTGATTGTCTTAAACTTTAAAACAGACAGAATGGACTTACAGACCAGCCAGCTCCGCCAGCCCTGAGCCGTTCCTTTGTCCTTTGTGGAGGCGGGGTACCCCTCATGTTTAAGATTACCTTGGCACAGACCGAGACCGGGGAGTATGGGATCGCGATTCCCAGTCCCTCCCCCTCCCGTCTTCCCTCGACTGGCTGCAGAAAATGATGGGTGCCTGTGTGGCGGCTCTCCCTGGCCCCACACTCAAACTTGGATCCCAGATCTGGCCACCCATTCATCCTCCCCAGCTACACTTACACTAACTTTACCCGTGGGCCCACGGGTGAGTTCCTCCCTCCCCCGAATGCACCCACGCAACTCTTCAGCCACCCCTCCCCCTTACAATCTCTCCCAGGCCATCACCACCCACTCCCAGGGAACGCGTCCCTATCTGACAAGGCGCCCGCGCTTCCCCACCATGACTCTTCAACAGCGAGGTCTCCCGCAAGTGAACTTCGGTTCGGATAGTGCTGGGTTGGGAGCCGTGCTCCACCCAGCTGGGGCCATCTCTTCCACGTAAGAGGAGTAGGCAAGTTCCTCCGGGCCCTGTCTGGTTTCTCC
This sequence comes from Somniosus microcephalus, assembly GCF_052327205.1. Taxonomy (NCBI): domain Eukaryota; kingdom Metazoa; phylum Chordata; class Chondrichthyes; order Squaliformes; family Somniosidae; genus Somniosus; species Somniosus microcephalus. The sequence continues at coordinate 67,898,901 of NC_140991.1, forward strand.
CGAAGGTCGCTGTGGGGTTTCCCTCTGGATTTGTCCAGTGGCGAGGTGATCCCCAACATTCTGCTATCCATATCATCATTCGATGCCCAGCTCGGGCTGGGCAAACAGGGCTGCTTCATCTTCCACTCTCCTGCAAAACTTAAAAGGACATGCAGCCAGGTCTCACTGACCTGCTGCCTTAGGTGGAGACATGGTCGGATCCCTTGACCTCGGACCAAAATAGAAACATTTTTCACACTTGTTAACTTAAATTTTAACTTAAACTACAACAGTTAATTCTAAACTTACAATATACACCTTAAAGCAAGCTATATACACACATAGCTATAATACAAATGCCGCCCATCTCCGGAAGGCCAGGCTAATCTCTGGCACTGTCGCAGATTACTGCTGGCTGCAGCGAAGCTGAACTGCCTCCTGCCTCTGGTCCCTTGCAGCTAATGGTTGCTGGTTGGGGACCTCTGCCCTTTGGCTTCTCCCCGGTTTGGGAGATTGCTCTTTGTGGCAGGTACCCTGGTGACCACCTTTTCTTGGGCTTGCAGGCCCGCTGAGACCTTCTGCGGGGCGTCTCTATGGGGGAAACTTTGGCTGGCGGACCCTGAGCCTGGGTTGCAGCCCTAGCTGGCTGGGAACCTTCTCCCCCTCGTGCCAACAGCCTGCACTGTATAAGATACCTGGCAGCCTGCTGGTACAAATCTCCCTCTCCCGATCCAAAACCTGGTGTCAGCTCCCTCCCCATGTCTCCTGCAAGAGGGATTGCTATCCTTGCCTCCCCAGGGTCCCACATAATGGGGGGGACCACTCTGGAAGCGGGCTGGGAAGCTGGTCCCTTTAATCAGGCCACTGCGCCTGCGTGGATCTCCTCCCCGGAGTCCCGCGGCAGAGGCTGTGAAATCTCTGTCTTTAAACAAGCAGGTGCACCTGCGTGAAAAAGCTGAGGAAGAGCAGCTGTGGTCCGCCTGGCAACAGCGCCTGCGCAAACCTCCTCCTCAGAGTCCCGCGGCAGAGGCTATGAAGCCTCTGGCTTCACACAGGCGATTGTGCCTGTGCGGGAAAACTTAGAAAGAGGCGCTGGGGTTCCGCAGGCAACTTCGCCTGCGTGTCCGGTTTCTCTAAAAAGGGTTGGAAGAACCGCTGAGTCTTCCAAGCAGGCCGCTGCGCCTGCGCGTATAGTTTGGGAAGCGGGGATTTTTAAACGGCCGACTGCGTCTGTGCGCTCGGCTTCAAACAGAGCAGGAGCTGCTGGGGGTTCCGGGTCCACGACTGCGCCTGCGCGAACCCGGTGTTGGGGAACCTTTTCTCTCGGGCGTGCGGCTGCGCCTGCACGGGAAAACTGAAGATGATCCGCTGGGGGTACCAAGCTTGCGACTGCGCCTGCGCGAGCCCAGTGTTGGGGAACCTCTTGCCTCAGCCGCGTGGCTGCGCCTGCGCGGGAAAACTGAGGAAGAGCCGCTGGGGGTTCCGGGTCCGCGATTGCGCCTGCGCGAACCCGGTGTTGGGGAACCTCTTCCCTCAGCTGCGGGAAAACTGAGGAAGAGCCGCTGTGGGTACGGGCTGGGGAACCGCGCCTGCGCAAGCAGTTTCTGTGAATGGATGGGCAGCAGCCTGCAGATTTCTAATCCCAGGCTGCTGTTTCTCTGGTTTTGAGCCACATAACTTGTTCAAATTTAAACTTTGGTTTGAATTTAAGCTTTGCCCACAATTTAGGTCCCACTGGGGCGGGGAAGTGTTGCAATTTGTGGGCTGGACAACTATTCCCTGGAAACAACCCACAGCTCCTGTCTTCACAGGCTGTGAACTTGAACTTGTCTGGTCAGCAAACTCATGTTCTCTTACCCGGGTGGCTTTGAATGGGGAATTTTGGACTTGGACCTGCCTTTGGTCTGGGGCAAAAACTATCCCCTGTGTGCCTCCCTTGTCCTGGGTTTCTGCTACCGGGCCTGCTCTACAGGGGTCCCAGAACTCTCCTTCCCTGTTCCCCTGCATAAGCAGCTTAGTCCTCCTTAACTCCATACCCAAACTCTCCATCTTTCTGTTACATGGGGTATGATCTGCTCCACTAAACCTTTGGTCGCAGGCCAGCTTATAAGCTGCCTTTACCTCCCTAACCATCTCCTCCTGCTCTATTACTTCTGAGGTGAGGCGGGCATTCTCTTCCCGCAGTCTCATCTCATTCCTCTTTGAACTGTAAATTTGGCACTTTAGGAACTCTATCTCATGCCAAGCATGGCTTTTGCCCTCGCTAGCTTCCTGGGCGAGGTGTGCGATTTCCTCCTGCAACCTCATCTCACTGTCCCTCGCCTCTGTGACTTCCTGCACAAGGCACTCTATAAATGCCTGGCATTTCGTGACCTCTAGTGTGAGGCGTGCATTCACTTCCTGCACCCTCATCCCACTATCTCTGGCCTCGTTCACCTGTGTTATGAGGCGTTCCACCTCCGCCTGGCATTTTTCAAGCTGGGACTCCTGATTCTTGGCCTCTTTAACCTCCTTCTGCACCCTCATCTCACCCTCCTTAACCCAGCCACCTATACCATGATAGGTCAGCCTACACGCTGCTGCTAACATCCGCAGGGCTACCCACATACTGAAAATGAGAGAAACAAGAGCTGATGCTTTCTCCAGATCCAGACCACTTCTCATATCAAGAACTGCCTCCAGTCCTGCCGCGGTCGCCAATTTGTAGGGGGCTTCTTTTAACTGGTTTACGGTAATTTACCTGGTCAGGCAGATTTGCCTGCACTCTGACCAATTCCAACCTTTTACCTGGTTTACGGTAATTCACCTGGTCAGCAGCCTTTTGCTGCTACACTGTAAACCAATTTCCAAACAGCGGTTTCGAATCGCTACCCCACCTTCCACTTCTGACTGGAGGGCTTATAATTAATTATATATTAAAACGGACAACTGGTCTGGGTGTGAGAAAGTCAAACTTTTATTAAACTAAAGAAACTATAATCAAATTTAAACTATACCACACGAACACAGTAATTACAGTAAAATTGCTTAAATGGGGGAAGGCAGATGGCAAAAATGAGGGGTAAGTGGCTACAATATTGATTAAACAATCTTAGCAATTTTCCCTTAATTACCACCCCCTAACTCCTTACTAGGTTGCCTTGCTGAGGAGTCAGAAAACCTGCTCACCTGTGGTCCAGCGAAGTAAGAGAGAGATAGCTTCTCAGGAGCTATCATTATATCCTGCCAACTCCTGTTTGGTGCTGAAAAAGGTCTGTGTGCAAAATTCGCGCCCAAAAGCTCCAATACACAAAAGAAAGCCACGATTGGCTGATTCAAAGTGGTTGGGGTGATTTGATGTGTCTGCACTCTGGGGCCGAAATGTTCCTGCCCACATCCGGAGTTCACCTGGGCTAAAACTAAAGGAATCCAACTGCCGTATTGTCTGAGTGATTCAAACCCATCCATACTGATCTCTTTCAAACGTCCTTTTCCAGAGTTTCAAAGGTGCCTCAATTGTGTGTGTAAGGGGTTTGAATGGGTTTGGATTTCTGTGTAAACAGAAGCCTTTGACTGAAACCACCCTTAAGTGCTGTGTCAACAGACAGCAGTTTCAATCGATTGTCTCTGCGGTTAGTCTCAAGTGGGTTAATCCCTTAAGTAAATAAAGATCCTGCAGTTTCATGTAAACAAACCTTGCCTCTCCACAAAGGGGAAACTCCCTGGTTTGATTGACAGGTCAGCCTGCCACTATATCCTCCCACTTTTTCACAGACATACTCCACGAGCTGCTAGCTGCTTTTCCAAGCCCTATTGTTCTTGTCCAATGCTTTCTCTGACAGCCATTTTAAAATCTTTGTGATTGACCAAACTCCAGGGAACAATTTTATTAATAAAAGTACTGTCTTAAGGTGTGTGAATATTTTCCACAGAGCTCCTCGATTCCGGTGTTGTCCACGTGCTTTCCATCTCAATGCAGCCTTTCGTGGCTCTGGGCCCATTTTAAAACATTGTAGACAATTCACATCACCCAATTCTTCGTCCACGATGTGGACCAATATTTCCCGATCTTCAGGGACAATAGGGGAATTTTGCAAACCCCTGCACCCCTGAATTACCGCCGGACGCTATATCCGACGCTATGTCCGACGGGGTCAGGGGGGCGTACCTGCGGCCAGGGAGGCGCAATTTAAAGGCGAAGTGCGGGGCAGCCATTTTTGTTGCTGGCCTGGCCTGGCAGCACCTGCCTGCGCTCCCGTCCCAGACCTCCTGAAACACCCCCCCTGCAGAGTGCTGGCTGCACTCCAAGAGCCCGGCACTTCTCTTGGGTGCCAGGCTCTTTTGCCTGCACTCCCGATCCCCAGGGGCCCAGCTGGGCCCCAGGTCGTGCTGCACAAGGCCCCTCCCCTTTAAGAAGGGGAGGAAGGCTTGCAATACCGTGGCGTGATGTGCCGCAGCGTGTGGCGCTGCAGCACATAACACCGCAATATTCACTTGCAGCGCCCCAAGAGGGATGCAGGGCGCTTCCAGTAGCGCCCCGCTTCCCCCTTGGGGCACAACCACTCAAGTTCCAGTGCAGGGGCGTTTACTTTCTGGGGCGCTAAAAGTAGCGCCCCGGCAAAGTTAGCACCCCAATTGGGGCACTACTCAATTTTTAGCCCCAAAACCTTTTGTAAGGAGATGAGGAAGGTTCCGCAAACCTATTATTAAACTGGATTTGTAGTTCATTTGTAGCATTTGTAGTTGATTTAGAAGAAAAAAGCCAGGAGTTTTTGTTACGTGGTACATGTAATGCTGGGAAAGATGGGACCATAGTTTTGTTATATTTAAGAGGGGAATATGTACATTTTTTAAGGGGTAAGCAGTATAATGTGTTATCACATGGTTTGTCACATGGTTTAGTATAAGCATGCTCTGTTCTCTGGCCTAGTAAACAAGCACCTTGACTAGCAATTCATCGTGTCTCTGTCCTTCATTTGTTCTACCCTCATATATTACACTGCTCTTTCCCCACAGCCCTGTACATTTTCCCCCTTCAAGTATATATCCAATTCCTTTTGAATGTTACTATTGAAACTGCTTCCACCACCGTTTCAGGCAGTGCATTCCAGAACAACTCGCTGCGTAAAAAAATGTTTCCTCATGTCACCTCTGGTTCTCTTGCCAATCACCATAAATCTGTGTCCTCTGGTTACCGACCCTTCTGCTACTGGAAACCGTTTCTCCTTGTTTATTCTATCAAAACCATTCTTGCTTTTGAACACATCTATCAAATCTCCTCTTAACCTTCTCTGCTCCAAGGAGAACAACCCCAGCTTCTCCACATAACTGGTACCATTCTAGTAAATAAAAACAGAAAAAGCTGGAAATACTCAGCAGGTCAGGCAGCATCTGTGGAGAGAGAAACAGGGTTAACGTTTCAGGTCAATGACCTTTTGTCAGAACTGGAAAAAGCTGGAGATGGAACAGGTTTTTTAAGCAAGTGCAGGGGCAGGGAAAGGGGGGAGGGGAGGAAAGAACAAAAGGGAAGGTCTGTGATAGGATAGAAGGCAGGAGAGATTAAGAGGCAAAAGGGATGATGGTGAAAGGCAAAAGGAGATAGTAATGGGACAAGTTAAGAAACAAAAGATGACTCTAGATGAAGTGTAAATGGCATGTGGGAGAGAGAAAAAAATAAATAAATAAATAAAATAAATGGAAAAAAAGGATAGGGGCCGAGGTTATGGTCTGAAATTGTTGAACTCTGTGTTGAGTCCAGAAGGCTGTAAAGTGCCTAATCGAAAGATGAGGTGCTGTTCCTGGAGCTTACATTGAGCTTCATTGGAACAGTGCAAGAGGCCGAGGACGGTGAGGTCTGAGTGGGAGTGGAGTGGAGAATTAAAGTGACAGGCAATCAGAAGCTCAGGGTCATGGAGGTATTCTGCAAAGCGGTCACCCAATCTGCGTTTGGTCTCCCCAATGTAGAGGAGACCGCATCGTGAGCAGCGAATACAGTATACTAAATTGCAAGAAGTACAAGTAAATCGCTGTTTCACCTGGGAAGAGTGTTTGGGGCCCTGGACAGTGGGAAGGGTGGAGGTAAAAGGGCATGTGTTGCATCTCTTGTGCTTGCATGGGAAGGTGCCGGGTGAAGGGGAAGGGGTGTTGGGGGTGATAGAGGAGTGGACCAGGGTGTCGCGGAGGGAGCGCACCCTTCGGAATGCTGAAAGGGGAGGTGAGGGGAAGATGTGTTTGGTGGTGGGATCAAGCTGGAGGTGGCGGAAATGGCGGAGGATGATCCGTTGAATGTGGAGACTGGTGGGGTGAAAAGTGAGGACAAGGGGAACCCTATCGTGGTCCTGGGAGGGAAGGGAAAGGGTGAGAGCAGAAGTGCAGGAAATATAATGGACACGGTCAAGGGCCGTGTCAACCACAGTAGAGGGGAATCATCGGTTGAGGAAAAAGGAAGATATGTCGGAAGCACTGGTGTGGAAGGTGGCATCGTCAGAGTAGATGCGGCGGAGATGGAGAAACTGCGAGAATGGAATAGAGTTCTTACAGGAAGCGGGGTGGGAGGAAGTGTAGTCCAGGTAGCTGTGGGAGTCTGTGGGCTTGTAGTGAATGTTTGTCAATAGCCTATCCCCAGAGATGGAGACAGAGAAGTCGAGGAAGGGAAGGGAAGAGTCGGAGATGGACCATGAGGGAAGGGTAGAAATTGGAAGCAAAGTGAATGGCATTTTCTAGTTCAGGGCGAGAGCAGGAAACAGCACCGGTACAGTCATCAATGTACTGGAAAAAGAGGTGAGGGAGAGGACCTGAGTAGGACTGGAACAAAGAATGTTCCAACTATCCCACAAAAAGGCAGGCATAGCTGGGACCCATGCGGGTTCCCAAAAACAACACCTTTAATTTGGAGGAAGTGAGTGGAGTCAAAAGAGAAGTTGTTCAATGTGAGAACAAGTTCAGCCAGGCGAAGGAGGGTGGTGGTGGATGGGGACTGGTTGGGCCTCTGTTCAAGGAAGAAGCGGAGCGCCCTCAGGCCATCCTGGTGGGGGATGGAGGTGTAGAGGGATTGGACGTCCATAGTGAAAAGGAGACGGTTGGGGCCAGGAAACTGGAAACTGTTAAAGTGACGGAGGGCCTTGGAAGAGTCGCGGATGTAGGTGGGAAGAGACTGGACAAGGGGAGAAAAAATAGAGTAGAGATAGGAAGAGATATGTTCCATGGGGCAAAAACAGGCTGAAACAATGGGTCTACCGGGGCAGTCCTGTTTGTGGATCTTGGGAAGGAGGTAGAAGCGGGCTGTGCAGGGTTGGGAAATTATGAGGTTGACGGCTGTGGAGGGAAGATCTCCAGAGGAAATGAGGTCAGTGACGGTCTTGGAAATGGTGGCTTGATGTTCGGTAGTGGGGTCATGGTCCAGGTGGAGGTAGGAGGAGGTTCAGCTATGAAGTGAGACTGGACAAGCTGGGGTTGTTTTCCTACGAGCAGAGAATGCTGAGGTGTACAAAATTATGAGGGGCATAGATAGGGTAGATAGAAAGGAACTTTTACCCTTAGTAGAGGGGTCAATAGCCAGAGGGCATAGTTTCAAGGTAAGGGGCAGGAGGTTTAGAGGGGATTTGAGGAAAAACTTTTTCACCCAGAGGGTGGTTGGAATCTGAAACTCACTGCCTGAAAGGGTGGTAGAGGCAGGAATCCTCACAACATTCAAGAAGCATTTAGATGAGCACTTGAAATGCCATTGCATACAAGGCTTCAGACCAAGTGCTGGAAAATGGGATTAGAATAGACAGGGCTTGATGGCCAGTGCGGACATGATGGGCCGAAGGACCTCTTTCTGTGCTGTATAACTATGGGAGAAAAATTCAGTTGGTTTGCGCCTCCCGTTAGCGCCTTAAGAGAGCACTAATGGGGCGCAAAGCAACTAGCGCCCGTGCGCAGCGATGTTTGTGCCGCTCACGAAATTAACTAGACATTTTGCGACGGCGCTAAACACTACCACCACGATCTCTTGCGCCAGCAGATCATGACGTTAGTCAAGTGCGCAACGCCCCGGTAGCCCCCGGACCGGATATTGAGTGGCGCCCCCTGCCTTTCCGCTAGCAACGACAGGTTGAGGGGAGCATTTTACAGTCAGGAAGGGACTGGGGGAGCGCTATTTAAAGGCGACCGCTTCCTGCCTTTTTTTGTTGGTGACATTTTTGCACTATGCATTCTGAGAGAGAGAGACTTCTGGAGAGATTCAATGCTGTGTGAAGGAGTTTTGGGTACTGAGCAGCACTTTGCAAGTTCATTTTGATTTGCCCTTCCTTGTATCGATTTAGAAGACACTGTGGGGGCTGCACTCTGGGACTCTCCATTGTTCTTTCCAGCAGATTTGATGTACAGGTCTCTCCAGGCCGAGATTCAAGGCTGCAATGAGCAGGATGTGAATGGAGAGCAAGATCAACCCTCCCCTTTAAGAACTGGCCGGCACCAGTGTGTCTGTGTTCCATTGCTGACTGACATCACATGAGCTTCGCCAGCGCTCTGAGGCAGCACCTTGCTCCTCGGCCTTTGCGCCTTAAGACAGTTGTGAAGCGCCTGATTTAGCGCTCCAATCACCTCCAGGGGCAATAAAAGCCAAGTTTGCAGTCGGACGTGATAATTAGCACCAGGCGCTAATCTTTGCGCCCAGCCAATAATTGCACCCCAAACGGGGCGATACCGAATTATTCCCCATAGACTCTATTCAGTTAGAATACTGTGCCCAGTTTTGGCCTCCTCACATGGTGGGTGATATTGAGGCTTTGGAAAGGGTGCAGAAGAGGGCTACTAGATCAATTCCCTGTTTAAGGCATCTTAGCTATCAAGATAGGCTAAAAGAGCTGAGACTCTACATTTTAGAGAAGCATAGACTTAGTGGGGGGGTGGTGATCTGATCGCGATTTCTAAGAAGGGAATAGATTGTGTTCCAGTTGACAGTTTGTTCCAATTAAATAGGTTAGGGAGGACCAGGGGTCACAATTTTAAGATGTGCAAGGCCAGATCTAGGTTAGATGTCAGGAGGTGGGTTTTTTCCCAGAGAATAGGGGGGCACGGTGGCATAGTGGTTAGCACTGTTGCCTCACAGCGCCAGGGACCCGGGTTCAAATCCGGCCTCGGGCGACTGTCTGTGTGGAGTTTGTACATTCTCCCTGTGTCTGCGTGGGTTTCCTCCGGGTGCTCCGGTTTCCTCCCACAGTCCAAAGATGTGCGGGTTAGGTTGATTTGGCTATGATAAATTGACCCTTAGTGTTGGGGGATTAAATACGTGGGGTTACGGGGATAGGGTGGGATATGTGTCGGTGCAGGCTCGATGGGCCGAAATGGCCTCTATCTGCACTGTGGTGATTCTGTGATAGTGGACCTCTGGAACAGGCTGCTGGCTAGTGCAGTGGACGCCGATTTGCTGAATGCCTTCAAGCGAGAGCTCGCCTGCTTCTTGCTGGGGCAGAGATCACCTCATACACAAGGTAGGCACTGCATAGAATTATCAGGGCCAGAGTGATCTCCTGGACTTGTTTTCATTGCCTAGGGGGGTCAGAGAGGAATTTCACAGACAGTTTTCCCCAAATTGGCCTGTGTTTTTATCTGTTTTTTTGCCTCTCCCGGGAGATCACATGGCTCCGGGTGGGGTGGAGTGTATAGATGGCGATACACAAGGTATCACAATTGTGTGGGACAGGCTGCACGGACCAGAGGGTCTTTTCCTGTCCATCTTTGTTCGTATGTTCGTAAGATTGGAAGGAAAAACCCCTTGTGCCTGCGATTACAGCTAAAGAGCATCTAATATAACTTTACAAACATCTATTTTAAACATCTCAACCATGTAATGGAAGACTCTTGCTAAATGACCACATGTCCGTTCCTCTCTCAGCAGTGTTTCTGCTCTCTGGCACTTTCATTTTAATCAGCAGCAGGTGTCAAGTGCTCTCCTTTGCCCGCCTGGACACGGAGAAAGTCATCAGGTGTCATTACATTTGATACCTGATCTGCTCTCCGGCATAGTTGCAAATGAAATTGTGAAGTGTGAGCCTAAAGTATCAGGGAGCAGTGGGAGTGTTGACTGTAACACCAGCTGCTTCTGCTCATTAGTTTAATCACTTTGACTTTTTGATTAACATCCAGAGCAAAATATGATAAAAAGTTTGAAACTTTATTAAGCTCATGTTCAAATAAGAATTCTTTTGATATTAAATTGCTTGTTTAAGAATAAATCAGAGAATAATTCTATTTTTTTTATCATGGCAATTGAAGGCACTGACCTCTGCTTTTCATAAAATCATAGAATCCTTTGCGCCCCGTTAGCTGTTAACAGGGCGCAAAGGGCTTATTGTTCGGGGGGGGGAAAGCGCCTCCCGAGAAATTTGGCGGGGCGTTGCTGAGGCGCTACCCGATAGCGCCGCTCCCCCGCTGGTACCCCGCCCCGGGCTGCTGCACCACTGCATCATCGCTATGCACCACGACCCCTTAGCGTCACACGGCGGAAATTCGGCTGCGCCCCATGAGGCTGCTGCAGGCGGTGTCAGCACCAGCCTTGCGGGTCGCAAACCGAGCCGATCTCCACTTGCGGGGCGGTATTTAAAGGGGAGGTGCGGCCACGACCCGCGCCGCCATTTTCTTTTTATGGCCGACCACCAGGCCCTCCGTGGTGGGTTGTGGCATGGTCCTGGCCGCCATCACGCAGCCCGACACTGCGTCTTGGTGCCAGGCTGCAGCCGTGGCAGCAGGCCACCCTGGTGGCCTAGCGTGGGCTATCAGACCCCCTGCAGTGTGTGTAATGGCCCTCTCCTTTAACTGAAGAGGAGGGGCGTTGAAATGCGGCAGCGTGCCGCGGAGCCTCCGCGGAGTGCTGTCAATTGCGCCCCGACATCGCCTCGGTTACCACCCCACCAGGAAGTGGAGCGCCCGAGATTGCACTCCACTTTCTGTGCGGGGTGGTAAGCCGAATTTAGCGGCCGAGGCGATAATTCCGCGCTGAGCGCTAAATGTCCGGCCTAAACTCGGTTACCGCCCCCAAACGGGGCGTAACCAAATTTCACACTCATAGAACCCTCACAGCACAGAAGGAGGCCTTTTGGCTCATCGTGTCTGTGCCAGCTCTTTGAAAGAGCTATTCCCACTCATCTGTCCTTTCCCCATAGCCCTGCAAATTTTTCCTTCAAGTATTTATCCAATTCCCTTTTGAAAGCTACTATTGAATCTGCTTCCACCACCCTTTCAGGTAGTGCGTTCCAGATCATAACAACTCACTGCACAAAAAAATTCTCCTTTCCCCTCTGCTCCTTTGGCTAATTACCTTAAATCTGTGTCCTCTGGTTACCGACCCTCCACCAGTGGAAACACTCTATCAAAACTATTCCTAACCGATGAGCCAGGACTGCTCAAATAACAGTTTGACAATGTGGGAGAAACTTTGGGAAGGTGATCTCAACACACAGCTCTGCACCTTTGTTATTTTGTATTCGTCGTCGTACGTGTCTTCATACTGTTCCCTTTGGGGAACTGTATGAAGTGGTGGAAGAATTTCTGGCCGCGATTAACGCTCCTTCCGTGACCGTAACCATCTTCGTACCAGCCATTAGGGTGGTTAGTCCTATGGCGGGAGGGTTTTAACGGGCTCCCACAACCAATACGAGGGTGGGGGCCACCCACACCCACGGACACAAGTATCCCGCTGGATGTCAACCCAGAATTTAGAGCCGGAGCTCCGACTCCACTTGCCGGGACTGTCTGGAGCGGGGTTCGAAACCCTACGCCTTCTGGCCCAACGGCAGGGATGCTACTGCTACGCCAAAGGCCCACTCCTGTTATTTTGTATTAAGAAATACAAATAATGTGTTGCAAAAACAAACTGACTAAATCAAATGCAGCATAATGGAATGTCGGAGATTGTAAACTTCTTTTCGTGACAGTACAAGCAGATTTTAAATATACTTTCATTAAAAGAAATTAAATTATCCACCTTACATTTTCCCACATGGAGTATTTGATTCAGTGTTCAGCAAACCACCAGAACTGATTAGTAACTTGGAAGTGGGGTGCACACATGGGATCTAATAATCAGTGCACAGTTAGATTTGGTATATATGAAAGGAGAAAGCCAAAATAGATCAGTATAAATGTGCACAACTTTAAGAACTAAGAAAAGAGGGGCAACATATTCTAAAAATGAAACTTAAGTACCTCTCATTGGAAGGATTTATCTACAATAAGAATCTATATATATAAATCGGTACATCTGTCTGTCTGTCTGTCTGTCATTCTATCATTCTGTCATTCTGTCTGTCATCGCCTGTGCGTCTGTCGGGCTATGCGCTCGAAAGTTACAGGGCGTACCTACGCGCGCGTTACCTCCAAAGAAAGCTTACGCTTCCGAGACAGTTTTAAGCGTATTTACGTTTCGGCCGGGCTAAAATCGCGCCCGCGGTATCCCAAAAACCTTCAACGTTCCGCTCATTAGCATCTCATTATCCGCTCATTAGCGACAGAGTGACCTCGAGCTCGACCAATCGAACGCCGGGTTGCTGGCGTGTGCTGCCGGGCCAATCGGTGCGTGTGTGGCCGGGCCTTATCGTTCTGACCGAGGTGAGTCGCCGCCATCTTGATTCCAAACTTTTCCTTTCTTTTTCCCGCTTTCTGCGTCTTTAAAAAAAACGTTGCTTTTAAAACACATATTGTTTTTAAAAAAAATGATTTAGAAACGAATTAACTTATCTAATCTCATTAATTTTCCTACCTTTCCCCGTTTTTCCAGGTAGGCCTCGAAGCCTCGGCTTCTCCTTCGCACCCACGCCCGAGCTAGGCACCTCCCGGCCCCACTCGAAGGCTGGAGGGCCGAGCCTCAGCCCAGCACCGCTAGGGTGCGCGCGCAGCAGGAGCTGAGACGCGGCGTCTCTCTCTGGCTCGGCCGGGGGGCGGGGCTTGCTGAGCGTCAAGCGTCACCTGGCAACCGGCTCCCCGGCCATCTCGCACAGCCGCAATCGGCGGTCTTCACCTCGGGGGGTGGGGGCGCGATCCTCGGGGGGGGGCCGCGACTCTCGGGGGGGGCGCGACCCGGGGGGGCCGTGACCCTCGGGGGGGGGCGCCAAGCGTCACCCTGGCAGCCGGCCCCCCGGCCGTCTCGCACAAGCCGCAATCGGCGGTCTTCACCTCGGGGGGGGGGCCGCGACCATCGGGGGGGGGCCGCGACCCTCTGCGGGGGCCGCGACCCTCGGGGGGGGCCCCCCGCCCCCCCTCCCCCCCTCTCCTTCCCCCCCTTCCCCCCCTCCCCCCCTTCCCCCCCTCCCCCCCTTTCCCCCCTCCCCCTCCCCCCTCCCCCCTCCCCTTCCCCCCCTCCCTTCCCCCCCTCTCCCCCCCTTCCCTTCTCCCCCTCCCCCTTCCTTCCCCCCCTCCCCCCTTCCCTTCCCCCCTCCCCCTTCCCTTCCCCCCCTCTCCCCCCTTCCCCCCTCCCCCCTTCCCTCCCCCCTTCCCTTCCCCCCCGCCCTCCCTTCCCCCCCCTCCCCCTCCCTCCCTCCCCCTCCCTCCCCTCCCCCTCCTCCCTCCTCCCTCCCCCCCTCCTCCCCCTCCCTCCTCCTCCTCCCTCCCCCCTCCTCCCCCCACCCCTCCCCCCCCCAGTCGCTCTCTCTCTCTCTCTTCCAACAACAACATGCCTCGAAAAAGCCTCGGCACCGCCGGGCACTTCAGCTAGTATTAACATAATGGCCCGTATTTTCCGATCACAGGCCTCCCCGCGGCAGAGGCCTGCGATCTGGAAAAATCTGCGCCCTTACCTGAGGGCTCCCGGGACGCACAGTTCCGATCCTGGGCCTCTCCAAACTCCAAGTGCGCAGGGCCCACGTATCCCAGAGGTGCAGGTAGTTTGCAGCATCCCTGGGATCATGTGGGCCATGGGGAGCCAATCACAGAAGGGAATCTCCCTTCATATGTTTGACAGGAAGACCTGTCAAATATATGAATGGAGATCATTGAAAAACATAGTAAAACTTTAAATACATTTTTTTTTTAAATCACATTTTTAAAATGACTTGAAATTACAATAATTAAGGCTTAGAAATTGGTATAGCCCGCTTGGGGCGTTAGAATTGGCAGAGCGCAAATTTTATAGCCAGACGCAACTTATCAACACCTCGTGCGATATTGGGTTGCAGCGCCCCAAAGGTGATTGAGGCGCGAGTTCAGGCGTTACACGGGGCACCTAAGGCGCTAACATGCCGGCGCAACCCAATATCGGGGTGTCCAGCCACAGCGCAGGTGCTCTCAATTACCCATGACCACGAGACTTCCAGGCGCCGGCCAGCTCTTAAAGGGGTGGGTCAGGCAGCTCCAGCATCCACAGTCTGCGCCTTGTAGGCCTGCAAATCGGTGCAGGCCGTTCTCTGGCACAAAAAACTTGGAGCATATGGAGAGCGTGAGGCAGAGAGCAGAGCGCTTCACCAATGAGTCTCTGAAGGAATTGGTGGCCGCAGTGGAGCGCCGGCGAGATGTCCTCTACCCCGACAATGGCAGGAGGCCTAATCATAAGGACTACCGACGAGCTTGGAGGGATGTTTCTCAGAGGGTCAACTCCAGCAGCATGGCGACCAGTGCAGTACAGGAAGAAATTCAATGACCTCACTCGGGTCGTGAGGGTGAGTGGAGTTAATGTAAACTTATGCATCCCTCCATTAGCACCTGACTTTATGGCTACAGGGTGTGCTATGCCCCACTGGCCATCTGTCAGCAAGCACCCATGGCCCTTTCTGACCACACACATGCACACTTGACTCAGGGCATCATGTAAGGGCTGGTCCACCATGGGGGGCATGAGATGATAACCCAGGGCATCATGTAAGAGCTGTTCCACCATGGGGGCATGAGATCATCATTCAGGGCATCATGTAACATCACTTCCCGTCCTTTGCCCTGCAGGCCAAGCTGGCGAGAAACCGCAAGGAGCAGCTTCGCACCAGAGGAGGCCGTCCTCAACTGGAGCCTCTGACGGATCTCGAGGAGAGAGTCCACCAGATTGTGGGAGGACGCCTGAGTGGTCCTGTCACCACTGCAGCTGCCGACCCCATTGTCCACAGCGATGGTAAGGTTCTCTACTATTACAGCTGTCACCTTCCAGTTGTTTCCCCCGCCAGCATGCTTTCTCAATGTGGAGCCATGTCATAGCATTGCCGCACTGTTGCATCCCTTGCTGCCAAACTGTCCTTTTGCTAAAGCCACTCTTCAACCTCCCTGCTTTCAGATGCTGCATCACCAGCTCGGGAGCCGGCCCCTCAAGCTGCCAGTGCCAGTGCCAGTGCCTCCGGAGGCGACAACCAGGAGGAAGCCGGACCATCCGTGCCAGCCTCAGGGGAGCCACCGCATCTGGAGACTGGGGATAGTAGTTCCCTTGAGGGGAGGGGGGGGTGCTCTGATGAGGAGCCAGTTGCAGGAACCAGCGGCCTGCAGCAACGCGCGGGGGGTAGGGACGCTCGGGGGCCGCCTCCCCGGAGGGCGAGGCAGGCCACCATGACTGCTGCACAGAGTGCAGAGGAGGTGCGTAGCCTTGCCGAGATGAGTGCCCAGGCCCGGCTCAGGCACACTGAGCTGATGGCTGTAGTGGGGAGGATGCCTGAGTCGATCGACACACTGGCAAAGAGTGTGCTGGACTTTGGGGCAGCAATGGAAAGGACTGTCCAGGGCTTCAGCCAGCAATGGAAAGGTCTGTCCAGGGCTTGTCCGAGGCAGTGGAAAGGTCTGTCCAGGGCTTGTCCGAGGCAGTGGAAAGGTCTGTCCAGGCCTTGTCCGAGGCAGTGGAAAGGTCTGTCCAGGCCTTGTCCGAGGCAGTGGAAAGGACTGTTCCGGCCTTGTCCGAGGCAGTGGAAAGGACTGTTCCGGCCTTGTCCGAAGCAGTGGAAAGGACTGTCCATGGCTTTTCCCAAGCACTGGCACCTGCCACGCAGGTCCTCACTGCTGCCACGGAGTCACTTGCTGGCCTCGTCCACACGCAAATTGAGGCCATGCGAACACTCTCTGCTGCCACCCTAGCTGCATCAGGCAGGATCACCCCAGGCCCTTGCAGCACCACAGCAGGCCATGAATCTGTGGAGCAGTCGATTGTGGCGTATGATCCTGTGTGGCCCCGTCAGAGTGCTAGTGTTTCGGCCGACCATGGTGCAGGTGTCCTCTCTCTGCATGTGAGCAGTCCTGATGCCACCGCTGGCACGTCAGCAGAGCAGCTGCCACCACCTGCGCGGCAGACTGCTAGCAGACATGCCCAGTTGGAGCAGCCTGCTTGCGGGACCTCCAAGCCCAGAGGTCGTCCAGGCTGTCCCTCAGGGGCTTCAGCACTTCCAGACACTCAGCAGGCGTCCCCCAGCCTTGACGCAGCCACCAGGGTCCAATTACGGAGGAGCTGCAGGAAGGGACGGGGCCGACCCCGTAAGAGGAGTCGGTCTCCATCAAGGGGTCACCAGTAGAGGGAGTTGCTAAGACGTCTCTTTTTCCGGATTTAAGGCCGTCCACACCTGCTGTGTTTGTTTGTTATGGTTTGGTTAGTTTCGCCGGGTTGCCAGACAGTTATGTTAGTTTGTTAGTTATGATTTCTGTTACCATTACGTTGTCATGCTGGAAGGAAGCACTTGTTTGAAAATAAAGAAAACTTTTTATTTACAATCGAGCTGTTCACTATTTACAATCATCGAGGCCTTCATAGGCTTACAGCGAACCGAAGGGCGCTGTTCGAATCACAGCCACCATTCCGTCCGAGGGGCCTAGAACCGAGTCCTTATGAGCCTCTGACGAATGGCCCTTCCAGTTTCTGGAGCCCTCCCATCTTCCTCCTCCTCCTCCTGATCCTCCTCGCCCGCATGCTCCTCCTCCTCCTCCTCCTCCTCCTCGTCCGCCTGCTCTGCTGGACCTTGAGGGTCGGCTGGCATTGGCTGGGTGCGTCGAATGGCCAGGTTGTGGAGCATGCAGCAGACAACAACGATGCACGCCACATGCTCCGGCGAGCACTGTAGGGCGCCCCCTGAATGGTCCAGACAACGGAAACGCTGCTTCAGCACACCAATTGTGTGCTCCACAATGTTCCTGGTGGCCTGATGGCTGTTGTTGTAATGCTCTTCTGCCAGGGTGCTGGGCAAACGGAGCGGGATCATGAGCCATGGGCAGAGAGGATAGCCCTTGTCGCCCAGAAGCCAGCCTCGTGGGTGAGCCGGGGCCTCAAAAAGGTCAGCCACTGAGGTCTGCCGCAGGATGAACGCGTCATGGCTGCTGCCAGGGAATTGTGCGTTCACCGCCATGATCATCTGCCGGTGATTACAGACCAGCTGCACATTAAGGGAGTGGAAGCCCTTTCGGTTACGGAACTGCTCCAGATTCTGTAATGGCGCCCGCAAAGCCACGTGTGTGCAATCAATGGCCCCCTGCACCATGGGGAAGTCCGCAATAGCCGCGAAGCCCTGTGCGCGCTCCCCCTGCTCCTCCAGTGTCACAGGGAAGGTGATTATTTCGCGCCTCCTTTTGTAGAGGGCAGCTGTCACTTGCCGGGTGCAGCAGTGCACCGCAAATTGAGAGATATTTGATATGTCTCCAGCTGCTGCCTGAAACGATCCGCTGGCGTAAAAGTTGAGCGCAACAGTGACTTTCACGGCCACCGACAGAGAGGTCCTGCACCGCATCCGTGGCTGCAGATCCCCAGCAAGCAGGTGGCACAGCTCAGTGACAACATCCTTACCAAATCTGAGCCTTCGCAGACACTGCTCCTCCGACATGGTAAGGTAGGAGACCTGCTGCCTGAAAACCCTGGCAGCGTATGGTTGGATTTGGCGACGTCCATTGGCCCTCCTCCTTCTGGCCAATCCCGGCCCTCTCTCCCTCCGTCTCTGTGCCCTTGCCAGTTGTTCAGCCAGGATGACGTTCCCCTCCAAAGCAGCTCCCATTATTCTGGCCGACGAGTAAGACGCAGTCAGCTTTCTGGATCCAGCTGTTCTGGACAGGGCTGAAGGTCCCAAGGCTCCTCTGGCTCAATAAGAACAAGTTTGTGTAACTGAAGGTCTGCAACTCTCTCCAGCAGCGAGCAGTATGGCCAGGCCAAATGGCTGCTGGTTTTATACTAGTGCTGTCCCCTTTAAAGAGCGCCCCCCGAGTCCGAGAAGGACCTGGTAACGTTCCATCCAACTGTCACTAATAGCGCCAGGCGGAACGGAGGGGTGCGCCACTGAATTTCCGGTACGGGGCGCCAAAAAGGCGTTGCACAATGAAATGACGTCATTATCTGGCTGCGCCCGCGAGCAGGCGCAAAGACTTAGCGCCGGCGCTAACAGGCTACTCAATATGGCAGCATGCGCTAGGATCACTGCGCACGTCCAAAAATTGGGTAACGCCCCAAATCTCGGGCTCTTTAGGCGCTAATCGCTGGCGCAACCAACCGAATTTCTAGGCCTAAGTATTTTAAACAAAAATTACATTTTTTGAAAAAAATAATTAAAGTTTTTTACGGGGCTAAAAATAAACTTACCTTTTTTTAGAAGTATTTTTAAATGATAAATCAGTGAAAAAATTTTTTTTTAAAACTTTTTTTCTACTCTTACCCTGGGGCCTGCTTTTACCAGGCATAAGAATTGTAAGGGTTTTCTGCGGGCAGAGGGTCTCCAAAAAGCGGAACTATCCGCCCGCAAAGGCCCTTCTCCAGGGCAGCTGACAGATCGGAAATACCGGTTTTCAGCGCATGCACAGTGCATGCCTGAAACCGGCATTTCCGATGTCCCTACGGGTGGGTGCACAGCATGTGCCCACCTGTAGGGATCGGAATATCCGGCTCAATAACACATTTTGGGATAACATAGAATTACATAGGGGGAGAAATTCATTATAGCCCCGTTTGGGGTGCTAAAACTTCAAAAGCTGAAAAATTAGCGCCAGGCGTTAATGATGATAGGCTCCTGCAAAATTCAGTTGTAGCTCTCCAAGAGGGTAGAGGAGCACTTTACCAACTGCTAACCACTTCTCTTAGGGCGCTGAAGTCGGAGAGCGGGGCGGTACCAGCAGAGCGCGAGACAATTTGCAACGCATTCCAGAGGGCACTCTTTAGAGGCTGCTTCCCTTGCTTAAAGGGAAGGGACAATACTGCACCAGAAGCTATTTGTCAGCACTGCAGTCTTGCAAGGCGACTGCCAATACAGCCCCAAACACTGTCACCAAGTGGAGGACTTGGACATCCTGCAACAATGAAAGATTGACAACTTTGCGCAGGCACCAAACTGGTGCAAATAATAACGGTTATTATCTGAAAAGCATTCACTTTAATTACCGCTCCTGAAGCAGCCATCCGACTTCAGAACGCCTCCTCTTGCTGGCGTTGTCAGCGTGAGGTGATAATGCAGGGGGCGAAAGTCAATTTCACATCTGGGGCGGTAATGGGGCGCTGCGCACTTGATGACATCACGATCTACAGGGCGCTAGAGACCGAGGCGGTAAGTGTTAGTGCCAGCGCAAAACCACCAGGGAAGTTCGCGGGCGTCGCTGATTTCGCCGCGCCCGGTCGGTAACCCCTTAGCGCCCCGTTACCGCCCCCCGCAGGCGCTAACGGGAGGTGCAAAGCAGCCGAATTTCTAGCCCTATAGAATATACAACTCAGAAACAAGCCATTCGACCCAACTGGTTCATGCTCACATGAGCTTACTCCCACCCCTGAGGTACTAGTGTGAAATTTATGAATGAAAGAAGGATGATTATGAGTAAAACTCAGTGTAAGATGATATATTGGGCCATAGAACAGGCCATTTGTATATGTGGAAAATATGAACATTTATTTTTTAATACGCATTGTTTTACTTTGTTAAGTTTTGCACTTAAATAGGTGAGAGCTGATTATGCCAGGAAATTGAATTTTTAACTATTTTTGTCTCCAGTATCATATTAAAGACTGCCAGATGCTTACCAGGGAATGTTAGCATTGTGGTTATGTTACTGGACTAGTAATCCAAGAGGCATAGATTTAAAAATGTAAGAGATATGAGTTCAAATCCCAGCATGTACAGCTGGGGAATTTAAATTCAGTTAATTGAATAAATCTGGAATTTAAAAAAAAGCTAGTCTCAGTAATGGTGACCATGAAACTAGCGGATTGTCAAAAAAAAACATCTGGTTCACAAATGTCCTTTAGGGAAGGAAATCTGCTGCCCTTACCTGGCCTGGCCTATATGTGACTCCAGACCCACAGCAATGTGGCTGACTCTGAAATCGTAACAAACCGCTACGACAAAGTCAGCATTGTGGGAGTACCTTCATGACAAGGACTGCAGCGATTCAAGAAGGCGGCTCACCACCACCTTCTCAAGGGCAATTAGGGATGGGCAATAAATGCCAGCCTTGCCAGCGACGCCCACATCCCATGAATGAATACATTTTTTAAAATGTTGGAAAATTAATGAGTGATTCACACTCCTCAGCATGAGACAGCAACCCGTGTGTCTAACATCCGGGCCTGCACTCCTACTTTACACCAGTAGTGCTAATTTGTCAAACCTGCGTTATTGCTCCATATTCACATTCAGTTCAGTCTAAATTCTAACACATGCTTACATTGGTGGTTTTAAATGTGGTACAAGAAATATTTTGGGCTAGATTTTGCCATTGGGGGCGGGCAGGGGGGCATGTCAGGTGGTCGTTATGTCAGGATCCCAACTCCGAAGTAAAGTGGAAAAAAAGTGCGATTTTGGCCTAATTGGGCACTTGTATTCCAGCGTGTGGGAACCCCTGGACCAATGAGTCTTTTCATTACAGAAACTCGCTTCCGATGACGTCATCAATGCTGCTGGATTTAAAGCCTGCAAGCAGCCTTGCTTCTTTTTCAGCCTTTCAACTTTGTGACCATTGTTCTGAGTGATTCCTTCTGCAAGTATGTCCAGCTTTAGGCCAAAGTGTGCACCTAGATTTGATGAGGCCTCCCTCCAAGCTCTGGTGGAGGGAGCAAGAGCAAACAAGGAGGTGCTCTTTTCTTCCTCAGGCAGGAAAAAGCCTCCACAACAGACTAAAGCTGTGTGGTTGCAAGTGGCACAGGAGGTCAATGCTATTTCTATGTGCAGCAGAACCCATTCCCTCTCTCTCTATGTTCACATTCACTGAACTAACATAGAAACATAGAAACATAGAAGATAGGAGCAGGAGTAGGCCATTCGGCCCCTCGAGCCTGCTCTGCCATTCAATGCGATCATGGCTGATCATCCAAGTTCAGTACCCGGTCCCTGCTTTCTCCCCATACCCCTTGATCCCTTTAGCCTTAAGAAATATATCCAACTCCTTCTTGAATATATTTAATGTATTGGCCTCTACTGCCTTCTGCGGTAGAGAATTCCACATTCGACTATGCAGCCCTCACACTCCCTATCACTGTTATGCAATGCCAACAACTTACAACACACAGGGAGGGCCCTTGGTCTTGGCACCTCACTCCATCTGTGTCTCCTCCTAAGCATCTATGATATGGATTCTCTACACTCACTCCTTCATTCTTTCTCAAACTCCACTTGTCTCCCGCATTGCAGGAAAAGAGAGCCCACAATAAGAGGGAAAGGGCGAGGACAGGAGGAGGGCCACCCTCAATAGTTCAACTCATCAATACAGAGGAGGTGGCCCTGGAGATCGTGGGAGTGGAGGACGATGCACAAGTGGGGGACGGACAGACAGGCGCATCACAACAAGCTGTTGACAGAATAGTTTTGCATCTCTCTCATTGACATTGCATGAGTGACTGATAATGATTCTGAAGCTCTAACAGATTGACTTATGATCATCTGCACAATTCAATGTGCAAGCAACCTTTATTGCACATCTCTAACTCTTTCCTTTACTCCCCCACAGGATCATCGAGAGCCCCCATCCCCACAGTCCAGGAGGAACAGCCTGAGCTTGAAAACTCCTCAGAGGAAGCTGCAACCTCTGAGGGCGCAGGGTCAGCAGAATTCAGCGCATCCAGCACCAGCGCAGACACTCACACCTCGGTGGTACCTTTGCGAGATAGTGCAGTGTTGTCATTGGTGTATCACAGCTCACAAGTGAGCATCAGCAGATGGTGGGGACAGGGACAGCAGTGGAGAGTCCTCGTCGGAGGGCGCAGGACTCTGCCAGCTCGGTTCAGCTTGTAAGGGATGGTGTGTGGGTTGTTTGTCAGCTTCACCTCTGCCTCCTTTGAGCAGTTTGAATCGCTCCCACTCCCTTTTGTTTTAGACTTTGGACTTATTTGGGGGTTGTAATGAACTTGCAACAGACACCTGGGTTGGTCAAAAGAATTCAGATCTTTATTTTGAGACAGGAAAATATACAATACAATAAAACTTATACTCTAAAAGGGTGGGGAACACTCGGAATAAGAGAGGGAGAATTACAATATACAAAATCCCTTACCCTCTCAACCCCACTACACTAACTAGGCTGGAATCCAGAGGACCAGGAAATGCTCACCAAAACGACTTTCTTGACAGATTGTAGAGGTTCGCAATTTCGGGGTTCTCCTTAGTTCTGGCGGTTGGGGCTTGCCATACCCCGGACATGGTAGAAGACTGCACCTGCGTTGGGTCTTCAGTTTGGGCTGGTCCGCTGATGCGGTTAGTCGCGCCGTTGGATGTGTCGGGTGAGTACCCAATTTTCTTTCGTTAGGGCTAGTTTTAGGGTCTTTTGTGTCCAAATCTTACCCAGGGGTAAGTCAGACTAGCCTGTAGAGTGGAAACAAGTCTTTGGTTTTCGAGTTTTTCGGCGGTTGGTTTCTTGTTGGTTGCGGTGGCCCAATATCACCTGTTTGGTGGTAATATTGGTGGTTGTTGGTTTCTGGAAGCCTTTGGTTGCTGCGACTTTTCGTTCTCCTTCAGTTCCTTCAAGTCTCCGATGATGATGATCTGTTGAGCTGTACTGAACTGTTGATATTGCTGTTCTTGCTGTACTTCGCTGCCTGATGATGAACTGTCTTCTGAGCTGACTGACCACTGAAAAGGCAGGCCTCAATTATACTAATTTGGGGCCTGGCTTATCTGACCGCCAAATCTCGGGTTTCTTTGTTAAATTTGGTGGGCTCGTTATTTTTAATAGGTCTTAAAACTTTAACGAGCTTTGGGGATGGCCCATCTGAACTTAACGAGTTTCGGGGATAGTCCATCTAACTCTTAATCAGCCTTTAACTGGTTTCGGGATTGCCTTGAAACTAGTTTAAAAATGGAAAAGGTTTGTCAATCTCTTTGATTGGTTTTGGACTGTGGTTTGATTGTTGTAACCTGTAGGGCTATGCTCCTTTCTTTTGTGTTGCTGGGGGCATGTACTGTTTTATTCATGTCTCTGTGTTTTCGGCGGGAACAGGTTTCATTGTCCTTATGTAAAGCTGGGGTGGCCCAGGACATTCCCAGACTGTCCAATATCCAAACTCGGGGGCCCACCCCACCTCCCCTGTGTCACAGCCTTTTGTAAGTCTGAACATGCCTTTTAAACCAGCCAAATCTTCATGGGATTTTTATTTTTAAATCCCTTTGGCCCAATAATTCCTTAAAACAGTCCAAAATCTCTTCCTTCCTTACATTTAGGGAAAATGTGTAATTTAACTCTTTGAATTCTTCTGTTAGGCCCAACCATACATTTTATCCTTTTTACAGATTTCTTCTGTGATGTTCCAAAATCGTTTTAAATAAGGTTATTCTTCTGTTTTGGGGTTTTGCAGAATTTTGCGAACCTTACAAGCTGCATGTCGACCCTGTGCCCCTGGGACCATCCAGAAGGAGAGCAGTGCTGGAGCTCCAGGAACAGGTGCAGGAGTCTCTGGCAGGTTTTGTCCCCAGGGTTGCTGCGAGTGTGGAGTGAATGGAGGAGTACATCGCGAACATGAGCAGAGCCTTTGTGGAGGCATTGCCGCATGAACGCATCACCACAGAAAGGATGGCAACCTCCGTGGAAAGGATGGCTACCTCCATGGTAAGGCTGGCTACCTTAGAGGAGAGGATGGCTACGGTAGAGGAGAGGATGTCTATGGCCATGGAGGAGCTTAATTGGCAGGGTATTGAAAACATGGTGATTGTTCAGAATAGACTGACATCTCTTGAGGAGCAATGGTCAGCTATTGAGCAGAGAAACCAGACCTTCATGGAAGTCCTCTGGAGTAGGACTTCCAGTGCAGAAACGGGTCCTCATGGCCCCCCTAAAGTGCAGCAAGGTGCTGTCAAGACACTTGCTAGCTCTGAAGTGGGGCTGACCCATGAGAGGGATGTTGGTGGCAGAGAACAAGGAAGTGAGGGCTCCTCTCCAAGCGCTCACACAACCATGCCACTGCAAAGCCCTCAGTCAGAGCCCCACCAGAGTCCTCACCCAACTGAGATGGTCATCTCAGCCCCTGCACAGCTGCAGGAGCAGCAGACTGTTGCCGAGCCCTCACAGGCTTGCAACCTCAGAGTATGCCCGCCAAAGGTGTCGAGGCAGGACCAGCAAGAAATTGAGCAAGGGGCCTCCACATCTGCTGAAGCCACAGGGGAATCACCACGTAGGAGCACGCGTAAGAGGAAGATAAAGCACAAGTAGTCACAAGGGTAGTCACTTGGGTGTTATGTTGTGTTTATTTTTGAAAAGCCATCCGTGAATTGTGATGATAAACAAATTTGTTGGCAAACTGTTGAAGTTGTGGCCTGTGTCATTTCGAAAATGGGACTTCCACATTGAGGCGACTTGCAATTGTCAGTATGGAGGTCAGAGTGATAGGAATCCGCAGATTCTTGTCCAT
Organism: Somniosus microcephalus; assembly: GCF_052327205.1. Classification (NCBI taxonomy): domain Eukaryota; kingdom Metazoa; phylum Chordata; class Chondrichthyes; order Squaliformes; family Somniosidae; genus Somniosus; species Somniosus microcephalus. The sequence goes on from NC_140991.1 coordinate 67,923,586, forward strand.
TGTCGATGCTCTGGTAAGAAGGTGCAAGGCAAAAGTGGTTGATTGTGCAGGCTAAGCAAATCTGGTCAAGATGAGTGCGTCTCTTGCATCCCGGGCAGCAATGTGCTCACGTGCTGGTGCCGCTGGTTGATGCGCCTCCGCAACCTGTTCGTTGTTGGTGTCCTCCTCCTCCTCCTCATCTGAGGAGGCTATGCGATCAGCCACTTGTACCTCAGATAGCTGCAAGCTACAATGCTGTGCCATGTTGTGAAGTGCACAGCAGACCACGACTATTCTGGAGACCCTGGCTGCTGAGTACTGCAGGGCTCCACCTGATCTATCAAGGCATCTAAATCGCATCTTCAGCAAGCTGATGGTTTGCTCGATTATGGATCTGGTGGAAATGTGGCTGGAGTTGTAGCGCTCCTCAGCGTCATTGGAAGTGCTCCTCAATGGTGTTATTAGCCATGTCTTGATAGCCCTTGTCTCCAAGTAGCCATCCGAAAAGTTGGTCTCGCGGACAAGAGTGGAGGCACACTAGACTCGCGCAGGATGAAGGAGTCAAGGCAACTGCCAGGATACTTGGCGCAAACTTGCTAAATGTCCTTATTGTGGTCACACACCAGCTGCACGTTGAGGGAGTGGAATTCCTTGCAGTTGACAAAAATACCTGGATTGTGATGGGTTGCCTTAAGGGCCCTGCACCATTGGAAAGCCTGCCAGATTAGCAAATCCAACCACACGTGTGGTTACACTTGCTTGATCCTTGGAGAAATTGATGTAATTATGTGCAATGGCAAAGAGGGCATCGGTTACCTGCGTGATGCAAGTGTGTGCGGCCACCTGGGAGATGCCGCTGATGTCTGCTGTTGATCCCTGGAATGAGCCTGAAGCAAAAAAGTTGAGTGTGGTGGTGACTTTGATGGCCACTGGTAAGAGGCCCCTCTGGGCTGCAGGTCTTGCTGCAGCATTGCGCAGATGTCATCCACTACCTCTCGCAAAAGTCGGAGCCTCCTTTGGCACTGCTGCTCAGTCATGTTGAGGTAGCTCATCCTCTGTCTGTAGACCCTGTTTTGGGGGTATCTCCTGCGCCGACGTGCTTCCATGCGCTCGCGCCTTCTGGCCTGTGCAGCTTCAGGTGGCAGGTCAGCAGCTTGGAGCTCCTGTTGTTGCTCCTACAGTTGGTGCTGCTGGTGTTCAGGGTTCTGCTTCTGCTGCGGCTGGTCTTCGTCCGAATCTGATGTCCAGGAGGAAAGGAAATAAATGGTTCCCATGCTTCTGGTATATACCTCAGTTGAGGAAGCACTCAGTCAATGTGGGGAGAGAGGTTTCCCAGGAGGTCACACGGGAGATGGGTGTCAGCCTCAAAACTTCCACAACAATGAGTATGTCTGCTAAAAGTTCCCCAGACCTGAGACAACAAAGTTCTGCCACCTGCAAATGATCATCGGTGAAAACTCCTTTTTAATGGTGGAGCTGCAGCTGTTAGTAAGCAATCCACTTGTGAGGCTGCCAGGATTAACTGGCGTGTTCCAGAGGAGACGTGCAGCACGGGGGAAATGTCTTAAATTCAGAAAGGCCCCTCTAAATTGGAGTATGGGGCAATTAACTGGTAGTTAAGGGCCTTAAGGCCCTATCCCACCTCTTGGAGGCGGGATGGAAACGGGGTCTGAAACCACGAATGTGGGAAAATTGGTCGGAGGCGGGCTGGAGGTGGGATCGGAGCCGCCTGGTATTTTTTGCGATTTTTACAACTCACACGCCTCCAAACCCGTCTCCTCGGGCCTGGCAAAATCCAGCCCTTTGTATCTAAGTGAATATAGGGTGGGAAATTGACCCAATTTTTCTTGCAATTTTTATCACAGACGGAAAGCTATAGGTGATTTATCAACACATTGAAATTAGCTCCTTTTGTGTCTCCACACTACAGACAGCCCATTGTCACAAGTTCTTTGTGTTTTGTTTTTTTACCTCATGTTTAGGCTCACATAAACAATTCTTTGCACTCCCCTATTCTAATTTTGTGTCTCTTTTCCTTATCAAGGTAATTAATTAAAGGATGACATAGTTGATCATTATGTATTTGTGTGTGCTGCAGGGCAGTCAATATCCCATCACATTTGAGCAACATGATAGGCTTTCTTCATTGTATGCTTGTTGCTAATTTAATGTAAATCGCTACTATTTAGTTGCGATTGTGAGAAGTAATGAGCAATTGGCAGTTGCCTTGACTCCTTCATCCTGCGCCAGTCTAGTGTGCCTCCACTCTTCAGTCCGCGAGACCAACTTTTCGGATGGCTACTTGGAGACAAGAGCTATCAATAAGGACATTTAGCATGTTTGCGCCAAGTATCCTGGCAGTTGCCTTGACTCCTTCATCCTGCGCCAGTCTAGTGTGCCTCCACTCTTCAGTCCGCGAGACCAACTTTTCGGATGGCTACTTGGAGACAAGGGCTATCAAGACATGGCTAATAACACCATGGGTGCAGAACATTCTGGAGGGGGAGGGGGAACAGCCAGTTGTCGTGATACATGTTGGTACCAACGACGTAGCTAAAAAAAGGGAAGAGGTCCTACAAGTAGAATTTAGGGAGTTAGGAGCCAAGCTAAAAAGTAGGACCTCGAAGGTAGTAATCTCTGGATTACTACCAGTGCCACGTGCTAGTAAGAGTACAGAGAACAGGATAGTTAGGCTAAATACGTGGCTTGAGCAGTGGTGTAAGAGGGAGGGTTTTAAATTTTTGAGGCATTGGAACCAGTTTTGTGGTAGGTGTGACCTATACAAAAGGGACGGTCTACACCTGTGCAGAGATGGAACTGATGTTCTCGGGGTAATTTTTGATAAAGCAGTTCGGGAGCATTTAAACTAGTATGGCAGGGGGCTAGAAACCTATGTAGTGAAATAGAGGAAAGTGAAAGGCAGACAGAAATAAATGGTAAAAGGGTGAGGAACAAAAAACAAAGGGCCAAACTAATTCATAAAAAATGTGAGCATAAAAAAAGCCTGAGGGTTTTATACCTTAATGCGAGAAGCATCAGGAACAAGGTAGATGAATTAGCTGTGGAAATAGAGGTTAATAATTATGATCTAATTGGGATTACGGAAACATGGTTGCAGGGTGAGCAGGGCTGGGAGCTTAACATACAGGGGTATTCAGTATTTAGGAAGGATCGACAAAAAAGAAAGGGAGGAGGGGTAGCATTGCTAGTAAAAGAGGGGATAAATGCAATTGAAAAGAAGGATATTAACTCAGTTAATACAGAATCTATATGGGTGGAGCTAAGAAATAGCGAGGGGCGAAAAACATTAATAGGAGTGGTATATAGGCCTCCAAATAGTAAAATAGAGGTTAGGGAGGGCATCACGAGGGAAATTAGAGAAGCGTGCAATAAGAGCACAGCTGTCATCATAGGTGACTTTAACTTACATATAGATTGGACTAGCCTAATCAGTAAAAATAATGAGGAGGAGGAATTCCTTGAGTGTTTAAGGGATGGTTATCTGGATCAATATGTCGAGGAACCAACTCGGGAACAGGCTATATTGGACTGGGTACTGTGCAATGAGAAGGGACTAATCAGTAATCTTGTTGTACGGGGACCCTTGGGTCAGAGCGATCATAACATGATCGATTTCTCACTCGAAATGGAGAGCGAAGAAATTGACTCAGAGACTAAGGTCCTGAATTTAAACAAGGGGAATTATGATGCCATGAGACGGGAACTGAGTAGGTCTGATTGGACAACGTTCCTGGGAGGACTGGAGGTAGATAAACAATGGCAAACATTTAAAGATAGAATGACAAAATTGCAAAAATTGTTTATACCAATCTGGCATAAAAGGAAATCTAAAAAGGTGACTCAACCGTGGATAACAGGGGAAATTAGAGACAGCATAAAATCCAAAGATAGGGCGTATAAAATAGCCAAAAAAAGCGCCAGAGCGGAAGATTGGGAACAGTTTAAGATAGAGCAAAGGAGGGCAAAGGGCATGATCAAGAGGGGCAAAATAGCTTACGAAAACAAGCTGGCGGAAAATATAAAAACTAACTCCAAAAGCTTTTATAAATATATCAAAAGGAAAAGACTGGTGAAAACCAAAGTTGGTCCATTGCAGTCAGATACGGGGGAATATATAATGGGAAATAAGGAAATGGCAGATCAACTAAATGCATACTTTGGGTCAGTCTTTACGAAGGAAGACACAAAAAACCTCCCTGGGATATCGGGAAAAATAGGGACATTGGCAAAGGAGGAACTGACGCAAATCAATATCTCTAAGGATATGGTGTTAAGGAAGCTAAAGGGATTGAAGGTGGACAAATCCCCAGGGCCTGATAACATGCATCCTAGGGTACTGAAGGAGGTGGCCCTAGAGATAGCGGATGCACTAAGGATGATTTTTCAGAATTCATTAGACTCGGGAACAGTGCCGATGGATTGGAGGGTAGCTAACGTTACCCCACTATTCAAAAAGGGGGGTAGGGAAAAAGCAGGTAATTACAGACCTGTAAGCCTTACATCAGTTGTGGGCAAAATGCTGGAGTCCATCATTAAGGATGAAATAGCGGAGCACTTAGCAAATGGGGACAGGATAGGACAGAGTCAACATGGATTTACAAAGGGTAAATCGTGCTTGACTAATCTATTGGAATTTTTTGAGGGAGTAACTGGTAGAATAGATGGGGGAGAGCCAGTAGATGTGGTGTACCTGGACTTCCAAAAGGCCTTCGATAAGGTCCCACATAAAAGATTAGCATGGAAAATTGAGGCTCATGGGATAAAGGGGAAAGTTTTGGCGTGGATAGGGAACTGGCTGTCAGATAGAAAACAGAGAGTTGGAATAAACGGCTCATTTTCTGAATGGCAGGCAGTAACAAGTGGGGTACCACAGGGATCTGTCCTGGGCCCCCAGCTGTTCACAATTTACATTAATGACCTGGATCAGGGAGTCGGATGCAGCATTTCCAAATTTGCAGACGACACTAAACTAGGAGGGGGGGTGGGCTCAGAGGAAGAGACCAGGAAGCTCCAGAGCGATTTGGACAGACTGGGCGATTGGGCGGATAAATGGCAGATGCACTATAATGTGGACAAGTGCGAAGTTATCCACCTTGGGTGCAGGAACGGGAGGGCAAATTATTATTTAAATGGCAATAGATTGGGAGAGGGGGAAGTACAGAGAGACCTGGGTGTTCTTGTACACCAGTCACTGAAGGCGAGCATGCAGGTGCAACAGGCGGTCAAGAAGGCAAACGGTATGCTGGCCTTCATAGCAAAAGGGTTAGAATACAGGAACAGGGATACCTTGCTGCAGCTGTACAGGGCACTGGTGAGACCACACCTCGAGTACTGTGTACAGTTTTGGTCGCCTCATCTGAGGAAGGATGTTCTTGCCATGGAGGGGGTGCAGCGGCGATTCACCAGGCTGATACCAGGAATGGCGGGAATGACCTATGAGGAGAGACTATGTAGTTTAGGGATGTACACACTGGAGTTTAGAAGATTGAGAGGGGACCTCATAGAAGTGTATAAAATTCTGACAGGTCTAGACAGACTGGATGCAGAAGGAATGTTTCCCTTGGCGGGTGAGAACAGAACTAGAGGACATAATTTAAGGATAAGGGCTAAACCATTTAGGACAGAGATGAGGGGGAATTTCTTCACTCAGAGAGTGGTGAACCTGTGGAACTCATTGCCACAGAGGGCAGTGTACGCCAGCTCATTAAATATATTTAAGAGGGAATTAGATATATTTCTACGGGCAAAAGGGGTTAAGGGTTACGGAGAGAAGGCGGGGACGGGATACTGAATTAAAGGATCAGCCATGATCTCATCGAATGGCGGAGCAGGCACGAAGGGCCGAATGGCCTACTCCTGCTCCTATCTTCTATGTATGTACCATTGAGGAGCACTTCCAATGACGCTGAGGAGCGCTACAACTCCAGCCACATTTCCACCAGACCCATAATCGAGCAAACCATCAGCTTGCTGAAGATGCGATTTAGATGCCTTGATAGATCAGGTGGAGCCCTGCAGTACTCAGCAGCCAGGGTCTCCAGAATAGTCATGGTCTGCTGTGCACTTCACAACATGGCACAGCGTTGTAGCTTGCAGCTATCTGAGGTACAAGTGGCTGATTGCATAGCCTCCTCAGATGAGGAGGAGGACACCAACAACGAACAGGTTGCGGAGGCGCATCAACCAGCGGCACCAGCACGCGAGCACACTTGATTTCCTTAGTGAGAGGGGAAGGAATTTACTGGAGTTTTTCTGAATTATTCTGGTGTTTTTTCCTGGTTTTTGCCTCCCCCAGGACAAAGTGGGGGTGATTTTTGTTTCCTTACTGCCTCATTTGCACCTGAAAATGGGGCAGTAGTAGATGGAAATAGTCTGCGAGTTCAGCCTTCCTAGTTTGCACCAGTTCTACGAGTCATCTGATGGAGGGGAGTGGGGGTGGTGGGGGCGGCTCCTGGCAGCCAGAACCCCTGTCTGAAACAGAGAGCAACCTCGTGAATAAGATGCTGGCGTGATTTCCCAATCTTACCATCTGACTTAAGTCACTTCCTGCTCCAGACCACAAACCATGAGAGGTAGAAGATGGTAAAGAAAATCAGCCGGGGTATGAAATGGGCTATCGATTTGTTGTCGCAAGTATTGCACTACCGACGAAGTTCAATTTCATCCCCATTGACTACTGTGGTACCTCATGCTGTACTTTCCCCAATCTGACTTGTCTAAAAAGTATCCATTGATTTCTACCATTCAGCCAATTTTATATCCATTCCCAAGTTTTACCCTAAATCCCTCTCTTTGAGCTTTCCATAAGGAATTTTGTCGTGGTTTTTGGAAGATTGGATACAACATGGCATAGAGCTTTGCACACCCCACTTAGAAGACCTAATTGAGTGGGCAACACTGTGGCAGATGGGGTTCAATGTGGGGAAGCGTGAGGTAACCCACTTTGGATCCAAGAAAGATGGATGGGAATATTTTCGTAATGGCGAGAGATTAGAAACTCTGGAGAAACCTAGGGATTTGGGTGACAATGTATGCAAATCACAAAAAGTTGGTACAGGAAAAGTTCTGATATCCAGCACCGACGGGACCGGCGTGTTGCTGATCTATCAAAAGTGCCGGACATGCAAAGTCAACGTTGAAGCATACGGAGGTGAAAATCTCCGTATTTGACAACAAACACTGTTGCTCAGCAACAGCTCGTAAATACTCGGCCCGTACCTTGAAGCATCTCTGAAGCTGTTGCGAAGCTCCAAAGATGCTTTCCAGAGCCTACCTGTTAACAGAATGCTAGGAGAAGAAAAAAAAATGAACTAAAACGGCTGCTGATTTCTGCCGTTAGAGCAAAGTTTCCTGCCATACAACCTCCGGATAAACCAAAGTTTCCTGTAGACAGCTACAAAAAGTAATCAAAAAGGCTAATGGAATGTTGGCCATTATCTGATAAGGGCTGGAATACAAAGGGATGGAAATTATGCTTCAGGTGTACAGAGCCTTGGTCAGACCTCATCTGGAGTATTGCGTTCAGTTCTGGGCACTGCACCTCAGATAGGATATATTGGCCTCGAAGCGGGTACAGTGCAGATTCACTAGAGTGAGACTGGGACAGAAAGGGTTAAATTAATAGGACATAATAGGTTACATAAACTTGGGTTTTATTCCCTTGAGTTTAGAAGGTTGAGGAGTGGTCTAATCGTGGTGTTTAAAATGATAAAGGGATTTAATCAAGCAGATACAGAAAAACGATTTCCTCTGGTGGGGAATCCAGAGCAAGAGGGCACAATCTTGAAATTAGACAGTAGTCATTCATGAGTGAAATGAGGAAGCCCTTTTTCACACAAAGGCTCGTGGGACTGTGGAATTCTCTCGAGCGCAGTGTTGTGGATGCTGAGTCAATTGGGATTTTCATGGCTGAGATTTTTATTAGGTAAGTGTATGCAAGGGATATGGATCAAAGGCAGGTAAATGGAGTTGATGTACAGATCAGCCGTGATCTAACAGGCTCAAGGAGCTGAATGAACTGCGCCTGTTCCTAATGTAACACTTCCACAAAAATGTCAAGGAGGTTTGTCAGGTAGGATCTTCCTTTTCTGGGTCCATGTTAGCTGGTGTTTACTAGATCATTCTCATACAAGTAATCCTCCTAATAATCAGCTGCATTATTTTACGCTGCACTGAAGTAAGACTAATGGGTCTGTAGTTTCCTATACCTGTTTTGTCACCCTTTTTTGCCCAATAGTCGTTTTGTTTCCAATCTTGGATTTGATAGAGGTTAAAAGCTTGAGTACAGATTGATTGCTTCAAAGGCGCTATAAAAGAAGAACAATATGCTTGTCATAATCAGTGCTGAGACACAGAGCCACTGCTGTGTAACTTGAGGGGAAAAGTTTTACAAATTGTCAATCCTCATTTCCTGATTTTGCATACAACATCTGACAAGACATTTAGCCTGACAGCTTTTCATTCTTGCACATTACTGTACGTGGTTCTCTGAGGTTTAAAATAGACCGTTATGGGCTTTGTTGGATAAAACATGACAGCAGTAGGGAACTACTGCATAATTTGTTCTTATTTTTTGTTTCTGTTAAGTCTATTTTCAGAACAGGATATCTGTATGCATGAGATAGAGCTTATTGGTTTAAAGAAAACACTGGTGCATATTTGTGGTAATATATTCATTCTTTATTGACTGCAAAGCACTTTGGGACATCCTGAGGTCATGAAAGGCGCTATATAAATACAAGTTCTTTCTTTCCTTTCATCCATCAGTCATTTGAAAACCCAGGAGATCGTTTTCTTGGGTAGAAAACCTAACAATATAATTTTGAAAAGTTAAGTGTTGCATTTATTGTTATTTCTATTTCCAATTTCTCTCCACCAATTTCCCCCTCTCCTCACTCTCGCCCTCTCCTGAAGGTATTAACTCTTTGCTGGAGGACGTTTCAACAAGCTCACAAGCTCAAAGTCTAGTGGATTGCACAGCCCCGAATTTCAGTAGGGGTTCTGCAAATATCATAAAAAGGATATAGAGGGTTTGGAGGTGGGACTGCTGGCAAAATCAAAAAGATTGGCAACGGGTCCCGAACCCACTTCCAACCCACCTCCAATCAATCTTCCCAGGAGTCGGGTCCCCGATTTGCGCAGGGACCCAACTCCTAGCGGCGGGAAGAGGATTGTAGCGTTGTCAACAGGTAATTAACAGGCAGTTAAGAGGCTTTTTCCAATTTTGCCAGGTCGACTGCAGGCTTCCCGAAGTCCAGACACCATGCCACCACTGAAGCTGCACAGGCCAGGAGAGGCCATCAATATAAGACAGTCACCAAGAAATCAAATAGGGAATTCAGAAGAAACTTCTTTACCCGGAGAGTGGTGAGAATGTGGAACTCGCTGTAAAGTCTGTGTGTTATATTGCGAATTACTACACAGACCACAAGAGTAAACTTTAACAGGACTTTACTATTCGAAGGTCAGGGCGGAACTGCCCAATAAATCATTACACAGCACTTATATACCGGTGTGGTCACCGCCGGTATTACAGTATACAGCAGCCAAGATAAAGTAGTGCAACCCCTAAAATAGTTCTCTTAAAGGTGGACGGTTACATACACTACAATCCTCCCTTTTTAGCTTACAATATACCTATTCCCCATTAAACATAACATCATAACATATATTCAACTTCATGTAAAAACAGTTCACAGATGTAGTCTCTGCGGGAAACAGTTCACAGATTCAGTCTCTGCGGAGGCGCCTCCTGCGCTTCCTGACTCGGTCGGGATAACGCCTCGGTGGTGTAGTAGTTCTCGGTGGTGTAGTAGGTTCACGTTGCTGGGGTGACTCATCCAATAGTCCTTCACTGGACTTAACAGCTTGAACTTCCGTAACTTCAGAACCAGCCTTGCTGACTTCTAAAGGCTCGAGTACCTTGGGAAGTTTTCCTACTTCCAAACTGATTTGACTCAGTTCGGAGGGACCACGTGCGTGACCTGATAGAGGTGATAATGGTTCAGATGGGTCATCATCTTCTGCTTCGTCTTTTCCTTTTCTGCTTCTTGGAGACTCTCTGGGCTCCACTCCCAGCTGCATGCACAGTTCCTCCTCCTCTTCCTCCTGTTGCCGTATCAGCGCCACCATCTCCCGGTGTTTCTTAGACTTTTCGTGATTCTTCATGGTTTTTTTACTTTGGAAGACTTCCCCACAAGCTGGGCAGAACAGGTCGTGGTAATATTCGGTGTCGTCCAGGTAGTGGTAATAATCGGTGTCGTCCTGAGCTAGGCCAGCGAGAGGGTCCTCTATTTCCTCCATGCCCAGCTGGACGTTAGCCAGCTTTTGTTCCAAATCCAGACATCTCTCCTGAAGAGACTTCTTCATGCGTTCAGCTTCATCCAGCTTTTTCTGGGCTTCCTGCAAGTCTTTTACCAATGACATCATTTGTGATTTCAATACTTCAACTTCATTCGGAGATTGATTGATCGGACTATTCAATCCCTCTACTGGAGCAGCTGTTTCAGCATTCTGTTGTTCTACATTGCCATGAGTCAGCGTACTCTTGGCATCCAAGGGCTGCTCTGTTGCAATCTTCTCAGTCTGTGTTGCAACCTCAGCTATTTCAATAACTTTTGAGAGCTCCGAACCCCTTCCCTTTGAAGATTGAAGCTCGTGTTCAAGTTTTTCCCATTTCAGAGTCTTGTCCCTCAGCATATGAAGGAGTTGGCTGACCGTTAACTCTTCTGACATCAGATGTTTCCCAGTATCGTCGTCATGTGTTTTTGACGTATAGGCTGCAGGGCTGTTTGTAACCTTGCACTGGGGCTCCTTTGCTGCTTTTAATTCGCCACCATCCGCAGCCTCCACCATTCGAATTTCAACAAATGAATCGTCCGGTGATGCTGCACCCAATTTCAGTAGGAGCTCAGAATTCATGGCAACCAAATCAGCCTTTTCTGCCTGCAACCTGCTAACAAGCGCCTTCAGTTGCTGAACATCTTGCTCCAGCAGATTAGAGCACGCACCTTCAGAAACCGAATCAGCTTTGATTCGTTTGGCCTCCTCGCGCAGACGGTTTGTGTGCTCCTGCTCCATTTTCTCCATCAGCTGCTTCTGTTGTCTTTCCAGATTCTCCCACTCTGTGTCAAAGAACTTTTTCGTTGCATTCATCTCTTGCTCAAGACGGCGAATCATTTGTTCTAATTGCTGTTGTAGTTTGAAATGGAGTTGAGTTCGAGCCCGGTGTTCCTCAGAAATGTGCATGTCTGAAGACTGGACAGACTCAGAATTCTCTGTCAACCTATGTTGTTGTTGTTCGGTGGAAATCTGTTCTGATACTTTGCTCTCTTCTGAAGCATTTATGCACTCCTTCGTTTTTCCATCATTAGTCTGCAAGTCCATTTTAGACTTGTCTTTTGCACATGGGCTGGTCTTACCATCATCAGTTCCAGAGTCTGAGCTGATTGTCTTCACCGAGTTCTCACTCTCTGCTTTGTCCCGGTCACTGTTGCATATGCCCTCATCCAGTATTCTGGACAATCGTGCAGGTTTGACATTTTTCTTTCCGGAATCTACCGTTATTGCTTTTAGGGAGTGCCAGTCAATATTTATTTTCCTGATCCACTCCCATCCCAGAAGTGGTGGACCTCCCTCAGGTAGTACATATAATTCCATTCCTTGGTGTTCTTTGCCCTTGTGTATCACCTTGACTTTTATCTTTCCGATAGGGTATACTTTTTGCCCCGTGTATGTCTGCAATACTATCTTCGTGTCCCGTAGGGGAATATGTTTGAATAACTTTTTGTAATCTTGTTTATTCATGACCGTCAACGCCGCTCCGGTGTCCAAGTCCATTTTCACATGGACTCCTGCTATCTGCAGTGTGACCCAGATAGTTTGTCGGTCAGCTTCCTTACTCATATTGTGAATTCTCAGACTACCCAGTTCCTTGCTGTTGGAGTCTGAATCCGAATTCTGTTCATCCGAACTCTTCTCAGCCACCTTGTGTACCTTGCTGTACTTTTCCAGCGGTGACTTTTTTTTGTTGCTGGTCTTCTTTCCTGACTGGCATACTTTAGCTATGTGACCAAGCTTGCCACATTTTCTACATTCCTGGTTTTTAAACCAGCATTGGTTCTGGTCGTGTGTTGTCTTCCCACAACGATAACATTTCGTTGTACCCGAAGTCATTTGATCCACGCTGAGTACCGCTGCCTTCAGCTGCATTTCCGCAGTGCCTCTCGCTGCGGCTTCGTGCGATGCTGCAATAAGGACAGCCTTATCAAGTGTAAGATCGTTCTCTTCGAGCAGTCGCTTTTGTGTTCCTTCCTTCGACAACCCGCACACGAACTTGTCTCTCAATGCCTCTGTCAGATTTTCCCCAAACTGACAGTATTTCGCTAGCCTACGCAGTTCAACCAAGTACTCCGCATTGCTTTCCTCTTTCAGTTGCGTTCTTGCATAAAATTTGAATCGTTCCGCTAACATCAGCGGTGTGGGGTTCAAATGATCCTTCAGGACAGCAACAATATTAGCGAAAGTCTGATCCGTCGGTTTAGCTGGTGATAGAAGATGCTTCAATAGCCCGTATGTCTTCGCACCCATTGAGTTTAGTAAGGTTAGAGCTTTATCATCATTTGCTATTTTATTGGCCTTACAATATATCTCGATGCGTTCTACATACGTGGCCCAATCTTCCACATCGGAATCGAAATCGTTGCCGTTACCACGCTTAGGCATCTTCACAATCTTTCTGAGAAACAACAACGAATTTTTCTTTAACTTTTTTTTTTAAGATGGCGGTTTCCCGCGCTTATCTTCTTCCCCGCCTCCGAGAATGGCGGTATCCCGCGCTTGTCTTCTTCCCCGCCTAACTGGCGGCTTCCCGCGTTTCTTCCTATGGCTGGAGGGGTAAGCTTTGCCCTCGGGCGACGACCGCTGACTTTCGGTTTATTCTGAAGCGCGAGAACAGCTGATTGAGTTCCTTGTTCCCTTTCCCGACAGGGGCAACCGGGCGCTGGGGACAACCAGTTGGCGGCGGACAGTTCCAGCTCTTGGTCCTTTGCGGAAAACTGCTGTAAGCCGCTGGGCGGAAATCTCGCTCGGTCTCCCTCACTCGGTCCCGTTCCCCCCTCGCTCGGACTCTGTCTCTCCCGCTCGCTCAGTCTCCCTCGCTCTCCCGCTCGCTCGGGCTCTGTCTCTCCCGCTCGCTCGGGCTCTGTCTCTCCCTCAGCGGTTTTCAATCTTGCCTCCCAGCCCTCTCGCAGTCCGGTCCTTTCCTCCCCCGGCTGCGGCTGAGTTCTCCGCGGTTTTATTTATTTATTATTTTTTTTATTACCTCCCGCGCCTTACGATCCCGGTCGCAGCACCTCGCGGCCTCGGTAGCTGCCCGGCCTTTTTCACCGGTCGCGGTCGAGCTGTCTCACGACGCTGTTGCGTCTCCCAGCCCGCTTGTAGCCCGGTCTCTCACACCGACTGCGTTCCCGCTTGTAGCCCGGTCTCTTACACCGGCTGCGTTCCCACTTGTACCGCGGCTTCCGTGCCCTACGCTGCCCCAGTCTCAGCGCCTCTGGCCCCGACTTCTGTCCGGCTCCTTTCCCCGGCCGTGGTCGAGTTCACCACCCTTATATCCTCCGTTTCTTTTTATTTTCTCCCCTACTCACAGTCAACGTGGCCGACTTGCTTCTCGTCGCTGATCGGCTCACTCACCACCGTGATGGAAGGGACGATCACTGCCTGTTGCTGATGGAAGGCTTCGTGTCAGAATTCTTCCTTCTTCCTTGCTCTGCAGACTCGAGTCTTCTCTCAGCAGAATGACGAGGGCAGATGCCTCTTCTCGACGCTCGTTAACTGCTTCGGATGTATCTCTGCCGCAGGGTAAGATCGAACTCATCGCCACTGTAAAGTCTGTGTGTTATATTGCGAATTACTACACAGACCACAAGAGTAAACTTTAACAGGACTTTACTATTCGAAGGTCAGGGCGGAACTGCCCAATAAATCATTACACAGCACTTATATACCGGTGTGGTCACCGCCGGTATTACAGTATACAGCAGCCAAGATAAAGTAGTGCAACCCCTAAAATAGTTCTCTTAAAGGTGGACGGTTACATACAATAGTTCTCTTAAAGGTAGAGCGGTTACATACACTACACTCGCTACCACAGGGAGTGGTTGAAGTGAATAGTATAGATGCATTTAAGGGGAGGCTAGACAAGCATATGAGGGAGAAGGGAATAGAGGGTTATGCTGATAGAGTTAGATAAGGAAAGATGGGAGGAGACTCGGGTGGAGCATAAACGCCGGCATGGACTGGTTGGGCCGAATGGCCTGTTTCTATGGTGTATATCCTATGTAATCCTATGTAGATCTCTTGCCATAAATTTAGTGGGAGATCTGCAGAAACCCTAGAGAAATAGCATTAAGGGAAAACAGACATTTATGCTTTTTCTCAAGGGGTTTCGCCAATCTCTCGCCAAAGGCATGGTAGGAGATCGCCACAATCCCCTTGGAGTCGTTATGATCTGGAATACACTATGCACTGCTTGAAAGGTTGGTGGAAGCAGATTCAATAATAGCTTTCAAAAGGGAATTGGATGAATACTTGAAGGGGAAATATTTGCAGAGCTATGGGGAAGAAGCAGGGGAATGGGACTAATTGGACAGCTCTTTCAAAGTCGGCACGGACACAATGGGCCGAATGGCCTCCTTCTGTGCTGTAACATTCTATGATTCTATAAATTTTAGGACTCATGTCATTTATCTGGCAGTACCAAGAAACAAGTTTAATTATTTTCCTTTTCCCACAGCTCCGAAACTAGCATATTTTATTTCCAAGACACTTTTCTATTGTGCAATAATAAGTGTACAATTTTTCCAATTACAAGTGTCAGTGATGGTCATGATGCCAATTTATCTAAGGCATCACCAATATTACTTTGGCTTACAATAGCGACAACTTGAAACAACCACTGGTATTTCAGGCCGCACATTTGGTTTAAGAACTTATTAAACAGACTCACCGGTAAGTCTAAAGCCATAGATGAGTTTTAACAAAAACTGTTCCTGTCTGGAGCAAGCAACTCAGACAACAGTGTGCTGATCTGCCTGCTCACACACTGTTATTCTGAAGGGCCAAGGTAATTCATCCTTGGCCTATACATCCTTGTACCTGGATATTAACCTATTCTGATACACCTCCTTCTATGCCATTACTTGCCCTGGTTACCCTCCATGAGGACGATCTCTAACTTTTACATTTGGTGGAAGGCTTAGTTATGGTGAACAATTATGTCTCCTTATGGTCAGATTGGCTCTGATCCCCAGTACTTGTCTAAACTTGTTGAATTTCAAGACTGCATTGATTTTTTTGTTGTTGTTAGTTTAACATAGGCTGGGAAACGTGAATAGCCAAAAACATAGGCCTCAATTTTAACTCTGGCCTGGTTCTGCTGGTTGCATTTTGGTGTCAGTTCAAAACTCACCCACTGCAGCCAAAAGCAGGCCGGGGGTATTTTAACTCCAGGGCCTCATTATAATTTCACCAGCAGGTTTCCCACCCAGTTTTCTGACTCACCAGGAAAACCATCCACTTCCCGGATGCAATTTCTGACGGGCCAGCCAAAGGCCTAGTGACAGCGATTATGCACCTCTTAAGAAGTTTGTATTTCCTTCTACAAGATTTCGCTGTTTATGTGGTGCAGCAAGAAACTGAGGCAGCATAAGTCACAGGAAAGCTCTCGGATTCTATGAGGCTTCCCTAGAGGTCCTGCTGGAAGTGGTCAGGTCAAGGAGAGGTTCTCGTCCCAACCAGTACCAGGAGGATCCCCGAAGACCAAGTCCACCAGGCATGGAAAGAGATTGCTGAGGTTGACAGCTCCAGGAACATCAACCCCAGCACCTAGACCCAGTGCAGGAAGTGCTTCAATGGCCCAGAAGAGTAGCAAGTGTAAGCACAGCTCTTGATTTCTCCATATCTATCAATAACACATGGCAACAGTCCGTTCCACCCTCCCCCACCACTCTAAGCAATTCCCTTCACTCCTACATTCTTCACCACCCACCACAAGGCCACACTGTACAATTTCTCATTCTCATTACAAACCTCTTCCTTTCTCCCTTCACAGCAGCTGCAAGCAGCATTCTGTTCTCACATGGTAGCCCTTGCACAAATCACAAATGCCCTTCATTTCATACGCTACGGTCTACACGCCTGCTTTCAATTCAACTTCTCCCCATGCCGATTGCCTCTTGCTTCTTCTCCCTCTCGGTATTTGCACTTTCCTTTTCAGTAGACATTCCCTCTCTGGACAAGACAGGGAGAGGAGTAAGACCAGGGGAGGACCAGCCAATTCATGGTGCTGTCGGGGCTGAAGCAGAAAACGCTGAAGATCAGTGGCCCCTCCAGAGCTGTCAAGATAGGACATTTCGAGGCTGCAGCTTCTGTGAACAGGGTCTCTATTACTTTCACCCCTTAATGAGCCTCTGTGAAACGTACAAGCATGTGGCTCGACTACGCCAAGCTGCGTTGTGATGCCTGTCATCTACTACTGTCCAGCCTCTCTTGTCCTTTTCTGAGGTCCTTCTCAACAGCCAGAGCCCCCTAAGGAAGACACCTTAGAGGAGGAGAATCCTTCTGTGGAGGTATTATCATGAGCTGATCATCGGCTGCATTAGAGAGTGAGTTAGGGGGGTCTCCACGTGGCGAAACACTCAGCACTAGCGAGCAGCAGAAGGCAGTAGTGGCAGGGACACTGGAGGGAGAGGTCCTCTCCTAACGCTGCTGAAGAGGACAGAGGTACAGATTTCAGGGGCCCAGCATTGAGAAGTAATCTGCTTGCCTCACACAAGCATTTGTTGGAAGGCCTGCCAAGGAGTTTTACCACTATGGCTGAAAGTGTGGAAGATCAGAAAGGAGAAAACCAGAAGCTCAGAACAGGCTTGGAAATACACTACTCACTAGGGCATAATGCTGCCAATGATCTGAGTGCCTGCAGGTGAATGTGCCTTTAAATGCAGCTTCCAGTCATGTTAGTCAGTTTGTGAAGCCAATGCCACTAAGTTTTACTCAGCAGGTTGACCGCTGGTTGGGACCTCTGACCCGCCAAGTTAAAATCGCGTCGGGGTTCATAGGATGTCATTGGAACTTATTTGAACTTATTCATGAGGCGCCAGCTCTTTCCAGCAGGTGCATTTGTCATGTTAGTCAACTGCAGATTTAAAATGGCGGACAGCGAGTTTCTGGCAGGAACGGGACAGTAAATCAATTTTCCCGATTTAAATCACTCACCTGCCAGACAAGTTGGGTTAAAATCAGGGCCATTGTTTTTTGCCCAGCTTCTGCCCACCACAAAACAGGTGAATATATTAACGGCATGAAGACCATCAGCCCATCTAGTCTGCACATCCAATTATCCTCTCTCTTTCAGACTTACAGATTAAATAACCATGAATCCTGTAGACAACTTAGATATAAGGGACAATTTATCAAAAACACGCTCCCAGCACAAAGCCTCACCTGCTGGCAACATATATCAGCAAATCTCGAACCCCATCCCCATGATTTTATATTTACTAAACTTAATTCGGGAAATCAGCCATATGTTGTCTAATTCCACTTTGATTTCCTTTAACGTTCCCTGTCCAATTACCCACACTGCATTTTGTATCGAATGTTGGTCACCCTTTAGCTAAAGAAGCTTTTTATCTCTTTGTCTGAATTTACTGGCTCTTTTTATTTCCTTGCCTTGAATCTATACCCCTGGTTGTGGAATTCAGTATATGCAGAAAATATCTGTTTGCAACTCATTAAACTCCTTTGTAAGCTTAAACATCAAGTTTCCATTTAGTCTTCTCTTTTCAAGAGATAAAAATCACAGTGCACACAATCACTGTTCATTGTTCAGTAAACTAAGTTGTGGTATTAATCTTGCAGCCCACCACTGAAGCCTCTCCAAAAGTATAATATACCTTACATAGGATATACGGCACAGAAATAGGCCATTTGGCCCAACCAGTCCATGCCGGCGTTGATGCTCGATTCACACCTCCTCCCGTCTTTCCTCATCTAAATCTATCAGCGTAACCCTCTATTCCCTTCTCCCACATATGCTTGTCCAGCCGCCCCTTAAATGCATCTATACTATTCGCTTCAACCACTCCTTGTGGTAGCAAGTTCCACATTCTCACCACTCTTTGGGTAAAACAGTTTCTTCTGAATTCCCTATTGGATTCCTTGGTGACTATCTTATATTGATGGCCTCTAGTTATGCCCTTCCCCACAAGTGGAAACATTCTCTATCCACTTTATCAAAACCTTTCATAATTTTAAAGACCTCTATTAGGTCACCCCTCAGCCTTCTTATTTCAAGAGAAAAGAGACCCAGCCTGTTCATCCTTTCCTGATATGTATACCCTTGCATTTCTGGTATCATCCTTGTAAATCTTCTCAGCACCATCTCCAGTGCCACTATATCTTTTTTATAATATGGCAACCAGAACTGTATGCGGTACTCTAAGCGTGGTCTAACCAAGGTTCGATACAGGTTTAGCATAATTCCTTACTTTTCAATTCTATCCCTCTAGAAATATACCCTAGTGCTTGGTTTGCTTTTTTTATGGCCTTGCTAACATGTGTCGCAACTTTTAGTGATTTGTGTATTTGTACTCGAAGATCCATTTGTTCCTCTACCCCACCTAGACTTGCACCCTCCAAGTAATAAGTGACCTCCCTATTCTTCCTACCAAAATATAATACCTCGCATTTATCTGTGTTGAACTTCATTTTAATGAAACATACAAAATTCTTACAGGGCTTGACAGGGTAGATGCAGGGATGATGTTTCTCCTGGCTGGGGAATCTAGAACCAGGGGTTACAGTCTCAGAATAAGGGGTCAGCCATTTAGGACTGAGATGAGGAGAAATTTCTTCACTCAGAGGGTGGTGAATCTTTGTAATTCTCTATCCCAGAGGGCTAAGGAGGTTCAGTCATTGATTATATTCAAGACAGAGATCGATAATTTTTTGGATATTAAAGGAATCAAGGGATATGGGGTTAGTGCAGGAAAGTGGAGTTGAGGTAGAATATCATCCATGATCTTATTGAATGGTGGAGCAGGCTTGAGGGACCAAATGGCCTACTCCTGCTCCTATTTCTTATGTTCTTATGTTCTTAAAGTATTTGTTTAATTTTCTACCATTTCTTTATTCCCCATTATAATTTCTCCTGTCTCAGTCTATAAGGGACCCACTTTTACTTTCGCTAATCTTTTCCTATTTACATACCTATAGAAGCTTTTATAGTCTGTTTTTATGCCTCTTGCTAGTTTACTCTGATATTCTATTTTCCCTTTCTTTATCAATTTCTTGGTCCTCCTTTGCTGAATTGTAAAATCCTCCCAATCCTCAGGCTTACTACTCTTTTGGCAACATTATAAGCCTCTTCCTTTGAGCTAATACTATCTTTAACTTCTCTTGTTAGCCACACTTGGACCAATTTTCCTGTGGGGTTTTTGTGCCTTAAAGGAATGTATATTTATTGTAAATTATGTATTAATTCTTTAAATGTTTGCTATTGTTTTTCCACCATCATACCTACCTTAGCCAACTCGCCCCTCATACCTATGTAGTTTGCTTTGTTTAGATTTAAGATCCTAGTTTTGGATTTAACTAAATCACTTTCAAGCTCAGTATAAAATTCTATCATATTATGGTCACTCTTCCCTAAAGGCCCTTTTAGTACAAGGTTATTAATGAACCCTTTCTCATTGCACAATACTAGATCTAAAATAACCTGTTCCCTAGTTGGTTCCTCAACATACTGATCTAGAAAACTATCTTGCATACATTTCATGAGTTCGTCCTCCACGCTATTACTGCAAATTTGGTTTGCCCAGTCTATATGTAGATTAAAGTCCCCCATGATTACTGTATTACCCTTGTTACATGTGCCTCTAATTTCCTGGTTTATACTCTGCCCTACATTACAACTACTGCTTGGGGACCTATAAACAACTCCCACCAATGTTTTCTGCCCCTTGCTGTTTCTTAGCTCCACCCAAACTGATTCTACTTCTTGATTTTTGGAGCTAAGATCCTTTCTCTCTACTGTCTTTATCCTATCCTTTATTATCAGGGTTACCCCACCTCATTTTCCATCTTGCCTATCTCTTCTAAAAGTTAAGTATCCTGGAATATTTTGTTCCCAACCTTGGCCACTTTGCAACCATGTCTCCGTAATGGCTGTTAGAACAAACCTGTTAATTTCTATCTGCGCTATTAATTCATCTATTTTGTTGTGAATGCTTCGCCCATTCAGATATAGTGCCTTTAGCTTTGACTTTTTTCTATTTTCCCTGATGTCACCTTAGTCACTGATGCCTTATTACCTTTGTTACTCTCTCTCTATCCCTTCCTGACCCACTCTGCTTATTTTTACCCAAAACTCTACTCTGCTCCAGAGCCTTGACATTTCTCTCGCTGCTTTTAAATTTACTCTTTCCTGAATCCTCCCATCCCCCCTTCATTAGTTTAAAGCCCTCTCTACTACCCTAGTTATTCGATTTGCCAGGACACTGCTCCTAGCCCGAATTAAGTGGAGCCCATCCCATCGGAACAGCTCCCTCTTTCCCCAGTACTGGTGCCAGTGCCCCATGAACTGAAACCCCTTCCTCCCACACCACTCTTTGAGCCACGCATTTAAACCTCTAATTTGTTTGTCCCTATGCCAATTTGCACGTGGCTCAGGTAACAATCCAGAGATTATTACCTTTGAGGTTCTGTTTTTTCATTTGGATCCTAGCTCCTCAAACTCCCTCAGCAGAACCTCATTCCTAGTTCTACCTATGTCATTATTTCCTACGTGGACCACGACAACTGGATCCTCCCCCTCCTTCTCCAAGTTCTTCTTCAGCTGCGAGGAGATATCCTTAACCCTGGCAACACAGCCTTCAGTACTCCCTGTTGTGGCTGCAGAGAACAGTATCTATCCCCCTGACTATATTGTATCCTATCACTACCACATTCCTTTTTACTCCCTCCACTTGAATGGCCTCCTGTACCACGGTGCCGTGGTCAATTTGCTCATCCTCCCTGCAGTCCTTGTTCTCATCCATACAGGCACCAAGTACCTCGTACCTGTTGGACAAGGTCCAGGGCTGAGGCTCCTGCATCACAATATCCTGGGTCTCCATACCTTCCTGACTCACAGTCACTCGCTCCTGTCCCTGACCATTAACTAACTCTAAAGTACTGCTTAACCTAAGGGGTGTGACTGCCTCCTGGAACAAAGTGTCCAGGTAACTCTCCCACTCCCTGATACATCGCAATGTCTGCAGCTCGGACACCAGCTCAACAACTCTTAGCCGAAGTTCCTGGAGCTGCAGGCACTTACTGCAAATGTGGTTGCTCGGGAGCTCATTGGTCGCCACCAACTCCCGCATGCTGCAGTTATGACACACCACCTGCACTGCCACCTCTATCTAACCTTATTTTATTTAGATATAATTGGTTACAGTATTTATTCAAACGATTATTTTTATTTTTAATTTTTAATTTTAATTAGTTAATTTAGTTTAAGTTATTAATTCAATAAAATTATAGTAGTTAATACTCTCCCAGTTCTGAATTTAAACCACTTACCGAGAGAGCAAAAGAGCTGTAATACTCAGCAACCAATCACCTACCTGCTGTCCTGTGATGTCACTCCTAATTTTTCTGTTCCTTTACGTCCAAGTTCACCTAGTCGTGCCTAAGCAGCAGTTCAGAAAACAGTAGCACTTTATTTTAATGAGGGCCGTTTGCCCTAATCTTTAACTAGCACCATTCGAGGAAATCTGTGTGCAAAGCCCTCTGACAATCATTTGCATGCAATTTAAATTACTGCACTCTCTTTGTGCACAGTCAGATGTAAACATCAGAAAAGCCATAGAAGAAGCTTGGATGCAATTCTGGAGCAGAATTGGAGCAAAGGGATTAATGCCCATTTTTGATCTGCATATCATCTTTTCTTCAGGTGCTATTGGGAGCGGGACGGAGGAAAATTGGCCCTCATATCTCTCAATGCCTCAATTCTTTCCCTCTCCAGAAAGTTATCTCGTTGCCATTTGATTCCAGTTATACTGTTCACTTCAGTAGCCTCCTCTAATAACTTGTTCCACAACTCTATTGCATTTTGGACTCGATTTTGCCAGGCCCGAGGAGACGGGTTTGGAGGCGTGTGAGGTGTTAAAACCGCAAAAAATGGCGGGCAGATCCGATCCCGCCTCCAGCCCGCTTCGAGCAATTTTCCCAAAATCGGGGTTTCAGAGTCCGTTTCCATCCCGCCTCCAAGAGGCGGGATAGGCCCTTAACAACCAGTTAAGTGCCGCTATAATCCCATTTTGAGAGGTCTTTGTGAATTTAACACTTTTCCCCCGTGCTGCACGTCTCCTCTGGAACACGCCAGTTAATCCTAGCGGCCTCGCAAGTGGATTGCTTACTAACAGCTGCAGCTCCACCATTAAAAAGGAGTTTTCAGCAATCATAATTTGCAGGTGGCAGAACTTTGTTGTCTGAGGTCTGGGGGAACTTTTAGCGGCCTACTCATTGTTGTGGAAGTTTGGAGCCTGAGACCCATCTCCAGTGTGACCTCCTGGGAAACCCCTCTCTCCACCTTGACTGAGCGCTTCCTCAACTGAGGCATATAGCAGAAGCATGGAAACCATTTACTTCCTTTCCTCCTGGACATCAGATTTGGACGAAGACCAGCCGCAGCAGCAGTAGCACCCAGAGCAACAGCAACATCAAAAGCAGGAGCAACAACAGGAGCATGGAAGCACGTCACCGCAGGAGATACCCCCAAAACAGGGTTTTCAGAGGATGAGCTACCTCAACATGACTGAGCAGCAGTGCCAAAGGAGGCTCAAACTTTCGCGAGAGGTAGTGGGTGACATCTGCGCAATGCTGCAGCAAGACCTGGAGCCCAGAGGAGCGGGTGGCCACCCCTTACCAGTGGCCGTCAAAGTCACCACTGCACTCAACTTTTTTGCATCAGGCTCATTCCAGGGATCAACAGCAGACATCAGCGGCGCCTTCCAGGCGGCCACACACACTTGCATCATGCAGGTGAACGATTCCCTCTCTGCCATCGCGCACAACTACATCAACTTCTCCAAGGATCAAGCAAGTGTCATGGCGCGTGCAGTTGGATTAGCTAATCTGGCAGGCTTTCCAAGGGTGCAGGGCATCGTTGACTGCACACATGTGGCCCTTAAAGCACCCCATCACAATCCAAGTACTTTTGTCAACCGCAAGGGCTTCCATTCCCTCAATGTGCAGCTGGTGTGTGACCACAAGAAGGAAATGTTGTATGTTTGCACCAAGTACCCTAGCAGTTGCCATGACTCCTTTATCCTGCACCAGTCTAGTGTACCTCCGCTCTTCAGTCCGCCAAACCAACTTTTCAGATGGCTACTTGGAGACAAGGGCTATCCCCTGAAGATGTGGCTAATGACGCTGTTGAGGAGTCCATCCAACGAAGCTGAGGAGAGCTACAACTCCAGCCACATTTCCACCAGAGCCATCATCGAGAAAACCATCGGCTTGCTGAAGATGTGATTCAGATGCCTTGATAGATCAGGTGGAGCCCTGCAGTACTCAGCAGCCAGGGTCTCCAGAATTGTCGTGGTCTGCTGTGCACTTCACAACATAGCACAACATCGTGGCTTGCAGCTGCCTGAGGTACAACTGGCTAATCGCATAGCTTCCTCAGATGAGGATGAGGAGGAGGAAGAGGAGAGCGACAACGAACATCTTGCGCAGACGCATCATCCAGTGGCAGCAGCACGCGAGCACATTGCTGCCCAGGATGCAAGAGATGCACTCATCTTGGCCAGATATGTTTAGCCCGCCCAATCAAACACTTCTGCCTCGCACCTTCTTACCAGAGCATCGACATTGGCCAAGCACCTGCGGATTCCTATCACTCTGACCACCATACTGACAATTGCAAGTCACCCTAAACCCTCAATGTGGAAGTGTCATTTGCAAAATGACACAGGCCACAACCTCAACAGTTTGCCATCAGGTTTTTTTATTACAAAGTCACGGATGGCTTTTCAAAAATAAACACAACAGAACACCCAAATGACTACCCTTGTGACTACTTGTGCTTTATCTTCCTCTTACGCATGCTCCTACCTGGTGCTTCCCCTGTGGCTTCAGCAGATGTGGAGCCCCTTGCTCACTTTCTTGCTGCTCCTGCCTCAACACCTTTGGCAGGCGTCCTCTGGGGTTGCGAGCCTGTGAGGGCTCGGCAACAGTTTGCTGCTCCTGCGGCTGTGCAGGGGCTGAGACGACCATCTCAGTTGGGTGAGGACTCTGGTGGGGCTGTGACCGAGGGCTCTGCAGTGGCATGGTCATGTAAGCGCTTGGAGAGGAGCCCCCACTTCCTTGTTCTCTGGCACCAACATCCCCCTCATGGGTCAGCCCCACTTCAGAGTTAGCAAGTGGCTTGACAGCACCTTGCTGCACTTCAGGGGGGACATGAGGTCCCGTTTCTGTAAAGTCTGTGGGTTGTGCAGTTAATAAATACACAGACTTCAGAAATAACAACAAACAGGTCTTTACTATTCGAAGGTCCGGGCGAATCTGCCCCAGCAATCATGCCACAACACTTATATACTGGTGTGGTCACTATCGGTATTACAGTATACAGAAGCCAAACAAATAGTGCCACACCTAAAGTAGTTCCCTTAAAGGTGAACGGTTACATTCAATAGTTCCCTTAAAGATAGACGGGTACATACACTACAATCCTCCCTTTTTAGCTTATTACTTACAGAGTCCCCGTTAAACATACATATCTTCAAATTTCTATAAAACAAATTACAGATATAATCTCGGTGGAGTCAATGTCATATAAAACAATTTACAAATATAATCTCGGTGGAAACAGTTCACAGGTTCAGTCTCTGCGGGAACAGTTCATAGATTCAGTCTCTGATCTTGACTCGTTCCGAACATTTCTTTGGTGTAGCCGGTTCACCTGGCTAGCGTGACTCCTCCATAGCCTTTTTCTTGACGTAACAGCTTGAACTTTCGTCCTGTTGAACCAGCAGTGCGGACTTTTACAACCAACTGGCTGTCTTGACATTTTCCAGTTTTTCAACTAATTTAGCTCCTTTCGTAATGTCCCGCCTGGAATGGTAGAAGTGCTAATATTTTAGACAGTTATTATCTTCTGCTTCTTCTTTTTCTTTTCTGCCTTTTTGGAACTCTCGGAGCTCCTTTCTCGGCTGCCAGCTGTAGCGCCACCAACTCTCTATGTTCCTTAGACCTTAAGTGCTTCATCCAGATTTCAGCACTTTGAGAGTTTTCATCACAAGCTGGGCAGACCACATCCTCGTAATATTCAGTGTCACTCAACAGGTCATGGTAATATTCAGGTTCGTCCTGAGTTAGGCCAGCGAGAGAGACTTCTTCTTCCTCCTCACCCGTCTGGACGTTTGCTGACGGTGGTTCCTTCCCTAAACATCTTTCTTGAAAAGCCTTCTTCATGCATTCATATTCATCCCGCTCTTCCTGGGTTATCTGCCATTCCTTCACGACGGACCTCATTTGTGAGTTCAATACCTTCCTTTCCATCGGTAATTGCGTTATCAGGCTATTTAACCCTTCTACTGAAATAACGGTTTCCACGTTCTTCTGTTCACCTTGACGTGATTCAATGTACTTTTGGCATCCTTGTAAAATTTGTGTTGCCACCTCAGCTATCTCCGTGACTTTTGAGAGCTCCGAACTTGTTCCCCCTGAAGATTGAAGCTCGTGTTCAGATTGTTCCCCTTGCCGAGTCTTGTCCTTCAGCATATGAAGGAGTTGGCCGACCGTTAACTCTTCCCTGGGAACACGGTGGATCAGAGTCTTCTCCATTTCATCCACCTCTTTCTCCAATACTTCCACCTTACGTTCCTCTTGAACTTTGGCTTTCAGCGCTCGGCAAAGTTGCGCCCTGATGCTCTCTAGTTCATGTTCAGGGACCATTCTTACAGTGTCCTGTTCTTCCACTGAAAGGATTCCCAGTTGAATCTGTTCTTCAAGTTGTTGCACCTCGGTCATTGCCGCCTCATACTTGTCTTGGGTGTCCTTCAAAGTTTTTATAAGTTCTTGGACATCCTGTCTTTCATGCTCTGCCATGATTTTCACCTCTAATTGCTCATCTATGGATGGAGCTTCTATCGATGAGTCTGTCTTGGCCTTGAGTTCATCAAGAATTTCCTGCAGCCTTTGGACTTCTTGCTCATGTTCAACCTTTAGTTGTTCATATGCTTCTACTGAAACTAGCTTTTCGGAGGCTGCCGAGTTAACCCCCTCCAGAATTGTAGCCTGGGCCTGTTCATACTGTTCTTTCAACTTCTCACACTCTGCCTGTAAGGAGTCGTAGAGAAGAACTGGAATAAAATCCTGGCTCCCTGAAGATTCCTCTTCCTTTGGTTCATTCTGTAAATATTCTAGTTCCTGAACAGCATCAGGGGAATGTGATTGGTATTTGACCATGATGGCTCTATGGTCGCTCTCTGCTTGAGCTAGCTGTCTCTGTAGTCTTTCCAGGTTCCCCCATTCGGTGTCCCAGAACTTTTCCATATTTTTCATCTCCTGTACGAGACGGTCACTCAACTGTTCTAATTGTTGTCGTACTTTGACATAAGTTTGCGTCCGAGCTCGGTGTTCTTCCGTCATGGATGAATCCTTTGCTTGAACAGGCTCAGAATTCTCTGTCAACCTGGAGTTCTGCTCTGCAGCTTTATTCTTCTTGGTACCATAAGTCCTTCTGCATGTCTTCGTTTTCTTTCCCATCGTCGGCAAGTCCCTTTTAGCCTTGTCTTCCATTTCCGACTTGGTCTTATCATCATCCATTTCAGAATCTGAGCTAATAGCTTGCACCGAGTCCTCCCTCATTATGGCTTTTAGGTAATGCCATTCCATGTCTATTTTCTTAATCCACTCCCGTCCTAGAAGTGGTGGTCCTCCCTCAGATAATACGTACAAGTTCATTCTTGGGTGTTCTTTACCCCTATCTCTCACCTTGACTCTTATTTTCCCCACGGGGTATACGTTATGCCCCGTGTATGTCTGTAATACGAACTTGGTATTTCTTAAAGGTATGTGAGAGAATAGCCGGTGGTAGTCCCTTCGGTTGATGACTGATAGAGCTGATCCAGTGTCCAGCTCCATTCTTACTTGGACTCCAGCTATTTTTAGTGTGACCCAGATGGCCTGTAGATCCGTTGCTTTACCCACATTGTGGATTCTCAGACTACCCAGCTCCTGGTTGTTTGGGTCTGAGTCTGAATTCTGTTCGTCTGAACTCTTCTCAGCCACCTTGTGTACCTTGTTGTACTTTTCTGGTGGTGGCTTCCTTTGATTATTGGTCTTTTTCCCGGACCGGCATACCTTCGCGATGTGACCCAGTTTGCCACACTTCCTACACTCTTGGTTCTTAAACCAGCATTGATTCTGGTCATGCGTTGTCTTCCCACAACGGTAGCATTTTGTTGTGCTTGAAGTAATTTGGCCCACCCCGAGTGCCGCCGCCTTTAGTTGCATTTCCGCCGTTCCTTTCGCTGCGGCTTCGTGCGATGCAGCTATAAGGACAGCCCTGTCCAGTGTGAGGTCGTTCTCTTCCAGTAGTCACTTCTGCATCCCTTCTTTGGACAATCCGCATACGAACTTGTCCCACAGCGCTTCTGTCAGATTCCCTCCGAACTGGCAGTACTTCGCTAGCCTACGCAGTTCGACCAAGTATTCCGCATTGCTTTCGTCTTTCTTCTGCGTTCTTGCGTAGAATTTGAATCGTTCAGCCAGCATCAGCGGTGTGGGGTTCAAGTGGTCCTTCAGCACAGCCACAATCTCTTCGAAGGTCTGATCCGCTGGTTTATTTGGTGCTATTAGATGCTTCAAGAGCCCGTACGTTTTTGCCCCCATCGAGTTTAGCAATGTTATTGCCTTGTCGTCTTCCTCTATTTTGTTGGCTTCGCAATAGATCTCTATGCGTTCCACGTACGTGGCCCAGTCTTCTATTTCAGAATTAAAGTCGTTAATATTCCCTCGCTTAGGCATTTTTCTTCCCTTGGGAGCAGCACCAGTATTTCTTTAAGTATTCTTATTTATTTGTTTGTTTCTAAGATGGCGGTTTTCCCGCGAAACCGGCGGTTTCCCGCTCTTTCCTTCTCTCCCCGCCCACTTCAATGGCGGTATGTCAATCAAGATGGCGGTTTTCCCGCGAAAATGGCGGTTTCCCGCTCTTCCTTTCTCGCCCCGCCCACTTCAATGGCGGTTTCCCGCTTCTGGCGTCTTCTCCGCCTAATGGCGGCTTCCCGCGTTTCTTCCCGGTGGAAGGGGTACGCTTCCCCCACAGCGGACAGGTTCAGCCGCTGGCTGGCTTCCGCACAGCTCCCCTTACTCGGCTATGTCTTTTCCTCCCGCCCGCACGGCCCAACCGGCGCTGGGTACACCCCGTTAACGGAGGACAGTTCAGCCGCTGGACTGGCTCTCGTGCAGTCTCTCTCTCCGTACCCGGCTCTGTCGCTCTCTCACCCGCACGTTCGGTGCTACCGGCCCTGGGTACCCCGTTGGTGGAGAACAGTTCAGCCGCTGGACTGGCTCTCGCGCAGTGTCTCACCCCGTTTTCGGCTGTGTCTCTCACCCACTCCCGCACGTTCGGTTTTGCCGGCTCTGAGTACCCCGTTGGTGGAGAACAGCTCAGCCGCTGGACTGGCTCCTCACAGTCTCTCTCTCCACACCCGGCTCTCACCCGCACGGTTCCCGATCGCCTCCCCAGCCCTCTCGCAGACCGGTGTTTCCCTCCCCGGCTGCGGCTGGGTTTCTCTTCCCGCGCCTACTCGCAGGCTCAGCGCTTCGTGGCTGCGGTCGCTGCCCGGATTTTTCCCGCTGATCGCGGTCCGGCTGTCACCCGACGCCGTTGGACCCGACTTTTGACCGGCTCAGCTCCCCCTCAACCGAGGTCGAGTGCTCTGCCCTTATCCTCCGGATATTCTCTACACCTTCCCCTACTCACAGTCTCTTCGGCCGCCTTGTTCCCTGCTGATCGGCTCACTCTGTACCGTGGTAGAAGGGTAGTCAGTGCCTGTTGCAGACGGAAGCTTTTGTTGCTAAAGTCTTCCACCTTTCTCCTGCTGCAGCCTCGTGTTTTCTTCCAGCAGCACGACGAGGGCGGTTGCCTCTCTTCGACGCTCTTCTTGCTTTGGTAATCTTGCCGCAGGGTACGATCGGACTCGTCGCCACTGTAAAGTCTGTGGGTTGTGCAGTTAATAAATACACAGACTTCAGAAATAACAACAAACAGGTCTTTACTATTCGAAGGTCCGGGCGAATCTGCCCCAGCAATCATGCCACAACACTTATATACTGGTGTGGTCACTATCGGTATTACAGTATACAGAAGCCAAACAAATAGTGCCACACCTAAAGTAGTTCCCTTAAAGGTGAACGGTTACATTCAATAGTTCCCTTAAAGATAGACGGGTACATACACTACAGTTTCTGCACTGGAAGTCCTACTCCAGAGGACTTCCATGAAGGTCTGGTTTCTCTGCTTAATAGCTGACCATCGCTCCTCAAGAGATGTCATTCTATTCTGAACAAAGACCATGTTTTCAAGACCCTGACGATTAAGCTCCTCCATGGCCGTAGCCATCCTCCCCTCTACCATAGCCATCCTCTCCTCTATGGTAGCCATCCTTTGCATGGAGGTTGCCATCCTTTCCATGGTGATGCGTTCATGCGCCAACACCTCCACAAAGGCCCTGCTCATGTTAGCGATGGACTCCTGCATTTGCTCCACACTTGGTGACCCTGGAGACAAAACCTTTCAGAGACTCCTGCACCTGTTCCTGGAGTTCCAGCACCGCTCTCCTTCTGGATGGACCCGGAGGCACAGGGTCGACATGCAGTTGAGCCATGCTGCAAGAGTCCTGCGCCCTCTGATGAGGACTCTCCACTGCTGTCCCTGTCTCCACCATCTGCTGATGCTCACTTGTGTGCTGTGATACACCAGGTGACAACACTACTCTATCTCACGAAGGTCCCACCGAGGTGTGAGTGTCTGCGTTGGTGCTGGGTCTGCTGAATTCTGCTGACGCTGCGCCCTCAGAGGTTGCAGCTTTCTCTGAGGAGTCTGGTGGCTCAGGCTGTTCCTCCTGGACAGTGGGGACGGAGGCTGTCGATGGTCCTGTGGGGGAGTAAAGGAAAGAGTTCGACATGTGAGATAAACGTTGCATGCACATTGAATTGTGCAGATGATCATAAATCAATCTGTTAGAGCATCAGAATCAATATCAGTCACTCATGCAATGTCAATGAGAGAGATGAAAAACTATTCTGTCACCAGCTTGCTCTGATGCGCCTGTCTGTCCATCTCCAACTTGCGCATCCTCCTCGACTCCCACGATCTCCAGGGCCACCTCCTCTGCAGTGGTGAGCTAGGCTATTGAGGGTGGCTATCCTCCTGTCCTCTCCCTCTTATTGTGGGCTCTCTTTTCCTGCAATGAGGGACACAAGTGGAGTTTGAGTGAAAATGAAGGAGTGAGTGTAGAGAATCCATAGCATAGATGCTTAGAAGGACACAAAGATGGAGTGAGATGCCAAGACCAAGGGCCCTCCCTGTGTGTTGTAAGTTCTTGTCATTGCATCACAGTGATAGGGAGTGTGAGGGATGCATAGTCGAATAGTTAAGTGAATGTGAACATACAGAGAGAGGGAATGGTTAAGGGTGCAGGGATGTAAGGGTCAAGTGGGATGTGGAGGAGGAGGTTGACAAAGCAGAGCGCTGGTGATGAGAGGTGATGGGGATCAGATTGAGGGTCATGGGGATGGAATACTCACTTTTCCTGTGCGGAGAAGGTCATGAAACCTCTTTCTGCACTGCAGCCAGGTTCTGCTGCACATTGAAATGGCATTCACCTCCTGTGCCACTTGCAATAATAGCAAGTAAATAGCAAAAGTTGTAATTCAGAAAAACAACCAAGGCTGCTTGCAGGCCTTAAATGCAGCTGCATAGATGATGTCATCAGAGGCGAGCTTCAGGACCAAAAGACTCATTGGCCCAGGGGTTCCCACACGCTGGAAATCAAGTGCCCAATTAGAGCAAAATGGCTTAATTGTCCCGCCTCACATCGGAGGCGATATCTGCACCCGCCGACTACCTGACCCACCCCCAACCCGCCTCCACTGGCAAAATCCAGACCTTTGTGTGGGAAAAATGTTCTGCCTGACTTTCTACTTTTTCCTTGTATGCTTTGTTTTCTGAACCTTTTGTAGTTCCCTCCCACCATGTAAGAACATAAGAACATAAGACGTAGGTGCAGGAGTAGGTCATTTGGCTCGTCGAGCCTGCTCCGCCATTTAATAAGATCATGGCTGATCTGATCTTGGCCTCAAATCCACTTCCCTGCCCGCTCCCCATAACCCTTGACTCCCTTACCTTTCAAAAATCTGTCTATCTCCACCTTAAATATATTCAATGACCCAGCCTCCACAGCTATAAGAACTGTCTAATATTTAGGATGAGATGGAGGAGAGCTCGGTATTATGTACTAATCGCTTTGCTGAGAGTCAAAGGATACCTACTTTCAGGCTGCTGGCTATGTCATTCTGATACAATAGGCTGGGGATATGCAAGGACCGGTTGACTAGTTCTTCTGTCTCCAACCTTTCCTTCTGTCTCCAACCTTTCCTTCTGTCTCCAACCTTTCCTTAGTGAGTTTTTTCAACTCTGCTTGGTGCCTTTCCAAACAGCCCTGGCTGTAATCATGACAGAATATGTCATCGCACTAACATAATACTCCGCTGACGGCACGAAAAATGTCTCTTGATTTACATTTTGGCATAAAATGAAATGTACCCATCTGGTGAACTGCAACTGATCATCTGATGCTATACCACTATAGAAATAATTGACAGAATGACTCATACTATTTTTTCAGCACGTCCTGTTTTTGGGTAAGAAATATGAAATTACCTTTTCATAAAAGATTTGTGAAGTAATTCATCTCATGTCTAATATGCGATAAATAACAGTCCTGGACAGAATATATTCTTATTGCACTATTTTGTGGTAATTTTCAAGTTGGCAAAGACAGATCCAACCTCTTGAAGATAATGGCAATTTAAATATAAAGCTCATTTGGTACACATTGTAAGTTGCCCTTGTTCTGTGCGCCATTACTTTTGGGACATAGTTTTCCTGTGACAGGGCAAGACGCCACTGGGGTGAAATCACAATGGGCCGTATGTTGAGACCCCCATGGGTGCGTACGAGGTGTGTACGGGCCCGTAGGGGCCGCACAAGTTCCGGGTTTAGGCATGGAAAGCGCATGCAGGAACTAAGTGTCACAAAACATATTTGAAAGTTCTCTATCTGAATGCACGTAGCATTCGTAACAAAATAGATGAGTTAATGGCACAAATAACTACATATGGGTATGATCTTGTGGCCATTACAGAAACATGGCTGCAGGGTGACAATGCCTGGGAATTAAACATACCAGGTTATTTAACGATCAGGAAGGACAGGCAGGAAGGAAGGGGAGGTGGGGTGGCTATGTTAATAAAGGAAGGAATCACTGTAATACAGAAAAATGATATTGGGTCAAAAGATCAGGATAATGAAACAGTTTGGGTGGAAGTAAGGAATAATAAGGGGAAAAAAACACTAGTGGGCGTAGTCTATAGGCCTCCGAACAGTTGCAACTCTGTTGGACGGCGTATCAATCAGGAAATAGTTGAGGCTTGTAATAAGGGAGCATCTATAATTATGGGGGATTTTAACTATCATATTAATTGGACAAATCAAATTGGGCAGGGCTGCCTTGAGGATGAGTTCATTGAGTGTATTAGGGATGGGTTTCTTGAGCAGTATGTAACTGAACCAACCAGGGGGCAAGCAACCTTAGATCTGGTCCTGTGTAACGAGACAGGATTAATTAAAAATGTCCTAGTAAAGGATCCCCTTGGAATGAGTGACCATAACATGGTTGAATTCCATATTCAATTAGAGGGTGAGAAGGTTGGATCTCAAACAAGCGTGCTAAGCTTGAATAAAGGAGACTATGAAGGTATGAGAGCGGAATTGAGTAGAGTGGATTGGGAAAATAGATTAAAGGGTAAGACGATACATGATCAGTGGTGTACATTTAAGGAGTTATTTCACAACTTCAAAAAAATATATATTGCACTGAGAAGAAAAGGGTGTAAAAGAAAAGACAGCCATCCGTGGCTAAGTAAAGACATTAAGGATAGTATTCGACTAAAAACAAGGGCATATAAGGTAGCCAAATCTAGTGGGAGGATAGAGGATTGGGAAAACTTTAAAAGACAGCAAAAAATAACAAAAAGATTGATTAAGAAAGAGAAGATAGATTATGAAAGTAAATTAGCAAAAAATATAAAAACAGATCGTAAGAGTTTTTATAGTTATATAAAAAGAAAAAGGGTGGCTAAAGTAAATGTTGGTCCCTTAGAGGGTCAGACCGGGAAATTAATGGTGGGCAATATGGAGATGGCAAAAACACTGAATGAATATTTTGTATCAGTCTTTACAGTAGAAGACACTAAGAATATCCCAACACTGGACAAACAGGGGGCTATGGGGGGGAGGAGCTAAACACGATCAAAATCACTAAGGAAGTGATACTCGGTAAAATAATGGGACTCAAGGCGGATAAATCACCTGGACCTGATGGCTTACATCCTAGGGTCTTGAGGGAAGTGGCGGTAGGGATTGTGGATGCATTGGTAATAATTTTCCAAAACTCCCTGGACTCAGCAAAGGTCCCGGCAGACTGGAAAACTGCTAATGTAATGCCCTTATTTAAAAAGGGCAGTAGACAGAAGGCTGGAAACTATAGACCAGTTAGCCTAACATCTGTGGTAGGTAAAATATTGGAGTCCATTATTAAGGAGACAGTAACAGGACATTTGGATAATCATAATTTAATAGGACAAATTTGCTGGAGTTCTTTGAGGAAGTAACATATAGGGTGGATAAAGGGGAACCAGTGGACGTAGTGTATTTAGACTTCCAAAAGGCATTTGACAAGGTGCCACACAAAAGATTATTGCTTAAGATAAAAAATCACGGGATTGGGGGTAATATTCTGGCATGGATAGAGGATTGGCTATCTAACAGAAGGCAGAGAGTTGGGATAAATGGTTCATTCTCAGACTGGCAATCAGTAACTAGTGGTGTTCCGCAGGGGTCAGTGCTGGGTCCCCAACTCTTTACAATCTATATTAACGATTTGGAGGAGGGGACCGAGTGTAACATATCAAAGTTTGCAGATGATACTAAGATGGGAGGGAAAGTAGTGAGTGAGGAGGACATAAAAAACCTGCAAGGGGAAATAGACAGGCTAAGTAAGTGGGCAGAGATTTGGCAGATGGAATACAATACTGGAAAGTGTGAGGTTATGCACTTTGGCAGGAAAAATCGTAGAGCAAGTTATTATCTTAATGGCAAGAAACTGGAAAGTACTGAAGTACAAAGGGATCTGGGGGTCCTGGTGCACGAAACTCAAAAGGTTAGTATGCAGGTGCAGCAAGTGATTAAGAAGGCCAATGGAATGTTGGCTTTCATTGCTAGGGGGATAGAATATAAAAATAGGGAGGTATTGCTTCAGTTGTACAAGGTATTGGTGAGACCGCACCTGGAATACTGCATACAGTTTTGGTGTCCATACTTAAGAAAAGACATACTTGCTCTCGAGTCAGTACAAAGAAGGTTTATTTGGTTACTCCCGGGGATGAGGGGATGGACATATGAGGAGAGGTTGAGTAGATTGGGACTCTACTCATTGGAGTTCAGAAGAATGAGAGGCGATCTTATTGAAACATATAAGATTGTGAAGGGGTTGGATCGGGTGGATGCGGGTTTAGAGTATAAGTTTTATTGTATTGTATATTTTCCTGTCTCAAAATAAAGATCTCAATTCTTTTGACCAACCCAGGTGTCTGTTGCAAGTTCATTGCAACCCCCAAATAAGTCCAAAGTCTAGAACCAAAGGAGTGGGAGCAATTCGAACCACTCAGGGAGTCAGAGGTGAAGCTGACCACACACACCACCCCTTACAGGAAATGGCGGCCGCGGCAGGAATTTGGCAAAAGGGAAGAAATGCAATAGACCATGTTTGATGAAAGAACAAAGATGGAAGAGAGGATTTCCTCTTACATTTTTGAGAAGGTGAATATCACAAAGAAGTGGGTGACCAGTCTGTTGCGAACTGGGCATCCCATGGATGCGGCAGCCAAATGGACTGAGAGCAAGGATCATAAGAAGTTGATAGAGAAGGCCATCTGTTTGGTCTGTGCCCTATGACAGATCCAGCTTTTAGATCAGCAGGTTAAAGCTTTGACAGCAGAGCTGCAGGAGGCAGCCAAACTGTCTCAGGCAAGAGCTATGGCAGGGGAAGAACTATTGCAGGAATTACAAGCCCAAAACCAAGAGAAATTACAGCTAGTAGAGAAACATGGGAACAGGCATGAGTTTTTTCGGTGTCAAGTCACCGAGGCAAAAGGAAATGAGCTAGTACTGAAAGAGGAGAATGCTCGCCTAACCAGACAGTTAAGGGAACATGAGGAGAAGTACAGAGATGTAAAGGCAGCTTATAAAGTAGCAAGCACTAGGGATTTTGAAGCAGGAGATCACGGCTCCTGTCAAAAGCAGATAGACAGTTTAAAACTTGCTCTGTCCAGGGCAAAAGGCATGGTATGCCTAGTGAGCCCGGGTGCAGCCCGGGTAGACCTGGAAGTAGAAGTAGAAACTGTGCAGACGTCACCTGTGGCGCCGGGGAACAACTCGGTTGGGCAGCAGGAGAGACAAGCAATCTGTAGGGAGGACAGGGAGGAGTGCACACCACCGCCACCTGTGGCGCCGGGTTTTGACTCGGTTTGGCAGCAGGCAGAAGTGGGCAAACAAATGCAGGAAAGGTCGGAGCCAGGGCCAATGTGCCCGACTCGACAGCAAAAGTTTGGCCCACCCGGGGGTGGTGGGGGGCTGGGGCCCCTTGAAAGCCAAATCGTGATTCCCCATGGGACCCAACAGCTTAGGGCTATGGTAAGCCACCTGAGCAAGCTCACCCACAAGGGAGACCCCTCAGTCCACTTTATGGAAGTGGAACAAGCAGCAGGCATCAACGAGTGCGACGACTCTGAAATGGCCAAGATGCTCCTGTTCAC
Organism: Somniosus microcephalus; assembly: GCF_052327205.1. Lineage (NCBI taxonomy): Eukaryota > Metazoa > Chordata > Chondrichthyes > Squaliformes > Somniosidae > Somniosus > Somniosus microcephalus. The sequence continues at coordinate 67,959,799 of NC_140991.1, forward strand.
CTTAGATGGCAAGCTGTACCAGTCCCTCTCTGCTGAGTGCAAGAAGGGACAGGGAGGGTACGCTGCCATCCGGGATCAAGTTCTGGGGGCGATGGGGATGAATGATGGTAGTCCGTTCTCCCGGGTGGAGAAGACTACACAGTTAGCAGGGGAGATCCCACAGGCTTTTGCAGACAGGCTGTGGCCTGTGTACAGGAGTGCCTGTAATGGGGATCTCGACCGGGCTGACTTGAACCAGGATGAGCTGGCTCACTGGCTTCAAAGTCTGGTGGCAAACAGCTTGCCATGGATCAGAGCCAAGGCCGAGCTGTGGTTCGACCCAAAGGGCCCCCAAGTCACCGAGGAGACAGTGGTCAGACAACTGACCCTGGCTTACTGCAACGGTAGGGGGGGTGGAGGAACCACAAACTAAAGGGAAAGTTCACAAGTTAAAACCCAGCCAGGGTAAGAAGGAATGGCACCAGGAAGGGGGTAACCCTTCCGATACGAGGTGTAACTGCTTCGGGTGTGGGAAGAGTGGGCACTGGAGAAGGGACTGTAAAAATCCTTGGAAGGATAGTGCAGGAAAGAATGCCCCAGCTCCCGCCCCAAAGGCAGAAACACCGACCTCTCCCCCCACTGTAGATACGTTAATAGCTGTACTTTGAGTTTTGTTGGCTGGCCCAGGGAGGGTAGCCACAGCCACGGGTGCTTTAACTCCATCTGCCCCCCCAGTTAACACAGACTTATGACTAGAGCCAGCGCAGCCTGTCTATCTGTGTCCCCTTGAGCACGATATATGGAAAAGACCGCTTGTTAAGATGGAAGTGAAAAAGGTAAAAGGGACCTATCTGTTGGACACGGAAACTTCGAGCACCATAGTCTACTCAGATAACCCCGCTACCTCACCTCTGTCTAACGGGGTCCCATACAGCTTAGTGGGGTTCACAGGTAACGAGCAGGTTGGCTCGTTCTCTATCCCGTTGTCCATTCATTTAGGAGCACTCCACACCAAGTGGACTTGTGTTTTAATGAAGTGGGAGCAGGAAGGGAAAGGGATCCTGGGGGCTGATTTTATTATAAGCCACAGGATTCTAGTGGATCTCAGGAACCACTGTCTGTGGGGAGCATGCACCGGCAAAGAGAATGAAGTGGCAGTTATCCCAGGGAAACAGTGCAAGGGGACCTTGTGTACCCTAAAACCCAAGGAGGGTTACAACCTCGAGCAAATGGTCAGTAACACTCCAGTGGAGTACCAGGCATTTGTGCGAGCACACCACGGCGCATTTGTCACTCACAAGCATGATTGTGGGAGGGTGAACGGGGTCAAAGTAAGTGTAGATGGGGACCCCATGACCCGACCACAAAAGCAGTTTAATTTCCCCAAAGAGGCGGAGACAGACATGGAAAGGGCCATGACCTCTCTGGTCAAACAGGGGGTATTGAGACCAATAGCCACCCATGTAAACTCTCCACTGTGGCCGGTTAGGAAACCGGACAACTTCTGGAGAGCCACGGTGGACTATCGGGTACTCAATAGAAACATCCCCACCTGTGCCCCCACGGTCGCAGTTGTCGCCGACCTCATTGGAAGTATTCCAGCCACCGCGACCACCTTCACGGTGCTGGGTATTTCCAACGGGTTTTGGTCCATCCCTCTGTGGAGAGAGGACCAGTACAAGTTCGTCTTCATGTTTAAAGGCCAACAATACACCTGGAACTGCCTACTACAGGGGTTCCACAATAGCCCCAGCATCTTCCACCAGTGTATGGCAGATTGCTTAAAAGGCTTCAGCCGACCCCGACAGTTAGTCCAGTATGTGGATGACCTGCTCCTATTCACTGATGAAGGAGAGGAACACGGTCCGCTACTGGCTGAACTGCTGGAGTTGCTCAAGCAGGAAGGTTTTAAGGTAAACCCCAAGAAGGTACAGATCGGCCGTAAGGAAGTCAAGTTCCTAGGGCTGGCTGTACGAGCAGGGGAAAGGGCCATAGATAAAGCCAGAAGGGAGGCAGTGCAGGAGTTACCAGCCCCCAATACAGTGACAGGAGTGAGATCTTTTCTAGGGCTGACAGGGTACTACAGGGATTTTATTGAGGATTACGCCGCCACAGCAGCCCCTCTGCTCCGACTCCTACACAAGGAAGTGGAGTGGGTTTGGGATGAGGGTTGCAAGGCAGCATTTGTAAAACTCAAGCAAAATCTGCAGACCGTGCCAGCTCTAGGGGCCATTGATGGGGAGAAAGAGTTTTTCTTGGAGGAAGCAGCCAGCGGGGACAGTCTGAGTGCAGTGCTGCTCCAGGAGCGGCACAGTCAGCTGAGACCGGTGGTTTACTCCACCAGGATACTCACGGATGTGGAAAAGGGCTATTCCAACTGTGAGAGGCACCTCCTCGCCACTCACTGGGCTGTGAAAAGATCACTGATCTTCACAGGCACCTCGCCCATCACCCTCCTCACCCATCACACGTCCACCCAGATGCTCCAAGATGGGAGAATTAAAGATGGGACAGTGAGCAGTGCCTGCATTGCTCGCTGGACCCTGCTTCTCTCCCAGATGTACTTAAGGGTGAAAGGTCTCTGCGAGCCAAAGCTTGCAGCCAACATGATTTATCCAGGGACAGCCCACCGGTGTTCCATTGAAGGAGTATGGGAAGTCAACATAGGTTTTCGGGCCAGGATACACCCCACAGGCCGCGAAATCTATGTGGACGGTTCCAAAACGGTATCTGCTGGGAAACGACTCACAGGGTGTGGAGTTTATGACCCAGGGGCAGACATTGCCCTAGCAATTAAACTCCCCAGCACCATGAGCGCCCAGCAGGCTGAACTGTCCGCGGTAGTGTACGTGGTTACACACCCAGAGGAATTCCCTATCCCTTACATGATTTGCTCGGACAGCATGTTCACGTGCAATTCGTGTACGGAATACCTGGCCATCTGGTCCCGTCGGGGATATACCTCCGCCGACGGGGGACATCTGGCCATCAAGACTCTGCTGGAGAAAATCATGACAGCAGTAGGGAAAGAAGGGAAGGTCTATATCCATAAGGTTAAGGCCCATTCGAAGACAGAGCCCATGAGGGAGGGAAACCAAAGGGCAGATGAATTGGCCAAGCAGGGAGCTAGGGAAGGAGAGTTTTGGGACCCCTACCAGACAGGTTCGGTAGCCGCAATCCGGGACAAGGGAGGTACACAAGAGGTAAAGCAGGCCCAGGTACGGGATCCCATCCTCAGAGCCGTCTTGAACGTGCTCACAAAAGGGGAAAAAGTAGAGGGCCCATACGGTACAGCCAAGGAAGGCATGCTGTTCAGGGGGAAGCAATGGGTAGTGCCGCAGCAGCACCAAAGGGAATTCCTCCAACTGGCAGGATGGTGGCCAGGACTGAGGGGACAGGTCTGCGAGTTCTGTGCCAGCTGTTTGGTGTGTGCTGCCAATAACCCTGACCCCCAGAAAAGGAAGGTATCTTTGGGACACACCAGGAGGGTAGAGGGACCATGGCAGTTGATCCAGGTCGATTACATCGGGCCCCTACCCACCGCCCAGGGAGGCTACAAGTACTGCCTAGTCCTGGTGGATGTGTTCTCAAAGTGGGTAGAAGCTTTTCCCTGCAATACAGCTACCGCGTTGGGTACAGCCAAGATCCTGGTCAGGGAAGTGTTCTCACAGTATGTGGAGTCTGACCAAGGGAGTCACTTTACCGGACAAGTCATGCAAGAGACCCTCATGGTACTCGGCATTGAAGGGAAATGGCACATTGCCTACAACCCACAATCATCGGGTCCTGCAGAGCATTTAAACCGCACTATAAAGGAAAAGCTGCGCAAAGAAACGGGAGACTCACCCAAGAAGTGGGTGGAAGTCTTACCGTTGGTCCTAATGGGGATCCAAGCCAGCCAGTCAAAAAGCACGGGGTATTCCCCACACAAGCTGTTGACTGGCAGGGTTATGCGGACCCCCACCCATGTGCTAGCCCTGGTGCTCATGGAAGGTCAGCTCAGAGAGGTGAACCGGGACAGTTTTGTCAGGAATCTGTTTGAACACCTTAAACAGATTCACTGGCAGGCTGCTAGCAACATGGGAAAACAGCATCGGAGCAACCGATTGCTGCTAGAACCCAACAGGCACCACGAGTGGGAGATAGGGGATCAGGTCATGGTGAGGAACTTTGCCCGGTTGGGAAGTTTTGAACCATTGTATATGGGACCATACAGCATTGTGGACAAGGCAAGCCCCATGGTGTATGCCATAAAGATGCCCCGCCGCACAAAGTGGTTCCACATTAATCAGTGCAAGCTGTTTAAGGCTGAGAGTGGAGAATGGTCAGCAAGGGTTAACCGCACTGAAGCTAGAGAGCAGCAGCCTGCAGCTGTGACAGACTCACAGACCGCAAAGGTGGGGGCAGTGCCGTGTGTGACTGGAGAGGCCCTCCCACCAATTAACTGGGACTCAGGTACAACCCCAGTAGCCGGAGCCTTAAAGAGGTCTCCTCGCACACCACAGCCTAGACTACCTTGGTCACCCGAGTATTATTTTAACCGGTCCAGCCCCAGCAGAACCCTTAGCAAAAAGGGAAAACCAAAGGTTAGGGACAAGTCTAGGGATACGGATCCCCAGCCTACAGCCTCCAAAGGTGAGGGACTCACAGGAGAGGTAGCATTGGGCAAAGAGAGAGAGAAGCGTCCCCAGCCTGCGGCATCAGGCTGCGGGGAACCCACAGGACAGGATAGGGACTCGGCAGCCACACAAAAAGGGGTAGTGTGCTGCAGCACAGAAGGACACACTCCCCTGGTTGACTGGGATACAGGGAAACTCCCAGGTGTTTTAAGGAGGACTCTCCGAGTCCGGTGGCACAGGTCACCTTACGCCCAGGCGTACAAGCTGCCCAGATTCCACAAAAGGTACAGGCCTAACAGGAATTAACCTGGCCATCCGGAGACGGGCGGCGGATGTATATAGCTTTTTGAAGTAGTTCAAGGGTGTGTTTTACAGTTTGGAAGTTGGGGATGTTAGTATAGGATAAGTTTAAGTTTTGAATTTTGATAACTGTGTCAGGCCAGAGAACCTTCTCGGGACATGGCTATTTTGTTTGTGTGTCCCTACAGAGAGGAAATCGGGATGAGAAAGGTTCTGCTCCTGCTCGCCCTGGTAGGGGTGAGCATCAGTGATTGAGGACTCCCACATCTTTGGGTGCTCAGGAGAGAGAGCACCAATCGTTACCGCAGTGGGTGGCGAATGGGGTGTGGAGGAGCTCGCCATTTACTTCCACAGGGAAGGTGGCCAGGGTGGCTGGGGTCTAACTCGACCCAGTGCTCCAGCCAGACCGGGTTCACTTACGGGGAGGCCTCCCTCCTGTGCCCCAGGGTACAGATCGTTGCTACAAGGGTCAGTGTCACCGAGGGGAAACATGTGTGTTTGACATGTAAGGGACAGATTCCTTTGGATAGGTGGTGGTAGCTCAGAAAGCTGAGCAAGGATATAGGAAACCCCGCAGTCGATTGGGAACGATTGGGGAACGATACCCATCGGACGATTGCAGGGACCCGAGGGGGACTAAGTGTGTGCTGGGACAAGTGGTGGGAACCGGATCAGGGGATTTATGTTTGTATGTGGGGGTCAGAGAAGGTCTGACCCACAGGCATATCCATCATTTTCCACCGGCAATGGCAAGATGCCAGGGAGGGGATGGAGTGGTATTCCAGCCTGGATGCGTGCACGGTCCCACACTCCCCGATCCCAGTGAATGCCACTGAACTTGTAACCCACCCCTGAAAGCCCCTGCCCACGACCACAACATCACGGACTATAGTCCAGAGGTGTCCTACCACCACCAAGGGACCAGGGAATGGGTTAGTCCTAGTACCAACAGATAAGCTGCTGTACCAGGGGGTACACTATGCAGTGGCCTCAGTGATCCTGAGCCTGACCAAGGTGCACTTACCTGAGTGGTGTCCTAAAGAGACAGAAGAGTTGTACCAAGCCCTGTTGAAGGAAATGTTTAGAAAGTTCTATAAATTCGACTTTGCCACTGTAGACAAAGCAAAACTGTACAGTTTACATCCCGAGCATAATATGGGCGCAGGGAGACAAAGAAGGGGGACCTGGAATGATGTTTTCACTGCTTATAGTATAGGATCCTCAGTGATAAACAGTCTAGATGATATAGAGCTACAAACCCAGATAAATGGTTTAAAGACCCAGTTAAGAAAACTTCTAACAGAGGAGAACACAGTGGTAAGCTCAGAGCTACACGAGGACCAGGCTATGACGGTCCAATTAAAAGAGATAATAGCTGAGCTGGAGAGACACGCTAAAACAGTAAATGCACTCATATGGGAGGACAGGTATGCTTCGGATCAAGCTGCACAGAATGAGGTGTGCATGCTATACAGGGCATGGTTGCTGGGCGAGGGCCGCAGCAACCTGGAGGATTTAAAACAAGGTTTACTCCCCTCCTGGATTAGCAACACGCACCTTGTAGCCCTCCACCCGTTTAGTAATTCGCTGAGCCCGTGTCAGCTCCGCCTAGCCTCTGAAGCCTACCCTGTCCCAGTGGATTGTGGACGTTCCAATCACACCATCATGGGGATAGTAGTGAGGATGCCAGTCATGGGTGGGACAGCCCGACCCGCACTGGTATACAGAGTGGAGAACATTGGGATCATTCAAGGGGGTGCACACGTCAGTTTTGCAGAGGTCCCTGTTATGTCTGACATTGGTGATAGGTACTCGATTTCCTTGGCCTGAGCACATGGAGTTTGATAGTGCTGTTATCATGGTATTGTGTATAGGTATTCGATTGCTTTTGCCTGGGAGTGTGTGTGTGGAGCAGCCATTAAAAAAGCAACATGAACTGAACTCTGCTTACGGTCTCTGGATTATCTTTGCAAACGCAACATTTGGCGACAAGGATGGCTGAAATCTCTCTTCCGCCACCTCCTCCCTTCCTTGCACTACCCGGTGAGCCGCTGATCCCATGGGTTCGCTGGTTACAGTCCTTTGAAACCTACCTCATTGCTCTTGGACTAGAAAATGTGAGTACATCACGGAAAAAGGCACTGTTATCCCATTGCTTGGGAGCGGAGGGCCAGCGTGTTCTTGGGACATTATGCACAGCAGACTCAATTCAAACATATGATGAGGCTGTGGCTCTGTTAAGCACACACTTCTCTGCCCCACAAAGTGCCCTCCTGCGGCGATTCATTTTTAGACAGCGTCACCAACTCCCCGGCGAGTCTGTGCATCAATACGTGGCTAATTTGAGGGGGTTAGCTAGCTCATGCAAGTTCAGTGCACTACAAGACGAGATGGTGCGTGATCAACTAATAGAGCACACCAACAACGTGAGAGTGCGTGAAAGACTGTCACTCGAGTCCGACGATCTGTCGTTGTCAAAGGCAGTCAACATTACCTTTCAAGTGGAGTCTGCAGCCGAATGTGCAGCGAAACTAGCACACACACCCAGTGACAGCGCCCTTGGCCCCGACAGCTCTGACACGGTAATGCTCGCGCGATGGCAGCAACGCGCACTACCGCGGCAACAGTGTGGAAACTGCAGATCTCGTTCACATGCTACCAGAGCGCAGAATTGCCCCGCGCGCGGCCAAGCCTGTCGCAATTGTGGAAAACAAAATCACTGCCAATGTCTGCCGCTCTGCCCCGGTTGCTACAAATGAACACTCTCAGTCCTCAAGCACTATAATTCACAATGTGAGCTCTGGGCCAGTAGTGGCTTTCAAGTCATGCACAATTAACCTGAATGATGTGTACATTCCGCTGTTGTTGGATACCGGTGCCAGCGTCTCACTGCTGAATGTGGACTCATTCAAACGCTTTTTCAGCTCCCTGCCACTCTCTGCGCCCTCCACTGCCCTTTGCGGGTATGGTAATTTGAAAATTGGACTAGTGGGCTCAGTCAACCTCACTGTACGCTATGGAACAAAAATTTTGCCAGATCTTTGTTTTCATGTGGCACGCCAAGGAGCTAACCTGATGGGACTGGATCTTTTCACTGACCTGGGTTTTACTCTCTTGGACACTGGCGGGTCTGCGATTCTGCACGTCGCCTCACCGTGGCGCCAAACATGGCCAGCACTCTTCAAGGGTCTGGGCTGCCTGACTGCCTTCACCCACCAGCCCATGGTTGACTCCACCGTTACCCCCGTCATTCAGCCACTGCGCCGCATCCCGCTTGCTCTCCGTGACGGGGTCACAGCTGAACTAAAGCAGCTACTGGAAGCTGGCATCATCGAACCAGTTGATGCCTCCCCATGGGTCTCCAACCTGGTGGTCACAACGAAAAAGTCAGGTGGTCTACGCGTCTGCGTCGATCTTTGAGCAGTGAATGAGGCCGTAATCCCTGACAAATATCCACTGCCCACGTCAGAGGAACTCACAGCGCAGTTCTATGGTTCCATCCTGTTCTCAAAACTGGGCCTTCGACAGGGCTATCTACAGGTTCCTCTCCACCCCAGCAGCAGGGACCTCACTGCTTTTGTGACACATGCTGGCGTCTTTCGGTACACCAGGATGCCATTTGGACTTAGCTCTGCACCCAGCTGCTTCCAAAAGGTGATGTCCTCTGTGCTCGCGGGCATTCCTGGGGTGGCCATCCACCTGGATGACATCGTCGTGCATGGGCCCTCGACCTCCACTCACGACGAATGCCTTCACAGAGTTTTCACGGCTCTAGCAAAACACAAGCTCACACTGAATGGCGAAAAGTGTGTCTTTGCTGTTTCAGAGATCGAATTTGTGGGGTTTCGGTTGTCGGCTGACGGTATATCCCCACTCCAGTCAAACGTGGATGCCATTCACAGCATCCCAGAACCCAGCTCTGCAGCACAGGTTGCCTCCTTCCTTGGCATGACTGGGTACTACCTGAAGTTTTTGCCCCAGTGCTCAGTCACCACAGCCCCACTGCGCCAGCTCCTGCGAAAGGATGAGTCCTGGGTGTGGTCACAAGCCTGTATGGAAGCTGTTCACCTCCTCAAATCGCAGCTCACGTCGCCTCCAGTGTTGGCTCACTTTGACGTCGCCAGCCCCACCCTCGTCACCTGCGACGCGTCCGCTGCAGCTGTGGGGGTGGTGTTATCGCAGATACAGAATGGAGTGGAGAAACCAATCGCCTTTGCCTCCCGAGCCCTTAGCTCCACCGAACAGAAGTACTCAGTAGGCGAGCGTGAGGCGCTGGCGTGCGTCTGCGCATGTGAGCGGTGGCACCTGTACACGTATGGCTATGCCTTCACCCTGCAAACCAATCACCAGGCTCTCACTGCCCTGCTGTCGACAACCGGCACGGGCCACAGACCACTGCGTCTACACCGCTGGTCTGACCGCCTCCGCCAATACAATTTCAGTCTCCAGTTCACAGCAGGACGTGACAATGTTGTTGCAGATCTGCTCTCCCGCACTGTCTCTGCCCCAGCCCCACTCGTCGGGTCTGACCATGTGGAACAGGATATCGTCCAGATGCTGCACACGCCTCTCCAAACCACATCTCTCTCCAGGAGCTCAAAGAGGCCTCTGAACAGGATCCGGCCCTCTCCCAGCTGTGCACCTTCATCAGAGATGGCTGGCCTCGCAAGGTGCCTGAGGAACTGTCTGCCTACTCCAGAGTTAAAGAGGAGCTCTCCTGCTGGAATGATTCCTGTGTTGCACGTGGGCTCTGCACCGTGGTCCCAAGTGCCCTTCGTGCGCGTGTTTTATCCATGGCGCATGAGGGCCACTTGGGCATAGTGAAGCTCAAACAACGATGCCGAGACCTAGTGTGGTGGCCAGGTATTGACAGGGAAATCGAGACCCTGGTCAAGGACTGTGCAGCCTGCCTTGTAAGTGGCAAGACTGGCCACCAAGCTCCTCCACCCCTGCAACCCCTTGCCTGGCCCTCTCAGCCCTGGGAGCACCTGCAGCTGGATGTCTGCGGGGAGATCCATGGTATCCCCCACCATCAACGGTTCCTAGTAGTGGTGACCTATGACCTGCACTCAAAATGGCCAGAGGTCACTGCCGTGGGCTCCGTCACCTCTCGGGTCATCATTGATATCCTTGAGTCCCTCTTCTCCCGCTGGGGGCATCCAAAGGCCATCACCACAGACAATGGCCCCCAAATGGTCTCTTCGGAACTCTCCTCTTACCTTGAGAGCAAGGGCATCCGTCACATACGCACAGCGTACTACCACCCCGAGTCAAATGGGGGGGTGGAGCGTTTTAACCAGACACTGAAAAATGGCCTCAGAGCACACCTATCCCAGGGGTGTGCGTTTGACAAGGCCCTCCTCCACACACTGCTGCACTAGAGCCTCCCAGCATTCCACTACAGGGGTCTCACCCGCACCCCTCATGCTAGGCCGTGAGCTCATGCTGCCCCTTGGCAGGCTCCGCCCCTCGCTAGCTCAGAGCCCTGCTCCACCGGCTCAAGCCACAGTCGCTAGACAGCAGGAGAAGATGAAACTCCGCTTCGACCAGTCGAAGAGGGCCAAGGCGCTCAACATCTCAGTCTCCGATTGGGTCAGAGTCCGCAGGCCTCACCGCAACAATAAGATGGCATCATTCTGGTCCTCCCCTCTCCAAATCAGCTGCCAACTTGGACCAGCCACTTTCTGCCTCACTGACGGCTCTCGGTGGCATGCCAGCCGCCTTCGGAAGGTGCCAGCACCCCCTGATGCGGGATTATACGGACCTAATCCCCAAGCCTTACCCCCAGAGTGGCGGGATGCACATGTGGCTCAGCCAGCCAACCCTCAAGCAGATATTGTGCCTCAGCCTGCTCCTCACCAGTCCCCAGTTCGGCCTGCTCTTCACCAGTCCGCACCTCGGCCTGTTCGTACACGTTCTCGCCCTGGCCACCTGCAGGACTTTGTCACTACATTTCATGTTTGAAATTCTGTGAGGGGGAGGAAATGTTATGTCTGACATTGGTGATAGGTACTCGATTGCCTTGGCCTGAGCACATGGAGTTTGATAGTGCTGTTATCATGGTATTGTGTATAGGTATTCGATTGCTTTTGCTTGAGAGTGTGTGCGTAGAGCAGCCATTAAAAAAGCAACATGAACTGAACTCTGCTTACAGTCTCTGGATTATCTTTGCCAACGCAACAGTCCCACCTTACGTCATAAAGTGGGAGCACGCTATGACAGGTACAGACCTCTCTGGGTGCCGGAGCCAGGGTGCACACATAATACTGTGTCCCCAGCACTTGAATGCCTATTTGAGACCACAGTGCAGGTTTAAAGCTGCTGGTGCACGACCTGTGAACTGTACCATGGAGGTAATGGCACAAGACCATGTTTCCCCTCAAGTAGCATTCATAGGGGGTGGGACATATTGGCCCAGAAATTCGGGTCGGGGGCTTCCCGCGGGTATAAGCCCTGGACCTGCACTTACCTTGCGCGCCGGCCGTTGTGCTGTGGGCCCCCGTGTAATTCTGATCCGGGGCCTGGTCCAGCTGCCAGCGCACAGTGCTTGCGTATCCCAGGGACGCAGTTAGTTCGATGCGTCCCCTGAGATCACGTGGGCCATGGGCAGCCAATCGGAGCAGGGAATGCTCCATTCATAAGTCTGACAGGAAGACCTGTCAAAACATAGAAATACTACGGGCCCTTTCTTCTTACAAAACATCACTAAATCTTCAAATAAATTTTAAAAAAACATCACATTTTTTAAATAAACTATAAATTAAATGAAATAACTATTTTAAACAATAATTTAAATTTTTGAAAATAATTATTTTATTTTCTAACGGGGCTAAAAATAAACTTACCTTGCTTTAAAGTATTTAAAAATAATAAACCTGTGGAAAAAATGTTTTAATTTTGATTAATTCACCACTTACCTTGTAAAAAGCAGGCCTTACGCCTGCTTTTTACATTTCTAAATTCTGCAGAATTTACGGAAAAACCTGTAAAAAAACTGAAGTTCAATGCGCACGTGCAGCCTCTCCCACGCACGCGTTCGACCTCTGAAGCTCTTCGTTCAGAGGAACGGAAGTGCCAGTTTCCCGCACATGCGCAGTGCATGCAGGAAACAGGCACTTCCATTGGGCCTACGGGTGAGCACCCCATGCATACTCACCCGTGGAGACCCGAATTTCTGGGCCATTGTGTCACCACGAGTGCGCCCCACTACTGGCATGGACAGTACATCTGGTGTCCGGTGAGTGACACCAGTTTTTGTTTTAAACCCGAGGCAGAAGTTCAAGTGCCCCAGGAACGGATTGTACCCATCCCTGAACCCTCGACTGTTCACTTCACTGTCAGGGAAAACATCACCAATCTGCAAAGTTATGTAACACATTTCGGCTATGAGATTCCCCCTCTACCAGAACATCTTACCGCCCTATTAAAAGCAGTGGTCATCTCACAAAAACATTTCTATACATTAGAGCAGAAGACAGTCGAGATAGGGGCCAAGATCTTGGATATTGTAGTTCCACCCTAGTGGGATATTTTTGAAAATATAGAGGTCCCCTCTTGGATTAGACTGGCTTCACACATTTTAGTGGTTTGTCAGCTGGGCATAGTTTTCTACCTGTTGTGTACAAAGTGCAAAGGAAGGGACCAGATGCTCCGCTCTCAACATGAGGGAGCATCGGACAAAAACAAAAATAAAGTCTATGACCAGGTATAAAACCAACCTTGACTGTTATTAAAAATAAAGTTTGACGAGTGTGTGTGTCATTTATTTTTCCTATGTGTGTGATTTTTCCAAGTGGTGCAGGGGTGTTGGACCCCCTCCCTGCTTGGATGTGAATGTAATAAAAGTTTTTTTTACCTTGTGTATTCTGATAAACACTACATCTAAAGAGGAACAGGAGAGTGTTTTGTTTGGGTATTAGTTTAGGTAACACAGGGGAAGGTTGGCTCCCGAGGATCAGAAAATTTCGCTCACAACTGCATGATACTATAGTGGGTAAAGTATCACAGGGGGGTGTATAAGGCTCGCAAAATTACACAATTTCCCCCAAAGGAAGAAAGGAAGAGATATTGGACTGTTTGAAGGAAATATTGGGCCAAAGGGATTTAAAAATCAAAACCCCAGGAAGATTTGGCTGGTTTAAAAGGCATGTACAGACCTGCGAAAAGCTGTGACAAAGGGAAGGTGGGATAGGCTCCCAAAACAGACAGTTTGAGTTTTGAGCCGTCTGGGAATGTCCTGGGCCACCTCAACCATTACATAAAGACAATAAAACCTGTTCCCGCCGAAACTCGCAGAGCCCCAAAGTACATGAATAAAACAGTACATGCCCACAGCAAAACAAAAGAAAGAACATGGCCCAACAGGAAACAACAATCAAACAGCAGTTCAAAACCAATCAGAGAGATTTCCAAAACGTTTTATATTTTTAAACTGGTTTCAAGGCAATCCCAAAACCAGTTAAAGGCCAATTAAAAATAGATGGACCATCCCCAAAACTCGTTAAAGTTTTAAAACATATTAAAAATAACAAGCCTGCCAAAACTTAACAAAGAAACCAGAGATTTGGCGGTCAGATAAGCCAGGCCTCAAAACAGTATAATTGAAGCCTGCTTGTTCAGTCAGGCAGTAAGATCGAAGCAGTACGTGCGTTCATCATCAGAAGCAGTACAGTCAGTCGAGACGTTGGTTCAAGTTCATCATCAGAGCACGAGTTCAGTGCAGGAGAGAAAGTCGGAGAATCGGAGACTTGGAGGAAGAAGAAGGAAAAGAAAGTCGGGGCAACCAAAGGCTTCAAGAAACCAACAACTACCAATATTACCACCAACCAGGTAATACTGGGCCACCGCGACCAACGAGGAAACAACCACCGAAAATTCGAAAGTGAAAACTTGTTTCCACTCTACAGGCTAGTCTGACTTACCCCTGGGTAAGATTTGAACACAAAAGATCCTAAGGCCTAGAAATTCGGTGGGCTGCACCATCAGTTAGCGCCCAAAGAGTGCACTTATTGGGTTTAGCGCCACTGGCCATGCCTCCCGTGAAATTTAGCGGGGCACTAATGGCGGCGCTAGCCGTTAGCACTGCGCCACCACCGATGACATCATCAGTGTGCGCAGCACCCCGCTACTGCCCCGATCGTGCAATTTGGTAGCGCCCCCTGCTGTAACACCGGTCGCAATTTGCGACCGGTTCAGGGGGGCCTACCTGCGGCGGTAGAGGCGCTGGGCGGCCAGTTTTTTGCTGGCCGCCTGCCAGCACCTCCTCGCAGCCGTCCCCAGCCTCCTGAGCCCTCCTCCCGCGTTGTACCGGCTGTCTCCCAAGAGCCAGGCGCTTCTCCTCGATGCCGGGCTCTTTTGCCGGCACTCGCGATCTTAGATCGTGCTGCAGCAGGCCCCTCCCGTTTAAGAAGGGGAGGAAGGCCTGCAATACCACAGCACGCCGTGCCCCAGCGTGTGGCGCTGCAGCACGTTGCGCTGCGAACTTCAGTTGCAGCGCCCCAAGATGGATACGGGGCGCCTCGAGTAGCGCCGCACTTCCGTTTGGAGCGCTCAAACTGAATTTCCGGCGGGCGCTCGCGACTCCTTCCGGGGCGGTACTTCTGGCGCCCTGGTGAGACTGGCGCCCCAAATGGGGTGCCACCGAATTTCTCGGCCTAAAACTTTACCTAGCCAAAGAAAATTGGGTACTTACCCAATACATCCAAACTACGCAGCTAACCGCATCAGCGGACAAACCCAAACTGAAGACCCAACGCAGGTGCAGTCTTCTACCACATCCGGGGTACTGCAGGCCCCAACCGCCACAACTAAGGAGAGCCCTGAAATCGCGAACCTCTACAATCTGTCAAGAAAGTCGTTTGGAGAGCATTTCCTGGTCCTCTGGATTTCAACTTAGTTAGGATAGTGGGGTTGGGAGGGTAAGGGATTTTTGTATATTGTAATTCTCCCTCGCATGTTCCGAGTGTTCCCCACCCCTTTTAGAGTGTAAGTTTTATTGTATTGCATATTTTCCTGTCTCAAAATAAAGATCTCAATTCTTTTGACCAACCCAGGTGTCTGTTGCAAGTTCATTACAACCCCCAAATAAGTCCAAAGTCTAGAACCAAAGGAGTGGGAGCGATTCAAACCACTCATGGAGTCAGAGGTGAAGCTGACCACACACACCACCCCTTACAGGTCCGTCCCCCACTTGCGCATCTTCCTCTACTCCTACGCTCTCCAGGACCACCTCCTCCCAGGGGGTGAGGTGGGCTACTGAGGGTGGCCCTCCTCCTGTCCTTGCTCTTTCTCGCTTATTTTGAGCTCTCTTTTCGTGCAATAAGGGAGACAAGTGGAGTTTGAGTGAGAATGAATGAGTGTAGAGATTCCATAGCATAGATACTTAGAAGGAACAAAAGATGGAGAGAGGTGGCAAGACCAAGGGCCCTCCCTGTGTGTTGTCAGTTGTTTTCATTACATCACAGTGATAGGGAGTGTGAGGGCTGCATAGTCGAATAGTTAGGTGAATGTGACCATAGAGAGAGAGGGAACAGGTAAGTGTGCATGGATGTCAGTGTCAAGTGGGATGTGGGGGAAGAGATTGCTAAAGCTGAGTGCTGGTGAGGAAAGGCAATGGGGATCAGATTGAGGGTGATGGGAAATTCATACTCACTTTCCCAGTGCGCAGAAGGTCATGAAATCTCTTCCTGCACTGAATCCAGGTTCTGTGAGTTACTGATAATGAGTTGACCTCCTCTGCCACTTGCAGCCACGCAGCCTTGGTCTGCTGGGGAGGCTTCTTCCTCCCTGAAGAAGGGAAGAGCACCTCTTTATGAGCTCTTGCTCCCTCAATTAAAGCCTGCAGGGCAACGTCGTCAAAACTTGGAGCAGACCTAAGTCTTTCACTGGCCATTCTGCCTCCAGGTCCCTGTAGCATGAAACGCCAAAAGGTTGGCAGTCTGCAGAAGAAGCAAGGCTTGCTGCAGACCTTAAATGCAGCAGCAATGATGGCGTCATCGGAGGCGACTTTCAGACTGGAAAAACTCATTTGCCATGGGTCACCACACGCTGGAACTCAATTGGCCAATTAAGTTAAATTTGCATCAATCTCCCACATCGATTTAGATTCGTGTGGATAACACGAAATGCGGATTACACGACCCCAGCCCGCCCCTGAATTAAAATCCAGCCCTATGCCTCTATTTATAAAGCACAGGATCCCATATGCTTTTTAAACAGCCTTCTCAACTTGTCCTGCCACCTTCAAAGACTTGTGTATGTACACAGGTCTCTTTGTTTCTGCACCCCCTTTAAAATTGTACAATTTAATTTATATTGCCTCTCCTCATTTTTCCTACCAAAATGAAACACTTTGGGCTTCTCTGTTAAATTTCATCTGCCATATGCCTGCCTGTTTCACCAGTCTTTCTATGTCCTCCTGAAGTCGGTTACTATCCTTTTCACTGTTTACTATATTTCTGAGGTTCATGTTATCTGCAAACTTTAAAATTATGCCCTGTGTACCCCATGTCCAGCTCATTAATATATATCAAAAAGAGCAATGGTCCCAACACCAACCACTGGTGACACCTCTGCACAATTCCCTCCAGTCTCAAAAACATTGGGGGAAATTTTAACATGAAAGAATGGGTGGGTTGGAGGCGGAAAAGTTAAAGTATTAAAAATCTAAATCCTGACCCCAACCCGCCTCCAACCAGCCCACTTTCAGCTTTTGCTCAGGCGGGATGGGGGACGGGCAGCCAACCCGCTGCCAGGGGGCAGGTTGTCATTTTGAATATGATAATGAGGCCCTGAAGCCTCTGCTTTAACATGCTGTGCTGGTTTTACTGTGGCCGGCCGGGATCCCGGGCCTTGGGATTCCCGATAGCTGCAACAAGGCGAGCACAGCCTCGAGGAGCAATCCTTGTGGGCCGGGAGGAGCCCTTCCTCCCAGGCCCCCCAAGCTCACCCACCATCAACCCACCCCAAACACCACCCCCACCCCCCCCATCCCACGGAGTCGGGGATGGGGCCCCCGCCCATTTGGACCTCCCTCCCGCACCGGGGCTTGGAACCCTGGGACCTCCCCCCAGACCCCGCACCTACCTGTTTGTTGCAGCCTCCTGTGCAGCATTCCCCGCCCAACCGGAAGACAGCCTGCCAATCAGGCTGGCTTCCGGGCATGAAACCTGCCCATGACATCACACGCACGTGTGGAAACCAGGACCTCTAGGCTTCCCGCGGTCCACCGGCCCCGCCCGCCCTGCTCCAGGCGGGTCAGAAACGGCAAAATTCAGGCCAAAAAGTCATCACTACTCTCTGGATTCTGTTCCTTAGCCGATTTCGTATCCACGCAGCCACTGCCCCTTTAGTCCCATGGGCTTCAATTTTGCTAAAGGTCTATTATTACATAGGATTATATTGGATATACAGCACAGAAGCAGGCCATTCGGCCCAACCAGTCCATGCTCCACATTTATGCTTCGCTCAAGCCTCCTCCCGTCTTTCCTCATTTAAATCTATCAACATAACCCTCTATTCCCTTCTCCCTCATATGCTTATCTAGCCTCCCCTTAAATGCCTTTATACTATTTGCTTCAACCACTCACTGTGGTAGCGAGTTCCACGTTCTCACCACTCTCCGGTAAAGGAGTTTCTTCTGAATTCCCTATTTGATTTCTTGGTGATTATCTTATATTGATGGCCTTTAGTTTTGCTCTTCCCCACAAGTGGAAACACTCTCTCTGTATCTACTCTATCAAAAACCTTTCATAATTTTAAAGACCTCTATTAAGTCACCCCTCAGCCTTCTCTTTTCAAGAGAAAAGAGACCCAGCCTGTTCATCCTTTCCTGATAGGTATAACCTCACATTTCTGGTATCATCCTTGTAAATCTATTTTGCACCCTCTCCAGTGCCTCTATATCATTTTTATAATATGGTGTCCAGAATTGTACACAGCACTCCAAGTGTGGTCTAACCAAGGTTCGATAGAAGTTTAGTATAACTTCTCTATTTTTCAATTCTATTCCTCTAGAAACAAAACCCTAGTGCTTGGTTTGCTTTTTTAGTAGCCTTGTTAACCTGTGTCTTATGTGGTACTTTATCAAACGCCTTTGGAAAGTCTATATATACATCAACTGCACTGCCCCCATCCACCCTCTCTGTTACTTCATCAAAGAACTCAATCAATTTGCCTTTCAGGTTGATGACCCTTTGGAGTTCTGACAAAATGTTAACTCTGTTTCTCTCTCCATAGATGCTGCCTGACCTGCTGAGTATTGCCAGCATTTTCTGTTTTTATTTCAGACTTCCAACATCCGCAGTAATTTGTTTTTGTATGATTTGCCTTTAACGATGGTGGCTTTAATTTATTAACCCATATTTGTCCAAGTTCCAATTAATTTTGTCCCGGATTAATGTCTCTAAAAGATTTCCCACCACTGACGTTAGTCTGACTGGCCTGTAATTGCCAGGTTTATCCCTCTCCCCTTTTTTTGAACTGGGGTGTAAAATTTTTCACCCTCCAGTCTTCTGGCACCACTCCCATATGTAAGGAGGATCGGAAGATTGTGGCCAGAGCCTCCATCCTTACTTCCCTCAGCAACCTAGGATGTATCCCATCTGGAATGATGAGTCAAATGGCCTCCTGTGTTTGAATAAGTTGTTGTTGGTCTGGCTGCGATGCCTTGGCCTTTTGGATGATGACAGGTGGCTACCTCATATATGAGATGTCTGTTCTACTAGTAGTTTAAGGAGGTTTTACTGGCCACCCTCATAGTGTCGATACTTTTTCCCAACTCAGACTAGGAATAACCAGGTTGCAAATCTAAATTCCAATAAAATAATCCCTACAGATTGATCCAAAAATGTCATGTAATATTTGCATATTGAATTATCATTGGCTCGCAGGCATCTGTAAGGAATACCTATTATATTCACATGTGATCACATGCTGAGTTGTCATTGGCCTGCAGGCATCTGTAAGGACTACTATTGTTTGGAAGACCCAGGCTAGGGGTCCTAATGCCATGCTTTTCCCCGCTGGTGCTGCTATGAGTAAGATCACAGACCTAATGCTTAATAAAAGAGTTAAACTGTAATACTCCGTTGTCCTGCAATTTATTATTTTTGTACAAAGTGTGCAAAACAAGACATGGTGTCAGAATAGGGATTGTAAATGGACATCGTTGGAGCTCCCTTGTCTCGAATGGATTGGGAATCTTTGAACTTACCTGGAGAATGGCGCAAGTTCAAGCAACACGTGGAGTTGATGTTCTCGGGTCCGCTGAAAAGCAAAGGGGAGGAAGAAAGATGCAGCTACCTACTCCTGTGGATCGGAGAAAAAGGGAGAGACATTTTTAACACATGGTCTCTCACCGCGGATGAAGCAAAGGTACTAAAAAGTTATTTTGACCGTTTTGAATCATATGTGATGCCCAAGACAAATACGATATTCGCTAGGTACAAGTTTCAGGAGAAAGTACAAGGAGCTAGTGAGTCGTTTGAACGGTTCATGACTGAGTTAAAACTGCTGGTAAAAGACTGTGAATATGCAGATAAAGATGAGATGGTCAGAGACCGCATCATGTTTGGAATACATTCAGCTAAAGTAAGAGAGAAACTTTTGAATGTTGGGTCCGGGCTAATGCTGGACAAAGCTATGGACATAGCTAGATCGCACGAGATAGCCCAAGCACAGTTGAAAACCATAACCGGCACGAGCAGCTTGCGTGAACAGACAGTGCACGCAGTTAATAGGCACACACCAAAGAACAATGCCCAGAGAGCGTGTTTCAGAACAGAAAGAACAGAGAGAGTTCTAAAAATGAGCGACACAGACATAAAACGCTTCAAAAACTGTGGATATTGTGGAAACAAGGTGCATGGGGAAAAGGAGCACTGTCCTGCCAAAGGAAGGTAATGTGCTAAATGTGGTAAACGGAACTACTTTGCTAAAGTTTGCAAGACTGTTTTTGGAAAAACAGTTCACAGTGAGTGACAGCCAAATACCAGATAGAGAGCCAAATGCAGAGGAACTGTTTATTGATTCTGTGTCACAGATAAAACAGATTTCAGAGACTGAGCAAGCCTTTGCAGATATTGAGATAGGAAAACAGGGCACAGAGCTTAAGTTTAAATTGGACACTGGAGCTCAGGTTAATGTAATTCCTCTGAGTGAGTATCACAGCTTGAAGGATGAGTGTGAGCTACAGCCCACCTCATGCAGACTGACCAGCTATGGGGGTGAGCAGCTCATTGTAAAAGGCACATGCATGATGAAATGCAAGTAAAAGAAAGCAAAATGATGCTGGACTTTTACATTGTTGACACTCGAACACCTCCAGTGCTAGGTCTAAAGGCATGTTTAGACATGGACCTCATCAAGCTAGTGCTATCATTGACAGCACCAGTTGAGAAGCAGACAGTTATGGAGGAGTTTGCTAACGTTTTCAAAGGAATCGGACTATTCCCAGGTGAATGCACTATTCACCTTGACCCAGCAGCAACCCCTGTGGTTTGTCTACCGAGAAGGATACCCCTTGCTCTACGTAGTCGCCTGAAGGAGGAGCTGCAGAGCATGGAGAATACAGAAATCATCGTCCAGGAAACAGAGCCGACAGAGTGGGTCAACGCGTTGGTAGTGGTTGAGAAACCACGTACAGGCAAGCTCAGAGTCTGTCTCGACCCCAGAGATTTGCACAAGGCTATCAAACGCCCTCACTACCCTTTACCAACACTAGATGACATCACACCCAAGCTAGTGGGAGCACGTTACTTCAGTGTAATGGACGCACGATCAGGATACTGGACTATCAAGCTCACGGAAGAGTCATCTAAGCTAACAACGTTCAACACACCATTTGGACACTACCGATTTCTGCATTTACCATTTAGTCTTATCTCAGCTCAGGATGAATTCCAGCGGAAGATCGACGAAACCTATGAAGGCCTCGACGGAGTAGTCGCAATCGTAGATGACATCCTCATCTATGGCAGGAATAGAGAGGACATGACAGGAACCTCCGTGCGATGCTACAAAGATCACGGGAGAAAGGTATCCGGCTCAACCCCGAGAAAAGCATAATCGGATCTACCGAGATCAGGTATTTCGGGCATCGCCTCTCAACTGATGGCATTAAGCCGGATCCAGAGAAAATCCCCACCATCAAGAAGATGGAACTGCCGAAGAACCGCGCAGAGCTAGAGACAGTACTAGGCATGGTTAACTACTTAGCCAAGTTTGCCCCGAGCCTCTCCGAAATCAACGCACCCATGCGTCAGTTGCTCAAACAATCCAATGAGTTCCTGTGGGACAAACAACATGACACGGCATTTCAGAAAATGAAAGACCTAATCACCAGAGAACCAGGACCAGTTCTTGCCTACTTCGACCCCAACAAAGAGCTCAGACTACAAGTGGACACGTCAAAGTATGGACTAGGTGCAGTATTACTGTAAGAAGGAAAGCCCATCGGCTACGCTTCCAGATCTCTCACAGACAGTGAAATCAACTATGCTCAAATCGAGAAAGAGCTATATGCAATTCTGTTTGGATGTAAGCGTTTCCACCAGTACGTCTATGGCCGACAAGTCATTGTGGAATCTGACCACAAGCCCCTCGAGTCAATCATGAGGAAACCACTAGCCGCAGCCCCACCAAGGCTAGAGAATGATCCTTCAGCTACAGAAGTACGACTTCACAATCATTCACCGTCCAGGCAAAGACATTCCTGTCGCAGACACGCTCTCCAGAAAGTCTCTTAGCTACCAGGACAGCAGCCTCAGTGAAGGCATGGATGTGCAGGTGCACATGGTGTACAACAGCTTACTTGTGAGTGACTCAAAACTGAAGGAGATCCGAGCAGGAACAGAGAAAGATGCACAACTCACACTGCTGAGCAAAGTCATACATGAAGGATGGCCTGAGGAAAGGAGGAAATGCCCTCAGAGCATATCTGAATTCTGGAACCACAGAGACGAACTGTCACAAATCAACAGAATCGTCTTCAAAGGGGAGAAAATCATCATTCCTACCAGTCTCAGAGAAGAGATGTTGACAAAAATTCATGCTGGACATATGGGCATGGAAAAATGCAAACAAAGAGCACATGACATTATGTTTTGGCCCGGAATGTGCAAGCACATTGAGGACATTGTCGGAAAATGTTCCATTTGTCTAGAGCGCCGCCCATCAAATGTCAAAGAGCCCATGATACCTCACTGTATCCCAGACAGGCCCTGGCAGGTCGCGGCAACGGATCTGTTCACATGGAACAACGAGGGCTACATAGTGACTGTTGATTACTACAGCAGACTTTTTGAACTGGACAAGCTTCACAGCACCACATCTGCAGCTGTGATCCACAAGCTAAAGGCAGCCTTTGCCAGGCATGGCATGGCAGAGACTTTAGTCTCAGACAATGGCCCCCAATACAAATCAAAAGAGTTCGAGTCGTTTGCCAAGGCATGGGATTTCACACATGTCACATCAAGCCCACATTACCCTCAAAGTAATGGCCTTGCTGAAAAAGCTGTCCAGATTGCAAAAACACTCATGGACAAAGCCAAAGCAGACAAAAGAGACCCCTACATCAGTCTCGAGTACCGCAACACTCCGGTTGAAAACTTCAAGTCACCAGCACAGCTGTTGATGAGCCGCAGACTTCGCTCAATCCTTCCAAACACCAACCAGCAGCTGCAGCCAGAGGTTATCAGCTGCAAGCAAGTGCATGCAAAACGTGTACAGAGACAGCAACACCAAAAGTGATACTATGACAGGTCAGCTAAACCACTGCCGCTGCTGCACAATGGAGAATCCGTCAGAATCCAGCAGCATGACTACTGGAAGCCAGCAGTCGTCATCCAGCCAGCTGACACTGAGCGATCGTATCATGTCCGCACCCCAGAAGGACAGGCGTACCGCCGCAATCGCAGGCACCTCCTGAACACCGAGGAACAACACTGTCATTCCGACGAGAGGATCAGTTCAACAGAGTGTGATGAACAGAGCAATACACAAAACACATCATACTTACCTGAACCTAAACCTGAACCTGAATTCTTGACCGATTCAGGAGCATGCTCAGTTTCATACCACACAAGGTCGGGACTAGAGGTCAAACCTAGAGTTATCCTTGACTTGTGAACTGTCAAAGGGTGTAGGCGGATTGCTGCCCTAAAAAAAAACTGTACATCGTTATTGAAACAGTGAGATGTTTTCAGTGCTAGTTAAATGCTGAGTTTACTTATATGTTTATGCTACCGAGAACATTATGTAGAAGAAAGGTTTAAAAGTAATGCATAGCATTTTTCTTTTAAAAGAAAGCGGATGTAACATTTGCATATTGAATTATCATTGGCCCGCAGGCATCTGTAAAGAATACCTATTATATTCACATGTGATCACATGCTGAGTTGTCATTGGTCTGCAGGCATCTGTAAGGACTACTATTGTTTGGAAGACCCAGGCTAGGGGTCCTAATGCCAGGCTTTTCCCCACTGGTGCTGCTATGAGTAAGATCACAGACCTAATGCTTAATAAAAGAGTTAAACTGTAATACTCCGTTGTCCTGCAATTTATTATTTTTGTACAAAGTGTGCAAAACAAGACAGTCACCAGTCTTAAATAACTTGATGTCATATTGGTTAAGATCCAAAATATGCTAACATACTATATGAGGACATAAGATATGAAGCAAAATTGTTTCAATTTCAGATTTAAAATTGGCATTGGGGTGAGAAGCAGGATTTTTTTTTAATACAGAGCAGTGCATCGAGTATGTTCATGATATTAAAATTAGTGCTAGGTTATTTAACAGTGAAATCAGGAAGCACTTTTTTTACACAATGGGTAGTGGAAATCTGGGACTCGCTCTCCAGATAGGCTGTGGATGCTGGGTCAATTGAAATTTTCAAGACTGATATAGGTAAGGGTATCAAGGGATATGAAGCAAAAGTGAGTAAATGGAGTTGAGGTACAGATCAACCATGATCTAATGGAATGTTTGAACAGGCTTGAGGAGCTGAAGGGCCTACTCCTGCTCGTATGTAGCAACAGGCAATAACAAGTATTCTACCTGTAGCTAAAGGGGGAAATCCGAGTCAGTGGAGAAACTCCCAAAGGCGTCTCAACCAATGTTCCCTTTAAGTTGTGTGGCCGTGCAGCTGCACAGCGCCCTGGAGCTCCCGCGTAGATGTCTTACTGACTTTTAAATGGGAAAAACCGCGTATGCGCAGAATTATGAATAAGCTGTGCAACCCGTTAAAGGCCCCCCAAAAAAATTAGTGGAACATTGGTCCCAACGTAATGATTTATTTCTTTAAATTTAAAATATGAGTTATTGCAGCAGTTATCACGTTGCAGATCTTTTCCCCTGTCCTGTTCTTTTATTATGAATTTGCAATTACATGACTTATTCAATCCTATGAGTAAATACAAATGAAGAACCATTTGATCTGTTTTCATCATTGTATTTCAATTGTGATATTTTAATCCCCATCACTGCGCTGTTGCCCCATCCCATTATGCAGTTAATGATAGTTTTCTCTCCAGTAATCATGAACAAATACATGTAAAATGTGTATAATATAAATGTAATTTTATTGCAGATAAGGTACCTTATTTACATGCTGCCACAAACCATAAAAGAGATCTATCAAATATTCCCTGGTGGATGCCAGAGCTTGTCAGTAGATATAACAAGCACAGAATACAGTGTACAGGATACAGCCTCACTCACTATACAACTCAGTACAGTCCAAATGCTAAAGGTCAGAGGTTTAGCAAGATGTCAGTCCTACCAATCATTTTGCATGCAGAAACACAGAAGCAAATATATGAGGTTACAGATTTGATCCTTTTAGCTGCTAAATACTGCAAAGCTAAAGATAGTTGAAGTTTATGATTCAACGGATAATGAGTTCTTGTTTAAAGCCATAACACCTTTAAATAAATTTGCACAAATAAGTTGATTAAAAAAGTGCAAACCGAGGATTGCCATGTAATACAGCAAATCTTCATATTCAGGGATTTGGGAGTGGGAACGAATCAGCTAATACAAAGTAAGCTGAAGTTGGTTATATTTCACGAAGCTAGGTAGGACCACGGATTCCACTATTAACAGTGGCTATGTGCACTAGGAATAATCTTTGGGGAAAAAAACCACAGGAACCTACTGCTTCATATTAAAAAATCTTGAAGAGCTATTAATACCAAACTATAATTCTCAGGGAGTACATAAGAATCTGTAAACACCAGTTAAAACAAAAGATCCACAATATAAATCACACTGAATACAATAGTATTTCAAAAGTTTATGGCTTGTGGGCCAAGTCTAAGCTCACTGTTGTCATGTCGTTAGTTAATAAACAGAAAGGAAGTGGCTCCCATTAGTTAGAATAGGTGCTTCAGGTTGGTGTAACAGTACATGACCATTGCATAAATTAGAGTGGTTCTGTCACATAAGTGTTTTCTAAATACTAGAGCATTCCGGAATGCATGTACATCTGACAGAATATGTTCTTGTTAGAATGTATGCAGATGAAAGAAAACTGAGGAATTGAAGACCATCATACAAATTGGATCTTAACTTGAATCCTGCGTTCACTGTTTCTATGTGTTCTTTTAATAAAGTACGTGTTGTTGATATGGAATTCTTAGTTTCATGATATGAAAACTTTCACTGTTCAGGAGCTAGTTGACCAGATTTATTGTCACACATCTTTTCCTGATGTTTGATCATCAAAATCCCAAGGACAGATTGAGGCCATCTTTGATGTGTCTACATCTATGCCATGTGAATTTTTATTGTCCTTAGTTGCAACTGTGCTTCTTTCTGCTACTTGTAGAGTAGGACTGCTTTCCTCAGCATCCCAAGGACATACTTCAGCACGTTTGTCTTTTTCCTTTCCTGCTTCATTGTTGGTTGTGTTTTTGCTCTTTCCAGTTGCAGAACCAGGGGCTATTTTGACTTCTCTGGGACATCTTTCAGCCACTGTCGATTTGTCCACTGGTACTTCTGGCACTTTATCTTTCATGTCTTTGTCCTTGTACTTGCCCTTCACTTTTACCTTATCTTCTTTTCTTTCTTTTGCTTTCTCTGTCTCCTTGCCTTTTCCTGCAGCTACCAAGGATTTCACAGATATTGCAAACCCTTTCACAGTCGACTTTTTCTGGGGGATGCTGCTTAATAAAGAGGCTGAGGCAGCTGAAGCTGGGCTCTTTTCTGATTCTGGTGACTCTGATGGTTCAAACTCCCAAGGACAAACATTTGCTCTATTAATAGAAACTTGCTGTAGGCTACTGCTTGGTGTTAAGGGCTCTGGCATGGTCCCTTTGTCCTTTCCATCTCCCAAAGCTACTTCTTTCATCCCTTCCCCTTTCTCAATCTGGCTTTTCTCTGATGCCTTGCTTGGCATTTGCTTGGAGTCCCAAGGGCGAATCTCAATAACCTTGGCTACATTATTTGAATCCATATCTTTTGTAATGGAAATACTTTCAGGCTGATAAGTCATAGTCTTCCTACACTCTGGCAGGGTTGATTGTGGCTCCTCAATGTCCCAGGGACACACTTCAGATTTCTCAACATTGCCTTGTGTCACCTGTTTTTGTTTAGTAACGATCTCCACAGACTTGTGTTTGTTGGTGTTCTGAGCCTTCACATTTGATTGGGAATGATTAATATTTTGTGATTCCACCAGAGCAATAGATACATGTTTTTGAACTCTTGATTCTGAAGGAGTAGGTGGCTGGTCTTGTAGTTCCCATGGACAGACTTCAGCTATGTCAAATGGATCACTCAGTACAGAGTTTGCTGTATCTGGACTAACTGTAGACTGACTACTAGTATGTTGCTTCATTATTCCAGCTTTTGGAGCTCTTTTTGCCTCCTCAGAAATCGAAGAGTGGCTCAAAGAGTTTTTTGGTTGGGATGTTCCCATTTCATTGTTATCTGCTGAGGAATGACTTTTGTTAGTATCTTTACTTCTCTGCTGTCCTTTATAATGTTTTGTGTGTTCCTCCAAACTTTGCGCTTTGCCTGTCATTCCCAATGTCTTTTCCTTTGCACTGGCAATGACACTGAGGGATTTCTGCAACATGGATGTTCTTGGATGCAAGGGTTTTTTGTCCACACTTAAATTATGTGCACTAGCAGACTTGCACACTAGAGGAACGGATTCTGTAGAAACGTCGTCTGCATTCTCATTTGTCTTTTTGACGAACTTTTTCCCCATTAGTGAATCTAACAGTCCAGCTTCTGTACTGGAAACTTCCATCTTGTCTGCCGCAGAGATGTTGGAATCTTCACCTTGATCTCTCACATGGTCATAGCTACTGAGAGATTTTTGCAGTATTAATGCTTTATTTTTCATAGAGTCTTCTTTTGTTTTCACACTGGAGATAGTAGGATCAAATGGATTCTTCCTACCAATACTGATGCTGTTCCTGGTTACAGAAGGGTCTGTATGCTCCTTGTCCTCTTTACTGCATTGCCTACTCACTGTCTCTGGGATCTCAGTGATGCGCCTCATAATTGATCGTCCTAAACCTTTCTTAGAGCTTCTCTTTTTTTGCAAATGTGGGTTATTAGCCGTCATCTTTTTCCTTTTGTAGATCTCCAGCTGTGCATACAGTTTCTTCAGCTCATCCTGCAAAGTGAAAGCAGTAAAAATGGATGCCTGTGTACAATATGCAACAGACACCATATATCATGCAGTATATGATCTGCACAAAATTATACATCTGTTTTCAGAAAAATAAAGAGTGGCAATTCACCGATGAAATCAATGATGATCACAATTTATAAATCAGGCCAATTTTGTTGGTCTTTCGAGTAACATTTTTGAAACATTGCAAATCATTAGAAATATAATCTGACATATTTGGTATGGTGTTAGTTTTATATCAATTCAATATAAATGTAGATTAGCAAAAGGGATACTGTCCTTTTACATTAATTGTTCAACAACTTGTTCAAATTGGAAGTTTAAAAATGGGAATGAAGCACGATAGATAATTGTAACACAAAGCTGGGGTAATGCTGCTTAGACAGGAGGATCCTGGGCTAAAAATTCGATTAGGCCAGAAAACAATCGCGCATCAGGCGCGACATTTATGCTGCCTGCTAATTACCATGATTGATGCGTGCAGCCCAGCGCTGAGTACGCTGCTGAGTGGCTGAGCGCACAGCAGGGGGCTGATGTTCGTGTGAGGCTCGCACCAATTAAAGCTAGCCTCCACTTTTAAAGACAGTCTGCACCTCTTAAAGCTGAGGTACATTCTGCGTTCAGCAGCTGCTTCAAGTGCTTGCAAGGCAACTGTGACCCAACAGGGCAGAGGAAGGGCACCAATCTCTGACGCAGCACTAGAGGCCTTAGTGCAGGGGATAGAACAGAGGAGACAGGTCCTCTACCTGCAGGGGGCCAGGAGGCCCGCCAGACTCACAATCAGAAGGCAGTGGGAGCAGATAGTTGAAGCGGTCACTGCCGGCAATCTTGTCCTGAGGACCTGGACCCAGTGCCAAAAGAAGTTCAATGACTTCACACGAGTGGTCAAGGTCAGTGAATGCATCTTCAAATGCCATCTCCCACCAACTGCACGACCAGCCTCAGACATTGCTCAATGCACCACACCCCCATCACTCACCTACCAGCAATCTCTATCAATCATGACTCACACCTAACATATATAACTTCATCTCACCCTCACAAACTTACCTCTGCTGCAAGCCTCACACCCATATCTCATAGCTTGCACACACTGCCAGTTACTCAACCATGACAGACACTTCACCCAGACACATTGCACCTCACTCACTGACACACTTCACCCAAACACATTGCACCACATTCACTGACACACTTCACCCAAACACATTGCACCACACTCACTGACACACATCACCCAAACACACTGCACCACACTCACTGACACACTTCACCCAAACACATTGCACCACACTCACTGACACACTTCACCCAAACACATTGCACCACACTCATTGACACACTTCACCCAAACACATTGCACCACACTCATTGACACACTTCACCCAATCACATTGCACCACACTCACTGACACACTTCACCCAAACACATTGCACCACACTCATTGACACACTTCACCCAATCACATTGCACCACACTCACTGACACACTTCACCCAAACACGTTGCACCACACTCACTGACACACTTCACCCAAACACATTGCACCACACTCACTAACACACACTTCACCCAATCACATTGCCCCACACTCACTGACACACTTCACCCAATCACATTACACCACACTCACTGACAAATTTCACTCAAGCACATTGCACCACTCACTGACACACATCACGCAATCGCATTGCACCACACTCACTGACACACTTCACCCAATCAAATTGCACCACACTCACTGACACCTCACTGACACACTTCACCCAATCACATTGCACCACACTCAGTGACACACATCACCTAAACACATTGCACCACACTCACTGACACACTTCACCCAAACACATTGCCCCGCACTCACTGACACACATCACCCAAACACATTGCACCACACTCACTGACACACTTCACCCAAACACATTGCCCCGCACTCACTGACACACATCACCCAAACACATTGCACCACACTCACTGACACACTTCACCCAAACACATTGCCCCGCACTCACTGACACACTTCACCCAAACACATTGCACCACACTCACTGACACACATCACCCAAACACATTGCACCACACTCACTGACACACTTCACCCAAACACATTGCACCACACTCACTGACACACTTCACCCAAACACATTGCACCACACTCATTGACACACTTCACCCAAACACATTGCACCACACTCATTGACACACTTCACCCAATCACATTGCACCACACTCACTGACACACTTCACCCAAACACATTGCACCACACTCATTGACACACTTCACCCAATCACATTGCACCACACTCACTGACACACTTCACCCAAACACGTTGCACCACACTCACTGACACACTTCACCCAAACACATTGCACCACACTCACTAACACACACTTCACCCAATCACATTGCCCCACACTCACTGACACACTTCACCCAATCACATTACACCACACTCACTGACAAATTTCACTCAAGCACATTGCACCACTCACTGACACACATCACGCAATCGCATTGCACCACACTCACTGACACACTTCACCCAATCAAATTGCACCACACTCACTGACACCTCACTGACACACTTCACCCAATCACATTGCACCACACTCACTGACACACTTCACCCAAACACATTGCCCCGCACTCACTGACACACATCACCCAAACACATTGCACCACACTCACTGACACACTTCACCCAAACACATTGCCCCGCACTCACTGACACACATCACCCAAACACATTGCACCACACTCACTGACACACTTCACCCAAACACATTGCCCCGCACTCACTGACACACTTCACCCAAACACATTGCACCACACTCACTGACACACCACCCAATCACATTGGAGCATGAACCTGCTGTCCTCTCACAGCATTCATACTTCCACCACTGCCACTCAGCCAGTGCCTTTGCTGTTGTCTGTCAGCCAGCCAGCCAGTCCAGACTGCTACCGCCCATGCTGAGGTGGGCCTTAAGAACATAAGAAATAGGAGCAGGAGTAGGCCATTTGGCCCCTTTAGCCTGTTCCACCATTCAATAAGATCATGCCTGGTCTGATCTTGGCCTCAACTCCACTTTTCTGCCTGTTCCCCATAACCCTTGACTCCCCTGTCGTTCAAAAATCTGTCCATCTCAGCCTTGAATATATTCAATGACTCCACCTCCACAGCTCTCTGGGGTAGAGAATTCCAAAGATTCACAACCCTCTGAGAGATGAAATTCCTCCTCATCTCCATCTTAAATGGGCGACCCCTTATTCTGAAACTATGCACCTTAGTTCTAGATTCCCCCATGAGGGGAAACATCCTCTCAGCATCTAGCCTGTCAAGCCCCCTCAGAATCTTATATGTTTTAATAAGATCACCTCTCATTCTTCTAAACTCCAATGAGTATAGGCCCAACCTGCTCAATCCTTCCTCATAAGAAAACCCCTTCATCCCAGGAATCAACCAAGTGAACCTTCTCTGAACTGCCTCCAGTGCAAATGTATCCCTCCTTAAATAAGGAGACCAAAACTGTACGCAGTACTCTTGGTGTGGTCTTACCAACGCCCTGTACAGTTGTAGCAAGACTTCCCTAATTTGATACTCCATCCCCCTGGCAATAAAGGCCAACATTCCATTTGCCTTCCTAATTACTTGCTGTCCCTGCATGCTAACTTTTTGTGTTTCATGTATGAGGTCACCCAGATCCCTCTGTACCACAGCATTCTGTAGTCTCTCTCCATTTAAATAATATTTTGCTTTTCTATTCTTCCTACCAAAGTGGATAACCTCACATTTTCCCACATTATACTCCATCTGCCAAATTTTTGCCCACTCACTTAACCTATCTATATCCCTTTGTATATTCTTTGTGTCCTCCTCACAGCTTGCTTTCCCACCTATCTTTGTATCATCAGCAAATTTGGCTACAGTACACTCGGTCCCTTCATCCAAGTCATTAATATAGATAGTAAATGGTTGAGGCCCCAGCACTGATCCCTGTGGCACCCCACTAGTTATAGTTTGCCAATCTGAAAATGATCCATTTATCCCGACTCTCTATTTTCTGTTAGTTAGCCAATCCTCTATCCATGCTAATATATTACCCCCAACACCATGAGCTCTTATCTTGTGCAGTAACCTTTTATGTGGCACCTTATCGAATGCCTTTTGGAAATACAAATACTCTACATCTACTGCATGTTACATCTTCAAAGAACTCGAATAAATTTGTGAAACAAGATTTCCCTTTCATAAAACCATGTTGACTTTGCTTGATTGTATTATGATTTTCTAAATGTCCTGCTACTACCTCCTTAATAATGGATTCCAGCATTTTCCCAATGACAAGATGTTAGGCTAAGTGGCCGATAGTTTCCTGCTTTCGGTCTCCCTCCTTTCTTGAATAGGGGCGTTACATTTGCGGTTTTCCAATCCGCTGGGACCTTTCCAGAGTCAAGGGAATTTTGGAAGATTATAACCAATGCATCCACTATCTCTGCAGCCACTTCTTTTATGACCCTAGGATGCAGGCCATCATGTCCAGGGGACTTGTCAGCCTTTAGTCCCATTAGTTTGCCGAGTACTTTTTCTCCAGTGATAGTGATTGCTTTAAGTTCCTCCCTCCTTTTTGCCCCTTGATTTTCCACTATTATTGGGATGCTTTATGTGTCTTCTACTATGAAGACAGATACAACATATTTGTTCAAAGTCTCTGCCATTTCCTTGTTTCCCATTATTAATTCCCAGTCTCATCCTCTAAGGGACCAACATTTACTTTAGCTACTCTCTTCCTTTTTATATACTTGTAGAAGCTCTTACTGTCTATTTTTATATTTCTTGCTAGTTTACACACATAATCAATTTTCTCCCTCTTTATTATTTTTTTAGTAATCCTTTGCAAGTTTCTAAAAATTTCCCAATCTTCTGGTCTACCACTAATCTTCACAACATTGTATGCCTTTTCTTTCAATTTGTTAGCCACCTTAACTTCCTTAGTTAGCCACGGATGGTTCATCCTTCTCGTAGTCTTTCTTTTTCACTGGAATATAACTTTGTTGAGAGTTATGAAATATCTCCTTAACAGTGTGCCACTGCTTATCTACTGTCTTTCTTTTTAATCTATTTTCCCAGCCCACTTTAACCAAATTTGTCTTCATACCCTTGTAATTGCCTTTATTTAAGTTTAAGACACTAGTTTCAGACCCAAGTTTCTCACCCTCAAACTGAATTTGAAATTCTATCATGTTATGATCACTCTTCCCTAAAGGATTATTTACTATGAGATCATTAATTAATCCTGTCTCATTACACATTACCAGATCTAAAATAGCCTGTTCCCTGGTTTGTTCCACAGTGTATTGTTCTAAGAAACTGTCCTGAATACACTCTATAAACTCGTCCTCAAGGCTACCTGTGCCAATTTGATTTGTCCAATCTATATGAAGATTAAAATCACCCACGATTATTGCAGTACCTTTCTTACAAGCCCCCATTATATCTTGATTTATACTCTGTCCTACAATGTAGCTACTGTTCGGGGCCCTATAGACTACTCCCACCAGTGACTTCTTTCCCTTATTATTTCTTATCTCCACCCAAACTGATTCTGCATCTTGATCTTCCGAGCTAAGATCATTTCTCACTACTGTACTGATCTCATCCTTTATTAACAGAGCCCAGAACTGCTCGAGGTTGTCCTGGAAGGCTGTTTGCAGTATCCCTCACTGAAAGTCAGCAGCCTTCCATGCTGCAGCCACTGGGGTAGCACTTCGTAGGAGCACTAGGACAGGCAAAGACACACAGAAGACAGGCACTAAAGAAATGCACAAGGGTGATTAGTTGACTTTGTTATGTACTATTGGATTGAATGATTTCTAAATGTGGTTTAGAACGTTTCTTTTGTGGTGGCTTTCATATCAGCATTGTGGCCAAGAGGGCACTGTGATGTTCCGTGACAGAGGGATGGTAAGGTGGGGAAGTGTTGAGCAATGGGGATCTGGGGTTTCTTTCAGGGGTACCGGAGTCTGATGAGGTGCTCATGGACAGCCCGTCTGGAACATGAATGTGCAGACTGCTTCCTCCCTTCCTCCTCCTCCTCCTCCTACTGAGGTGGTCGTGGAACTCATGGTGGCAAGGGCTGCACCCTCATGATGGACAAGTTGAGGAGGATGCAGCAGACCACCATGAATTGGGACACTCGCTCCGGATTGTACTGGAGGGCTCCTCCCAAGCAGTCAAGGCAGCGGAATTGTTGCTTCTGCTCGATGATGTTCCTCGTGGCAGCATGGCTCTCATTATATGAGTGCAGGTCACAAGTGATGGAGTTGCAGGGGGGAGTCATCAGCCAGGTTTGGAGCGGATAGCACTTGTCGCCGAGCAGCCACCCTCGGGTTCAACGTGCTGGCTGGAAGATTCCTGGCACAGCGGACTGGCGCAGGATGAACACGTCATGACTGCTGCCAGGATAGCGGGAATTCACCAGCATGATGTGCTGGGTGTGGTTGCACACCAACTGCACATTAAGTGAGTGAAAGCCTTTGTGGTTATGGAACATCTCACCATCGCGTTGCGGCATCCGCAAGGCCATGTGTGTGCAGTCGATGGCACCTTGCGCCACTGGATATCCTGGAAAAGCCACATGCAAGCTCCTCCTGCCTCTCTCTGTTTAGAGAGAAGACACTGAAGTCCCTTCTCCTAGCGTACGGAGCTTCTGTGACATCCCGGATGCAGCGATGGATGTCAAACTGTGAGATGTTTGCTATGTCGCCTGTTCCAGCCTGGAAGGATCCACTGGCAAATAATTCAGGGCCACTGGCAGCACCGTCATCGCCCTGCTCTGAGGTTGCAGGTCTGGTTCTAAGAGGTGGCAGAGTTCTGTGGTTACCTCCTTGGTGAAGTGGAGCCGCCGAACACACTACTGCTGGCTTAGGTGCAGGTAGGAGAAGTGCTCCCTGAAGACCCTAGGTGGGTAAAGCCTCCTGCTGAGGGCCCTCCTCCTCCTCCCTTTGCGAGCAGCTTGTCTTACTTTGCTGCCTCTGCTCCATCTCCCTGTCATGCTGCAGCGTGAGGGGGGACTGCAGCTGGAGCCCCCATGACTGGGAAGAAGTGGTGGACTCAGAGGCCTTCCAGCAGCCTTCCCAATGTCCAGCAGCACTTCCTGCACATTTTAGCAACTTTTGAAATATCTTACAGCAACCCAGTACTCCTCCAAACTCTGCAAGAGCCAGTTCAAAAGCAATAAGCAACTTACCTGCAAGTTGGATGTATCCCTTTAAGTAGCGCTGGTGGGGGGTCCCTCGTGCTGCTGAATGCACATTCAGCTGTGCATGTTTCGGAGAGGGCGTTGAATGGAGCGGTGACATCGAAGATGGCAGGTCGTGCGTCAAATCAGCGTCACACACTGACTGACGTCACGATCTGCCTACTCTGCCTACAGCCAGTGCACGCACATTCCGCCAGCGCTATGGGGTTGAATTTCACGGCCCCTATCTATCCCTGTGGATAGATAAGATTCGTCACAGATGGTTCAAGCCCCTCAGTCTGCAGTGAGGGAATTTCTGGACAAGTAACACAACCTCTGCTCACTTTGGTGTGTTTACCAATAAGAGTATCAGGTGACCTAACTCCACAGTCATTGATATTACTGAACCAGCCGATGTCATCCAGTGTCCACAACAAAAACAAATGAGCATGGCTTGGTGCTTACAGGGAAACAGAAATCTATCTTTCACCCTAAATTAAGAAACCCAATTATCTGCAGAACTTGACAACAAGAAAAGTTAATAATGTTTACCCTAATGTCGTCAGGATCGAGGCTGTGCTCACTCCAGGCTGAGGTGATGCTGCTGTTCAGGTATGACCCTGATCTACCCATGTCTAGTTCATCTTCATAGGCCTCTGTTGCTATGTCATCTCTGGGGTTGATGCCTGCTTGAAGAAACTAGAAGAAAAGAGAAATAAAAGGATCACATTTGGACATCACCAAGCTGACTCAGTTGAAAGCAGAAAATGTCTTTTCAATGCTGGATTTTCCAACCAACTAACACTCTTACATTTGAATCATTACAGGTCACATAGTTCCAGCATTAAATGCTCTAAAGCTGATGGAGTCTTGAATCTATAGCCTGACTCTGATAATTACAAAGTGTGCATAAATCTTCAGGGAGCAAGGATGTATCCTTAGATTGATAAAGCAGAAAACATAAATACATACTTACCTTTAGGCTACAAACATTAGACTCAGACACCCTCGTAGAATGCCACTGAGTATGGAGACAGATCCATTATTAGACTGTCAGAAATTTGATACCTCTTGTCCCCTTATGATTTCAAGCACAGTTGGTAGTCTGTCACCCATCCCCAGTAAGGACAGTGGAAAAGCATCAGTGAATATACCCCAACATTTTTTTCCTGTCACTTGTAATATCAACCAAAAGTAACCAGCTTTTGATAGTTCCATCCTCCTATTTCGACATTCGTGGCCTCACTATCCTCTTTGATTGCAAATAGAACTGCCAAATCTCCTCCATGACAAAAGCTGCCTCTTAGAAGTTTGGGGAGGAATTTTAACCTCCCACTGCTGGGTGGGAATGGTGCATTGGTGGGATTAAAATCAGGTGAGACGTTGCCGCCCGCCGCCATTTTTTCTTCGCCAACTTTCAAATCGGCCGTAGATCTCGCTACAGACAGATGTCATCGGCGCTGTGACACTATTTTAACTAAAGCTATTCTGGGAGGCAAACCCACCAGAGAAACCTGGCAGGAGGCAGCAGAGTGGCCAGGAGAGGTCAAGATAAGTTTTATATTTTAATTTTCGGGAGGATTTCGGCAGGAGTGCTCCTCCGAGCCCCAGAAGGAATTCTTAGGCCACCAATGCGCTTGCTCTCCCTCTCCCTCCCTGCATCGGAATCTGTCTGGGTAATCCCCCACCCCCAGCACTTACCTTATGCCGAGCGCCGTACCCTTAGGTCCAGGTCCAGTCTTCAGCAGGAGACAGATGTCAAATATTAAAATGAGGGCCACCAGTTATAATCAGCCAGGCTTCACCCCTTTCTCTCCTTCTGGGTGCACTGCTTGCTTTGGGCCCACCATGCACCGATCCCGCTCTGAGTTAAAATTGACTTTTTGGTTTCCTCTTAAATGACAAATGTGTTAATTCTCCTCAACAACTATTAATTTTCTGTAAAGCCCAAAATCATCCAAGACTTGAATACTACACTAATATCTAGAGCGGCTCTTTGAGTACCTCTCTTGCAATCTTGAACAGGATATAGGAAAATGCTTGCCATCTAAAAGATGATTGTTACCAGTTTCTCCCATAAACATATCCGCATCGCTTATGGTCAAGAGTTTAGCTTTACTGCCCAGTATCTAATCATAAGATTGACTTAGAAAGTCATATCAACGAAGCTTCTTGTTATATAAACTGATGTAGGGGTGCTTGAACTCCTAACGAAAGTACTGAGACTGAAACTAGCAGTTAACCAAACGTGGTTTAATGCACTAGTAAAAGTTACAAACAAAAACACAGGAGAAACTCTATACAGGTCTGTACACCAACTGGTTCCACGAGGACTGAGGGGGAACGCCTCTCCCCTCTGACGTCATGACGTCATCACGTTTCCCGCCGTTGGGAACGTCACGTGACCTGCGTGATGACATCATCGTGCTGGATCGCCATTTTACTGAACCCGCGCTGTTTATACAGAGCAAACACTTAAAGGTAACAAGCCCCTGTTAAAGGCAATTATATACATTACTGCAAGAGTCTCTTGGTGGCTCTGCCACACTGAAAACTTTAATCTCACACGCGACCTTCTCCAAACTTTTAAAAGGTAGACTGATTAACATGTTTTCAAGAGGACGCCAAATCAACAAACAGGTTTATTTTACAATTGTTAAACAAACAGAATAACATTTGCAGTAAATCTTGCCATGTTTCGACTTAATTCAGCATCACATCTTGTACCAAAGAAAATAATAAAGATGCTATATTGCCCCAGTTAGTGGATTAAATATCATGTTTCTGGTCAGCCCCTCCTTTAATTCAGACCAGTTCTATTTTAAGAAGGACTTGCCCTTGTCCGTCTCCCTCAACAGATTTTCTAGAACTCAAATTTAGATCATGTGTTCCCCTGCTCTTTGTTTCCTAGCTGGACATGAAGCCAAAGGACAGGGGAACACATGATCTAGTTGAGTCCTAGAAAGTTTGTTGAAAGAGGGGAAAGTCCTCCGAGTTCTCCCTGTCTATGGCTTGGCCATGAAAGCTATCAATTAAACCAGCTGCTTCCTCCCTTGCTGAGTTCACAGGACAGAAGGCATTCCAGCATAACCAACTAAAATCCTGTCCTTGCTCCTGTCACAGAGCTTTTCCCACCAGGAGGAGGTACTGGGAAATGCAAGCATGCTCGCCATCCATTGTGGATGGAAAATCATAGGCAGTATGCCTGGAATTTCCATATATGCACTCCTGATGGATGAGGCTTCATTATGGGAGCACACATTTGGAAAATCATCCCTCAGTTTAATTTACTTACAAGTATGAAAATTACACAGAAGCTGAACCATGCAGCAAAGCACTAGCAGTGCAATACTTACGTTAACACATAAACTGTTTCAAAACAATACGAGTTGCCCATCTTTAGAAGTTCATTTTAATTACTGATGATACATTAAATGGCAGAAACTCTATGGAGTTCCTTTTATGTCACTTCACATGGAACAGGCAGTCAAAACAGGGAACTGAATAATTCATGCCCGCGTCCCAGTTATATTTCTGTCTTTTCTTTGAAGACCAGGCAGGCACATTTGAAGATTAGGATATTAATAATTTCTACCATTCAAGTAGATAATGTAGATTGGTGTGGACTATCCTCTTTCTGCTGGAGGAGGGTGGGGGCAGGACTTCTACACACTATTTTGACCCCATCCTACTTTCCTGGGTTATGGGGTCATTAGCTATGCAGTGACAGGCTCCCAGCACTAAGAAGGAGTATGTCACTGCTGAAGAATAGCACCAGAAAATAACGGACCAAAAATCAGCACTTATGAACACATATGGCTACAGTGCAGAAAAAAGTTTTATGACCTCACACAACAGGCTACTGGCAGGCTATGGTCTTCATGAGGAATTAGCGATGGTTCCCTGCAGTTCTATGAATTCTGTCCCTCACAATCTCTAGTCTTTAGCACAAGCCCACAAATCCTCCAGCCTTCAGTCATCTCTCTTCTTTGAGGATCACTCCTTCTCCCAGAATAAGCATGCCCATTGGTCCACGTTCCGAAGCAACAAGGCACCTCTTCTACATGATCCACATCTCCTTCAAACCAGTCCTCCTTCTCACATGGTAGCTGGCACTGTACACTCCCTCATTTGCTTCATTGCTGTGTTGTACCTTACAGGAGAAAGCAGCTCAAAATTGCAGGGATGTCTTTGCAATGTGAGGTGGCAAAGCCTCAATCAGAGACCTCACCTCCTTCAAGTAGTGAAATTCAGGGATATTACAGACAGGAGTTGGCTGAAGATGGAGAAGCAGGAGGTTGAATCCACACCAAGGTTTGTGTCCCAAGGTTCGTTTCCAACAAACCGCAATCTAACATCCTTTTAGCAGCAACATTACAGAAGCTTTCCAGAAACAACTGCAACATGCAATATGCTTGTGTATGCCAGTTCAGGACTACCATCATCTAACTCCCTTCATATATCACTTTCCCTTTTATGACTTTGTAGGATCTTCTTAGACGTCCCTCCCCGTCCTGGGACATGCTTGCATGCAACCCCTTGGTAAGTAGCAGTGCACCAAGCATTCCAATACTGCATGGAACCTATCTGCTCATCAGCACAGGGGCATCCACCCAAGAAGTTTTGGATATTCAACAAAAGTCTCAAATCCAGTGTGCACTTCTCTTTTGCCCTAGATACTTCCTGTCTCATGATTGTGCCATGCCTGGGGTAACACCTGGGTATTACTCTGTATACTTACCATCATACTTACCTTACAGTCCTGTCAACGCTAGGTGGTACTGCTATTCCTTCAAGCTTCACCTCCCTGCTCTGTTTCTCTAGGTGGCATTGCAGGTAAAGTTTTATTTAGGTTTTAGTAGAATTTGATTCCCTGGGCCAAATAAATGCAGGTAAGAATTTTAAATTGAACCCATCCACCTCACTCCTCAGGCATTAGGTCTTCTGAGGTAAATGATAGGGAAAGACATTAGGGAGATAGATGGAGGGGTAGAGGAAGGGGACAAGGAGATGAAGAGGGACCAGGGGAGTGTTGGAAAAGAAGGGGATGGGAGGGAGGGAGGGAGGGAGGGAGGGAGAGCAGCAGCGGAGGAGAGGGAAAAGCACAAGGCATGGATCATGAGGAGAGGGGAAGAGCAGGGAATTAGGAACCAAGGAAAGGATGAGAACAAGTGTTAGGGAGGCTGTGCAAGGTTGAGGATAGGGGAGTCCTTCCCACCAAACTTAGAATCATAGAACAGTGCAGCACAGAAGGAGGTCACTCAGCCCATCAAATCTGTGCCGGCTCTTTCGAAGAGCAATCCAGTTAGTCCCACTCCCCCGCTCTTTCTCCATATCACTGCAATTTTTTTCTCCTTCACGTATTTATCCAATTCCCTGTTGAAGGCAACTATTGAATCTGTACCCACCACTTTATCAGGCAGTGCATTCAAATCCTAACCACTCGTTGCATAAAAAAGTTTTTCCTCTTGTCGCCTCTGGTTCTTTTGCCAATCACCTTAAATCTGTCTCCGCTGGTTATCGACCCTTCAGCCATTGGAAACAGTTTCTCTTTATTTACTCTATCAAAACCCTTCATGATTTTAAACATCACTATCAAATCTCCTCTTAGCCTTCTCTGCTCTAGGAGAACAGCCCTGGCTTCTCCAGTATAGCCACATAACTGTACCCCCTCATCCCTGGAACCATCTCTTCTGTACCCTCTTCAAAGCCTTCACGCTCTTCCTAATGTGTGGTGCCCAGAATTGGACACAATACCCCAGTTGGGGCCAAACTAGTGTTTTATGTAAGTTTAGCACAACTTCCTGGTGGAGAAGCCCCGGGGAAACACTCCTGTCATGCTGTTCAATCGTAATGCTATCTACATATACAGTTAAATCGGTGGATGACTAATACATATGATAGAATTCTTTTGGCCAAGGAGATAGGTGGACTTTCAGCAATGTTTAAAAAATAAACAGAAGCTCTGAAGATTCTATGGCCGTAATCTTGGAAGTTACTCTGGAATCATGCCCACTAGTGCCCTTCAGATTTTACAGGAAGACACCTAATTAGCACAGGGCTGGCAGGCCCATGTCGTGATGGGTGCATCTCCTATACCCACGTGGCTCATGCTGCAGGAAGTCCTGGCCACCATCAGGGGGAATTCCCAGACTCTCCTCTCCGGAAACTCCATGTAGCGTAATAGCCTAATCCAAGAATGAAAAAAAAATTCCATTCTCTGGCCTGACCCCACCCCCTCCTGAGGGTGAGGCTCCATGTTTTCTTCTGGAGGTCGGGACACTTCATATCTTTATGCTGGGTTCTTTCAGGGCGAAGGAAGCAGGAACTGCCAGTGACCAGCGGCTCTCATAGTCAGAGTATCCAGGTCCCTGCCACAAGGAAATTCAGGACCATTACGTTTACACTGCACCTGACGTCTAGAGTGGCTTAATTTTAACTTGATCATTTTAATGTATTTACATTTGGTTTTGGTTCTCCAGAAATACATTCAAAAAATTAAAAACAACAAAAAATTAAATACAACTGATAAAGACATTCAAATTC
Organism: Somniosus microcephalus; assembly: GCF_052327205.1. Taxonomy (NCBI): domain Eukaryota; kingdom Metazoa; phylum Chordata; class Chondrichthyes; order Squaliformes; family Somniosidae; genus Somniosus; species Somniosus microcephalus. Next base: position 68,001,131 of record NC_140991.1, read on the forward strand.
TGATGTGTCCTTTGTTCCAATGCATTGTATACTTCAAGCCCCAAAGGGTATCTGCTATTCAAATGTTTAATTATACACTACTATTCTCCCACACTGCTTATACTGAGGCTGTTCTAAATTTGAATTTATCCTTTTTCAGTATTTATTTTTGTGGTTCATATAACTAAGCTGATAGCACGGAATGACTCATAAACTGGTAACTGTTTCAAAATTGTTCTAGAGCAGAATACAGAGTGAAAAATTGCTTAGCTTTTAACCCTTAGAATCCCCAGCAGGAGAAATCCTGCTCTTTGAGTTGTTTTTTGGGGTTTTTAGTTGTCTGAGTTGGTTTTGTAGGCATTCAGCTCTTTACTTACCTTTTCTTCTCCTTCCTGATGGCTCACCCTGCCCACTTTGCAGGTGGGAAGAGAGCAACTTTTAAAAAAAACAGGTTTTGATTGGTTAAAAACATAACAGCAGGCCAGACTGCAGTTGGATGGGTACATGCATCGCCAGCCTCCTAAAGGTCAATGGCCCAGCATGTAGTTACAATCTATGACTCAAATGTTAATTATCTATTGAATGGATACATTTTTATCAGCAGCTGTTAGATGATCTATGTCAATTATATAAGGTCAGCTTTAAGATGAATTCACTCGTTAAACAAATTGATGTGAAATGAAACATGTTCTTAGTGTGGACTGGGCGCGACGGGACCAATACTGAACCGTAGTGCTCGATTTTCCCCGCTCTAGTCACAGTCACTCACTTGGCACTGGAAATGTACCTACAAGTCCTGATCTCTGTCTGTCTAAAAATGACATCTGCCCTCATGCACACTGCACTCGATGACGGAAATAAATTATTTCAGTGTAAGTGTAATGATCTAGAACTTAAGCCAGAACTTTCTGGCGTGCGTGCGGGTGCAATTGGAGGCGGGTTGGGAGGGAAATTTGAAATAACTTGGAGCGGTTCGGTAACTCGCCGTCATCCCACCCCCACGCGCCTTTCCCTCGGGCGCATTTGCCAGAACGGCAGCGACCCAAACGGCAGAGGCGGGTGAGGTAATTTACATGATTATCAGGTACTTGTCAGACCCTTAAACCTCTTTTTAAACCTACCTTTCAAATTTCCCTGGATAACCACGGGAATCACGCAGCTCAGGAACCACGTCTGTGAACCTGAAGCGGAAGTTCAGTGGCCACTGATCTAGCTCATTAGTGTACAGCATGAAAAGTACAATAAAAACTCCCACCTGACACCTGGTCACATAAGAAGTAGGAGCAGGAGTAGGCCATACGGCCCCTCGGGCCTGCTCTGCTATTCAATAGGATCATGGCTGATCCGAATCTAGACTCACGTCCACTTCCCTGCCCTCTCCCCGTAACCCCTAATTCCCTTATCTGCTAGGAAACTGTCTATCTCCATTTTAAATTTATTTAATGTTACAGCTTCCACAGCTCTCTGGGGTAGCAAATTCCATAGATTTACTACCCTCTGAGTGAAGAAGTTTCTCCTCATCTCAGTTTTGAAAGGGCAGCCCCTCATTCTTAGATTATGCCCCCTAGTTCTAGTCTCACCCATCAGTGGAAACATCCTCCCCGCATCCACCCGATCAAGCCCCCTCACAATCTTATATGTTTCGATAAGATCGCCTCTCATTCTTCTGAACTCCAATGAGTAGAGTCCCAACCTACTCAACCTTTCCTCATACGTCAACCCCCTCATCTCCAGAATCAACCGAGTGAACCTTCTCTGAACCGCCTCGAGAGCAAGTATATCTTTTCTTAAATATGGAAACCAAAACTGCACGCAGTATTCCAGGTGTGGCCTCACCAATACCCTGTATAACTGCAGCAAGACTTCCCTGTTTTAATACTCCATCCCCCTTGCAATAAAAGCCAAGGTTCCATTGGCTTTCCTGATCACCTGCTGCACCTGCATACTAACTTTTTGTGTTTCATGCACCAGGACCCCCAGATCCCTTTGTACTGTAGCACTTTGCAGTTTCTCTCCATTTAGATAATAACTTGCTCTTTGATTTTTTCTGCCAAAGTGCATAACCTCACACTTTCCAACATTATATTGCATCTGCCAAATCTCTGCCCACTCACTTAGCTTGTCTATGTCCTTTTGCAGGTTTTTTTTATGTCATCCTCACTTTTCAAAAGGCGGAAGTTTTTTAAGGAAAGAAGATATAAAGTTAGAAGATATACAAAAACCGAAAGTTTTTCACGAAAGAAGATATAAAGTTAGAAGATATACAAAAGGCAAAAGTTTTTTAAGGAAAGAAGATATAAAGTTAGAAGATATACAAAAACCGAAAGTTTTTCACGAAAGAAGATATAAAGTTAGAAGATATACAAAAACCGAAAGTTTTTCACGAAAGAAGATATAAAGTTAGAAGATATACAAAAGGCGAAAGTTTTTTAAGGAAAGAACATATAAAGTTAGAAGATTTCCGATTTTGTACCTTGCAGCTACTTTTTTTTTTAAAAGTAAAGAAATTTTGCAGTTTTTAATTAAGAAAATTTTTTTTTCCATGCTTCCAACCGACATGAGAAAATGGCCACCGGCTTCTTCACGCAGATTCAAGGCTGGCCGCACCCGCCCTGAAGGCTGGCAGACAGCTTTTTTTTCTTTCTGCCCCCGCCCCCATCCCCTCTCCCCCCCCCCCTCTCAAGGGTTAACCCGACAACCGGCTCTGGAGATCGGGAGGGGAGGAGGGTTACCCCGGCAACTGGGCCCAGCCATCTTTCATCCTGGCAGCAGTTCAATGCAGCGACACCACAGCGTCATATTTGATCCTGGCGGCACGACAATTTCCTCGTAACGCCATCTTTGATCATGGCGGAACTTCAATGTGGGCCCGAACAGCGCCATCTTTAGTCTGGGTTGCCCAGTTTCTTCCTCCTTCCCTCTCTCCTTCCCCCTCCCTCCCTCTCTCTCCCCCCTCCCTCCCTCTCTCTCCCCCTCCCTCTCTCCCCTCCCTCTCCCTCCCCCCTCTCTCCCTGCCCCCCTCCCCCCTCTCCCTCCCTCCCCCCCTCTCTCCCTCCCTCCCCCCCTCCCTCCATCCCCCCCTCCTCCCCTCCCTCCCCTCTCCCCCCTCCTCCTCCTCCCTCCCCTCCCCCTGCTCTCCCTCCTCCCTCCCCTCCCCCTCCTCCCTCCCCCCCATTCCCCTCAGTCGCTCTCTCTCTTCCCCCCAGTCGCTCTCTCTCCCCCACCCCCCCAGTCGCTCTCTCTCTCTCTTCCAACAACAACATGCCCTCGAAAAAGCCTCGGCACCGCCGGGCACTCCAGCTAGTATCTAATACATGAGAAGCAGTATTAATACCACTATGTACAATGGGACCCATACCTATAAAATAACATGATGCACTGTGTATGAAGGTAATTGTTGTGTATGTGCCTTTAAGAGAAGAACTGATTCTATACTGCAGTACCAGCAGTGACCACCCCTGTCTATAAAGCCATAGCAGGCTTCTGTATTTCAGTCTTGAATTACTCCCTGTTCTGTAAATACCTGTTTTATTGTTCTCCTGCAGTCTGAGTATTATTGATCCTCGGACACTACACTGGCGACGGGCAGGTTTGAACTCACCTGCAGTACTGCATCACCTCACGGGGATCTTTTCCCTGAAGAGAAGCTACTTGGAGGTCGAAGTCAGAACGGCGGGCGTCGACCGCGGGCAACCGCCCAGGGATCCATCGGAGAGTTGCAGGGGAGGCTGTGGAGAGCTGGGCCTGGCTCCACAGTCGAGGTGTTCCAGCAAGTCGTGCTGGTAGCAGGTAGTGCGCTGACTCTTCCAGACTGCGGCGGGCTCGGGCTCGATCGAGCGGCTCTGCAAAGGGGCCGTGCAGCGTCATCAGGAGGAAAAGAGAGAGAGAGAGGGTGGCGCGCACAGGGCGCGGTCGGTGCTCAAGAACAGGGCAGCGTGGAGAGGATAGAATGCGGGGAAGGAAAAGTGAGATGCGCCGAAGCCGCGGGTCGCCGCCATTACCCTGTAGAATGCTAGGAGCAGCGTGGCAGCAAGGGGAAGAAGGAAAAGCGCGGGAGGCGCCATTTTATTCCATTGGGGAAGAAGGAAAAGCGCGGGAGGCGCCATTTTAATTCATTGGTGAAGAAGAAAAAAAGCGCGGGAGGCGCCATTTTAAATCACCCAAGATGCCGAAAAGTGGCAGTATCACTGCTTTCGACAACGAGGTAGAAGACTGGACCACGTATGTGGAAAGAATTGAAGTGTACTGTGAGGCAAATGAGGTGGCCGATGGAAAGAAGGCGTCGGTATTATTAAATTTGATGGGCGCGAGAACGTACAGCCTATTGCGGAATTTAATTACCCCAGCTAAACCAATGGAGAAAAGTTTTGAGGAGATTGTTAATATCTTACAGGAACACCTAAACCCTACACCACTGCTGATAGCAGAAAGATTCAAGTTCCATAAAAGAAACCAGCACAAAGATGAGAGCAATGCTGACTATCTTACGGAACTACGCAAGTTATCGAAGCACTGCCAGTTCGGAGCAGGACTGGCAGACACCTTGCAGGATAAGTTTGTCTGCGGGCTCCAGAGTGAAGGAACCCAGAAACGACTACTTTCGGAAAAGGACCTGACGCTAGAACAGCTTTCAGCATGGCAGTATCCTATGAAGCAGCAGCATGGGGAGCTGCGGAAATACAACAGAAACCACAGGAATACAGCGCTAACGAAATGGCGTATGGAGCAGAAAAGTGCTTTCGCTGCAGCAGAACAACCCATGATCAGAAGGACTGCTGGGTTAAGGACAAAGTATGCAGGCAATGTGGGAAAATGGGACACATAGCAAGAGTCTGCAGGTCGGGAAAGAAAACCAACACTACAAGAACGACTAAGGAAAAGTACAAGAAAGTAAAAAAATTGACAGACAGTAGTTCAGAAGATCAGGAGAGTGATAAGGACTCCGGGAGCAGGAGACTAAGTTGTCTAAAGTTATACAACGTGATCGCAAAGGAGGATCACCGAACCATTTGGGTCACCCTCATGATAGCAGGGTCCCCAGTAAAGATGGAATTGGACACAGGATCAGCCCTAACTGTCATGAATCGACGAGACTATGAGCGGCTATTCTCACACATACCCTTGAAGGACACGTCCATTGTATTGAAGACATACACGGGGTAAAAAGTCTACCCCAGAGGAAAAATAAGGGTGCCAGTTAAATACAACGGCAAGGAAACACAGAAACTGTATCTATATATATTACAAGATGGAGGACCACCATTATTGGGACGTGAATGGATCCGAAAAATACAATTGGATTGGCATTCCATTCAGGCGCTAACTGTGACTGATAAAAAGGATGATGACGTCACACCTGGATGACTGTCAAAAATTCTAACTGACGCGAAAGAGGTGTTCCAACAAGGACTTGGGACTCTAAAAGGAGTAACGGCAACGATAAAAATCGAAGATAACGCAAACCCAAAATTTTTTAAGGCCAGACCGGTACCTTACGCGATCTGCCCAGCCGTTGAAGCAGAGCTGGAGAGTCTGGAGCATTCGGGTGTGCTGTCCAAGGTGGACTGGAGCGAGTGGGCCACACCCACCGTTCCTGTAATGAAGAAATCATTGAGCAGCACGCCTGGGGAACCAAGAAGGTTCGCATCTGTGGGGACTTCAAGGTAACTGTGAACCCAGTCCTGCACACAGTACAATATCCACTTCCACGGATAGAAGATATTTTCGCCTCACTATCTGGAGGGAAACGCTTTACAAAGATTGATCTGGCCCAAGCGTATCTACAAATGGAGGTGGAAGAAGCGTCTAGGAAATACCTCATGATAAGCACTCACAAAGGCCTTTACCAGTACAATCGACTGGTATTCGTGGTAGCATCAGCCCCGGCTATTTGGCAGAGGGCGATGGAACAAGTCCTGCAAGGGATCCCGGGGACTCAGTGTTATTTGGACGACATCCTGGTTACGGGCGAAAATGACAATGAACACCTTGCCAACCTGGAGCAGGTTCTCACTAGATTACAGGAATATGGGCTACGAGCCAACCGCCCCAAATGCGAGTTCTTCAGGGGACAAATCTCGTATTGTGGCCACATGATTGATGAGGAAGGGTTGCATAAGTCACCGGACAAGATTGAGGCTGTAGTCAAGGCTCCAGCACCGGAAAATGTGTCGCAACTGAGGTCGTTCCTCGGGTTGGTGTACTACTACCATAAGTTCTTGCTGAATTTATCTACAATTCTGCACCCACTGAACGCCCTACTGCAAACTGGAGTAACATGGAAATGGAGTGATGAGTGTAAGCGTGCCTTTCAGAAGTGTAAATGCCTAATCACTTCAAAAAAAGTATTGGCCCACTACAATCCAACACTACCGATTCGGTTTGCATGTGATTCGTCTCCCTACGGCATTGGAGCGGTGCTGTCACACAAATTCCCTGATGGTTCAGAGAGGCCAATAGCCTTTGCGTCGCGCTCGTTAACCTCAGCCGAGCGTAACTACGCCCAGATTGACAGGGAGGCCCTCAGCCTGGTGTGGGGGGGGGTGAAGAAGTTCAATCACTATCTGCACGGGCAGAAATTCACCCTACTGACTGATCATCAGCCCCTGGACTCCATTTTTAACCCAAAGAAGGGCGTTCCGGTGATGATGGCGCAACGGCTGCAAAGATGGTCACTTTTTCTAGGGGCACATCAGTACGACATAGAGTACAAGGGTACGAAACAGCATGGAAACGCTGATGGGCTGTCGCGCCTACTGTTGCCTACGGTAGAGGAAGCACCTGCAGTGGACCCTGTTGAGATATTCCATGCGACCATAGTCGAATGTCTACCTGTTACAAACTCAAGTATAGAGAAGGAAACCTGAAATGACCCGACACTCTCTCGGGTCTATGATTTGACGGTGAAGGGATGGCCAGCACATGGCGACTCACTGTTGCCAGCATTCTTGCCAAGGAGAGAACAGCTGTCAGTGTGCCGGGGGACCTTGATGTGTGGATCCCGAGTGGTAATTCCACCCAAGTTGAGAGATAGAGTGCTCAATGAGCTTCATGAGGCTCATCTGGGAGGGGTAAAAATGAAGAGCCTAGCCAGGGCGTTTGTGTGGTGGCCGGGAATCGATAAAGAAATCGAGGATATGACCAAGAGATGCACAGGATGTCAGAAGGTCCAAAACGCTCCACCACAGGCCCCGCTACATCCATGGGAGTGGCCCTCATCTCCATGGCAACGGGTACACATTGATTTTGCTGGTCCATTTATGGACTCAATGTTCCTAATCGCTGTGGACACCCATTCGAAATGGCCAGAGGTCATCAAAATGTCCTCCACCACCACGGAGAAAACTATTGCAGTCCTACGGACTATCTTCACCAGGAATGGCTTGCCAGAACAGATTTGCTCCGACAATGGGCCACAGTTTGTGTCAGAGGATTTCCGGAGGTTTCTGAGGAATAATGGGGTGAAGCATTACACATCTGCCCCATATCATCCAGCCACAAATGGATTGGCTGAGAGGTTTGTTCAGACCTTTAAAAAGGCCATAAAGGCAATGCATAATGACGACATACCACGACAACACAAGGTGGATAATTTCTTGTTTGCTTACCGGAATGCGACACATGCAGTCACCAACCAAGCTCCAGCCATAATGTTCTTCAACCGAAGGCTAAGATGTTGCCTGGATTTGCTCAAACCAAACATAAGACGAGATGTTGAGGATAAGCAATTCCAGCACATAAATGAGAAGCCAACCAGGAGCTTCAAGATAGGGCAACCAGTCTTGGCCCGCGACTACCGAACAGAAAAATGGCAGCCAGGAACGATATGCACACAGCAGGGACCACTAATGTACACAGTGGACGTTGGAGAGAGCATCGTGAGATGCCATGCTGACCAGATTCTAGAGTCACAGGAACAAGCCAAACCCATACCACGAGCAGGTGCACCTGGTAATCAACCCGAAGTACAGATTGCGTCTACCTCAGAAGCAGTGGTATTGGAAGCTGACGAACCAACCAATGACAATGAGCCAGAATCAACTCCGCCGCAAGAACAGGATACTCGAGAAAGGCGCTATCCAGTCAGGATCAGGAAGCCTCCTCAAAGACTGAACTTATAAATGATTATTTCAGTTGATGTATATAGTACAGAGAAAAATGTAATTGTAATTAGTTACTATTTAGTTGTTAAATGAATGTTATGTACTGTTTATCTAAAAGGGGAGGAATTGTTGTGTATGTGCCTTTAAGAGAAGAACTGATTCTATACTGCAGTACCGGCAGTGACCACCCCTGTATATAAAGCCATAGCAGACTTCTGTATTTCAGTCTTGACTTACTCCCTGTTCAGTAAATACCTGTTTTATTGTTCTCCTGCAGTCTGAGTATTATTGATCCTCGGACACTACAGTATTTAATTGATTAATTCTAGGTGGATTCCCTGCTCAGGCCTGAGTTAAAATTACAGTCGGGTCTCAATGGTGTCGTTGGGCCACAGACCCTGATGGCTCTGGGCGGGTGTCCTTACTGCCTGCTCAGGAAAGCAGGTTAAAACTGCAGATGTTGCGATTATGGCAGCTTTCGGACAGGTAAGAGCCAGGGCGGTTTTAACTGCCTACACGGCAGGTTTCTGCTGAGTGAGTAGGGTTAAAATCACCCCCATTGCCTTTTGTAAAAATGACTTCCAATGAGCTAAACTAAGAAAATGTAATGTTATGGCTGCTGCAGCATTGTACATGCTTGAATGGGTGACAGCAGAGCCTGTTCTGCAAATCAAGTGAAAAAACCTGCTTTACTTCTGCTTTAAATAAAGCCCTTTCAGTTTTATTACAATTGTGCCCCGCACTCCATAGTATGACATGTGACAGGAATGCACCTGAATTGGACAGACACCTATTATATATGATTTGACAAGAGTCTCAAATATTAAGGACTGACCCCTTCCCCTGTAATTATTTCCAATTAAAGAAAATTCTATTATTACCAACAGATGAGCCCTGCCCCAATGTGGACATAATTAAAATTTGTTTTTCATCCTGACAAATTAAGAGAGATTTTGCACAGGTTAGACTCAGATAATACAAAACTGCCATGTTTCATGGGTTGCAAACACAGGTAAGTCTTTTCATAATTTAATTTGAAAAATCAACATTGCCTATTCACAAAAGCACAGCATCAGTCTGAAAATCATGTGATGATTGCGCCCATATGATCTGACAAACCATTGAGACTTGGGCCTGAAAATATGGCAGATGGTGAGTGCACCTCATGCATAATTTCTTATGTGTCTGAAAGTCAAGCTCCAGGAGTTTGCCTCACTATGTTACAAGTCAATTACAAAGCCAACAGCACACATACAGAAAAGTGCACTTCATTAAAATGCATGATATTATAATACAGCAACAAAAAGAAAATGACACAATGGTAGATTTTCTCATCCCGGCACTGTGGTGGTGGGGCTGGACTTTTCACAAGCCCTGTGCTTGCTGAAGTTGTGCTGGGTTGACCTTGCTGGACTTAGTGAGATTGACCTCATAAATTATACACAAGATGCTCCCGGTCCTGACAGGGGCTATTGTCGGGAGTTGGCTGCCAGTGGAATGCGGGAATATCAGCAGCAGCAGCTGCTGTTTAAAGGGGCTTCAACCTGGCTGCGCAGAAACCTGGAAATGGCAGGGGTGAGTTGAAGAGAAAGCTCAGTTGCTTGATGCAAGTGCTGCTTCAAGAAGTGCAGCATAGGAGGATCATCCTAATTTGGACTTCGAGGCACCCTCCCTACAGAAACACCATTTGCTTTGCTCGGTGTGAACTGGCTAGTTGAGTGATGCATCTTCATTTACTCACATGCAAACTACAATGTAGAATGGACACTTTGAGTCTCATTGTTTGTAATCTTCAAACTTCCATAGAATTGGCCCAGAAATTCGGGTCCCCATGCGTGAGTACATGCTGGGTACTCACGCGTCGGCCCAACGAAAGTGCCGGTTTCGTGCATGCACTGCGCATGCGCGGGAAACCGGAACTTCCATTCCCTTGAAAGAAGGTGTTGACAGGTGGAACACGTGCGCCAGAGAGGCAGCGCATGCGCATCGAACTTACGTTTTTTTTTGCAGGTTTCTCCGGGAGGGTAAGTCTCCAGCAGTTACACTTTTAAAAAGCAGTCGCAAGGCCTGCTTTTAACAAGGTAAGTGGTGAATTAATTAAAATTAAAATATTTTTTCCACAGGTTTATTATTTTTAAATACTTTAAAGGGTAAGTTTATTTTTAGCCCCGTTAGAAAATGTAATTAATTTTTTCAAAATGTTAAATTATTGTTTAAAATAGTTATTTCATGCAATTTATAGTTATTTTAAAAATGTGATTTAAAAAAAAAATTATTTGAAGTTTTAGTTATGTTTTGGGGCTTATAGTATTTATAGGTTTAACAGCTCTTCCTGTCAAATTTATGAATGAAGCATTCCCTGCTACCATTGGCTCTCCATGGCCCACGTGATCCCAGGGGATGCTTCAAACTAACTGCGCCCCTGGGATACACAAGCACTGCACGCCGGCAGTTGGAGGAGGCCCAGGATCGGAATACCACGTGGGCCCACAGCTCAACGGCCGGCGTGCTAGTAAGCGCAGGTCGGAGACTTGCACCCGCAGGAAGCCTCCGACCCAAATTTCTGGGCCAAAGAATTTTACAGCACAGAAACAGGCTATTTGGCCCAACTGGTCTGTGCCCGTGTTTATGCCCCACACGAGCCTCCTCCCATCTTATCTCATCTCACCCTATCAACATATCCTTCTATTCCTTTCTCCCTCATGTACTTATCTAGCTTCTCCTTAATTGCATCAATGCTATTCACCTCAACCACTCCATGTGTTGCACATTCTCACAACTCTCTGAGTAAAGTAAAGCGTGTTCAACATCTCAACACTAATTGTTAGCTTGCAGTTCCCCTCCAAGTCACATACCATCCTGACTTAGAAGTATATCACCGATCCTTCATCGTCGCTGGGTCAAAATCCTGGAACTCCCTCCCTAACAGCATTGTGGGAGTACCTTCACATGAACTGTAGCGGTTCAAGAAGGCGGCTCACCACCACCTTCTCAAGGGCAACCAGGGATGGGCAATAAATGCTGGCCTTGCCAGCAACGCCCACATCCCATACCCACATCCCATAAACTAATTTTTTTTAAAAGCACAAGGTACCACATAATAGAAGGGAGCAAACCCAAATGAGAGGTGAGCTTCCTAATTTCAGATCTTTCAGTCACTTCAAATATGCCATGCTGGACATCCTAGAGCTCAAAATCATCGAAGAAGTGGGCCATAGTGAAGCTGGGTGCTCATGTTAAATTTTTAGTGTCAGCCATGGCTCAGTTGGTCGCACTCTTGCCTGTGAGTCAGAAGGTTGTGGGGTTCAAGTCTCACTATAGCGACCTGAACATCTAATCTAAACTGACATCAGTGCAGTACTGAAGGCGTGCTACACTGTTGGAGGTGATGTCTTTCATCTGAGATGTTAAATGGATCAATTTCTAATGATCCTCAGGCCTCTTAGTTTGGGTTCAGCTTCTTTGACTCCAACTTAAAATCTACCCAGTATCTTAATCTGTTTCTGTCTGTAATGACTTTCCTTTTCCTCCATCTCAAATAGATCATAGATTCATACTAATTTTACAGCCCTGAGTGAGGCCATTCTTTGCCTGCTCTCTGAAAGAACTATCCACTTCATCTTATTCCCCTACCCTTTTACATTTTTCTTTTCAGATATTTATTAACTTCCCTTTTAGAAGCTGTTATGGATTCCATTTCCTAACAGCCCTGACTCCAATGGAGCAGAAAATCGGGTAGGGCAATAACAAGCGGCCAATCCAATACCGTCACTTTTACACCCCTGCCAAAGTTGCAAGTTTCACCCAATATTTTTTGTGCAGAGGGCTGTTAGAAAGTGGAATGCCCTACTAGAATCCATCACAGCTTTTAAAACGGAAGTACTGTAGATCCATACATGAAAAGTAAACTTTTAAAGAATATGGGGGAATGGCATATGACTATTTTTCCTAGCATCCCCATTCATTCTTTTGATTATGATCTTAAATTTATGTCCTCTAGTTACTGACTCACCGACTAGTGGAAACAGTTTTCCCAATTTATTTTATTAAAATCTCTCATAATTTTGAATACCTCAATCAGATCTCTTAACTTTCTTTGTCCTAATGGAAAAAAGCCCCAGTTTCTCTAGTCTCTCTTCCAATGCCTTGATATTCCTTCATAAAGTAGGGCACCTAAAAGTGGGCAAAATATTCTACAAAATAACGGCAACAACAACTTGTATTTATATAGCAGCTTTATCATAGTAAAACATCCCAAGGCATTTCACAGGAGTATTATAAGACAAAAAATTTGAAACCGAACCACATAAGGAGAAATTAAGGCAGATGACCAAAAGCTTGGTCAAAGAGATAGTTTTTAAGGAGCGTCTTAAAGGACGAAAGAGAGATAGAGAGGCAGAGAGGTTTAGGGAGGGAATTCCAGAGCTTAGGGCCTAGGCAACAGAAGGCATGGCCAACAATGGTTGAGCGATTATAATCAGGGATGCTCAAGAGGGCAGATTAGAGGAGCACAGATATCTCGGGGAGTTGTGGGGCTGGAGGAGATTACAGAGATAGGGAGGCGGGCGAGGCGATGGAGGGATTTGAAAACAAGGATGAGAATTTTGAAATCGAGGCGTTGCTTAACGGGGAGCCAATATAAGTCAGCGAGCACAGGGGTGTTGGATGAACGGGACTTGGTGCGAGTTAGGACACGGGCAGCCGAGTTTTGGATGACCTCAAGTTTACGTAGGGTAGAACGTGGGAGGCCAGCAGGAGTGCATTGGAATAGTCAAGTCTAGAGGTAACAAAGGCATGGATGAGGGTTTCAGCAGCAGATGCACTGAGGCAAGGGCAGAGATGGGTGATGTTATGGAAGTGGAAATAGGCGGTCTTAGTTATGCTGCAGATATGTGGTCGGAAGCTCATTTCAGAGTCAAATATAACACCAAGGTTGCGAACAGTGTGGTTCAGCCTCAGACAGTTGCCAGGAAGAGGGATGGAGCCGGTGGCTAGGGAACGAAAACAATGGCTTCGGTCTTCCTAATATTTAATTGGAGAAAATTTCTGCTCGTCCAGTACTAGATGTCGGACAAGCAATCTGACAATTTAGAGGCCGTAGAAGGGTTGAGAGAAGTGGTGATGAGGTAGAGCTGGGTGTCATCAGCGTACATGTAGAAACTGACACTGTATTTTTGGATGATGTCGCCAAGGGGCAGCATGTAGATGAGAAATAGGAGGGGGCCAATGATAGATCCTTGGGGGACACTAGACATAACGATGCGGGAGCGGGAAGAGAAGCCATTGCAGGTGATTCTCTGGCTACGATTAGATAGATAAGAATGGAACCAGGCGAGTGTAGTCCCACCTAGCTGGACGACGGTGGAGAGGCGCTGGAGAAGGATGGAGTGGTCAACCGTGTCAAAGGCTGCAGACAAGTCAAGAAGGACGAGGAGGGATAGTTTACTTTTGTCACAGTCACAAAGGATATCATTTGTGACTTTGATGAGAGCCATTTGGGAACTGTGGCAGGAGCGGACACCTGATTGGAGTTGCGGGAAAGATGGGCACGGATTTGGGAGGTGACAACACGTTCAAGAACTTTGGAGAGGAAAGGGAGGTTGGGGATGGGGCGATAGTTTGCAAGGACAGAGGGGCCCAGGTTAGTTTTTTAAGGAGAGGGGAGATGATGACAGATTTGAGGGAGAGGGGGACAGTACCTGAGGAGAGAGAACTGTTAACAATGTCAGCTAACATGGGAACCAGAAAAGGAAGTTGGGTGGTCAGCAGTTTGGTTGGGAATAGGGTCGAGGGAGCAAGATGTGGGTCTCATGGATAAGATGAGCGTGGAGAGGTCATGAGGGGAGAACGGAGAAAAACTGGAGAAAGATGCGAGTTCAGGGCTGGGGCAGGGGGGAACCTTAGAGGAAGTTTGGCCCAGTGGGCTAGGGGAAGGAAGGGAAGTGGCAGAGGCAGCTGAACGGATGGTCTCAATCTTAGAGACAAAGAAGTCCATGAGCTCCTCACACTTGTTGTCAGAGGTGAGGGTGGAGGAGACAGAGGAGAGGGGTTTAAAAAGATTGTTAGCAGTAGAGAATAGAAGCTGGGGTTTATCTTTGCATTCCGGAATTATTCTGGAATAGTGAGCAATTTTGGCAGACGAGAGCGGGACCCGATAATGCTTTATGTGGTCCAGCCAGATCTGATGGTGGATGGCTGAACCAATGGTTTGAATAGGTTTAGCATTTGCGAATCTGAACCATTTTATCCAACATCTATCTTCTCCATCTACTAACTTGGCTATATCCTCTTGAAGTTGCTTATAGTCCTCCTCACAGTTAATCATTCTCCCTAATGTGCCCCCAAACCCAAGTCCAGATCATTACAAAATAACAACAGAAAATGCTGGAAAAACTCAGCAGGTCAGGCAACATCCATGGAGAGAAATTTGAGTTGACGTTTTGGGTCGAACCCTTCTTCAAAACTGGAAAGAAAAGAAAATAGATCAAAGGCAGGGCTGCGATCGGACAAAAGAATTAAAAGAAACAAAAGAAGTAAAAGAGACAATAAAAGGTATTCGAAGCTAGACGAGATGGTAATAGGCTGAGATTGGGTGTGAAGTGTACTGGCAGGGCAAGAGATAGCTGCCAGGTGTGAGAGAGAAACAAAAGGAAAGGGGGGGGGGAAAGGAATGGAAAAATTACAAGAAAAAATGTAATAGGGGCCGAGGTTATGATCTGAAATTGTTGAACTCGATATTGAGTCCGGAAGGCTGCAGAGTGCCTAATTGGAAGATGAGGTGCTGTTCCTCGAGTTTACGTTGAGCTTCCGTGGAACAATACAAGAGGCCAAGGACGGTGAGGTCCGAGTGGGAATGGAGCGGTGAATTAAAATGACAGGTGACCGGAAGCTCGGGGTCACCCTTACGGACTGAACGGAGGTGTTCCGCAAAACGGTCACCCAATCTGCGTTTGATCTCCCCAATGTAGAGGAGACCGCATCGTGAGCAGCGAATACAGTATACTAGATTGCGAGAAGTACAAGTAAATCGCTGTTTCACCTGGAAGGGGTGTTTGGGGCCCTGGACAGTGGGAAGGGGGGAGGTATAGGGGCAGGTGTTACATCTCCTCCACTTGCACGGGAAGGTGCCAGGCGAAGGGGAAGGGCTGTTAGGGGTGATAGAGGAGTGGACTAGGGTGTCTCGGAGGGAGCGGTCCCTACGGAATGCTGAAAGGGGAGGGGAGGGGAAGATACGTTTGGTGGTGGGATCACTTTGGAGGTAGCGGAAATGCCGGAGGATGATCCGTTGAATGTGGAGGCTGGTGGGGTATGTTAAGAGCAAATGTCCCAACACTGACCCCTGGGAGACACTTAAGTTAACATCCTTGCATTCGGAAAAATATCCAATATCTCTTGTCTGTCCTTTAACCAACTTCCTATCCATCAGATTATGAAGATTCTGAATATTCCAACAGGTCTGAATTCTCAAACTCCCCTGATCTGTCCAGACATCTGAAGCACTGCTTCAAGATGTTTATATTACATTTGAGAGTTATCCTGCATGTGCCTCTTTATATCTTTGCTCAGCTGCTGTTCATGGCTCTCTCAATGATCTCATGAGCTTCAACCTTGATCTCCAGGAAGTTATCTGCCATCTCTTTCAAATAGCCCATGCACAGATTGTCTTAAAATGAAGGCTGCAGGAGAATCGAGCATTCACCTACATGATCCTGTGTTTCTGCTCACTGGCCACCTGCACTCAATTCAATATGTAGATGTGGAGCTACACTGATCACTAACTTCAAATTCATTTCATGACTATTTAAATCATCTTAGTAATCTGTCTCCTCCAGTGATTTGCAACAATTTCCCCAAAGGTCAGAAAGCTCAGCAGCACGAGTTAACTGTCAAAACTTTTATGAAGCTGATGTTTTCTAATGAATTGAATCAATTGGAAAGAATCAGCACATGGGGAAATAAAGGAATAAGAAAAACTGAGGAAAGCTTTCTATCCAGGCTTACTTAAGTACCAACGTGCTATTCCTCCAGAGTGTAGTGCAGTGAAGTGCAGCTGAAGATTTCCCTCAAGCTTAGGGCTAGTACCATAATGTTCATATATTGTATGTTATCCTACGAAGTTAATGTTACATAGGTACAGGAGTAGACTAACACAGCCTAGACCAAGTAATATAGGTTATTTAAGAAAGCGTTTTGATGTTTGAGTGGGATGGTCCACATGGCTCACTTGTTTCTGTGCAAAATACTCTGAAAGGTCTGAAGAGGAGTCACTGCCTGGATCTGTGCAGTCATGGGCGACTGGTTGTTTGCATTGCCATAGAGGAAGTGGCAACTCCTGTGGCAGCTGCAGTGGTGTAGATCTTAGGCATAGTGGGAGCATCTCTCATGAACGCTCACATTGCTGCTAGAGAGGACAAGGGTTCAAATCTTAAAGATGCCGTCTTGAGTAGTGAAACAATTAAAAGCTTGCTTTCAAAATGTTATACTGCCTGCTTATTTTGTAACACATTGTGGGGTCGATTTTAAATTCTCTTTGCTTGATGTTAACAGGGTGATAAAAGCCTCAAAATGGAGTTGGTAGCCTTACTGCCCTGTTAACACCGGCGATTTGCACGGCTCCATTTAAAAAGGGCCTAGCTCTGGGTGTCCAAAGCACCCGCCTGTTTCAGGAGCTAGGCCCCTTTTAATATTGAAATCGGGCTCCCATGATGCAAAAAGAGCCCCGATTGCCTTTTTGGGTCAGAACTGGTAGCAACCTGTACTGTGCAGGCTCTGATCAATTCATCGGGCAATGGAACCGAAGAGGCCCACCAAAGGGATTCACAGACCTCACAGCTGCCCAAGTTCTACTCTCAGATAGATCAGCAGACTTGTTAAGAGGATGCCTACACCAGTGGCACGCTTGGAGTCGTCGGAAATCGGGCCGCTAACTCTCAAGCTAATGCCACATCTAGTCCATCAAGCAGCCTAGTGCCAGTAATAGCAGAGGTGCCAGAAAGCAGGAAGGATAGTACTGAATTTGGCTGCCAAAATCTTAGCAATTTGTCAGTGAAACCCTGCAGCCAATCAACACACTTGCTCTTTTCACAAGGGAATCACTTAGAAGTAGTAGGTTAAGTGTCACACGCTTGAAAAAAAACAAGCAAGGGGATAGCTAAAAACAGTTACAAACCACACAAGGGATGAAATAAATGCAGTGCACTTGATTTAAGTATTTATGTGTCGCTGGTTTGAGACATCAGAAGTGCTACTTTAACAGCCCAAAGAAAAGCTTGATAATCATTCTGGTTGCAGTGTGAGTATCCTAGCAGAATAGGTAAGGGGGAACCAGTGGATGTGGTGTATTTGGATTTTCAGAAGGCATTTGATAAGGTGCCACACAAGAGGTTATTAAACAAAATTAGGGCTCATGGGATTAGGGGTAATATACTAGCATGGATTGAGGATTGGTTAACGGACAGAAAACAAAGAGTAGGAATAAATGGGTCATTTTCGGGTTGGCAGGCTGTAACTAATGAGGTACCGTAAGGATCAGTGCTTGGGCCTCAGCTATTCACATTCTACATCAATTATTTGGATGAGGGGACCAAATGTAATATATTCAAATTTGCTGATGATACAAAGCTGGGTGGGAATGTAAGTTGTGATGAGGATGCAAGGAGGCCTCAAGGGGATATAGACAGGCTAAGTGAGTGGGCAAGAACATGGCAAATGGAATATAATGTGGAGAAATGTGAAGTTATCCACTTTGGTAGAAAAAATGGAAAAGCAGTGTATTTTTTAAATGGTGAGAATTTGGAAATTTTAGTGTTCAGAGGGACCTGGATGTCCTTGTACACAAATCACTGAAAGTTAACATGCAGGTACAGCAAACAATTAGGAAAGCAAATAGTATGTTGGCCTTTATTACAAGAGGGTTTGAGTATAAGGCCTAGAAATTCAGTTAGCGCCAGCCGCTAGCGCCTTAGGAGGAGGTTAAGTGGGGCGCGAAGCGGCTAGCGCCCGGGCGCGGCACGATCTGCGCCTCTCACGAACTTCAGTCAAGATTTAGCGGCGGCGCAAAACCGCAGCGCCCGCTCAGCTGCGCGCGCAGATCCTGACGTCATTTGATGGTGCAACGCCCTTGGTGCGCCCCAATCCGGAATTTCAGTGGCGCCCCCCTTCTGTGCACCTGGCGCCCCCAGCGACTGGTTGAGTGGAACAGTTCCCAGTCGCTGTGGGGCGCGGGGGGCGCTATTTAAAGGGGACTCTTCCTGCATTCTTTGTGGCAGCCATTTTGTTCCACTCCTTCTGTGTGAGAGAGAGAGATTTGGAGAGAGACAAAGGGAGAGAGCTTTCTGCTTTGACTCAGCACTCACACAAGTGCTTCTGGCTTCAGGCCAGAGCTTTGCACTTGGATTTAACTTTCAGTGCCATAGCCTTGAGTCGCCACATATAATGGGGGCTGCAATGGGTGCAAACGTTGGGTTTCTGCATTGCATTCAAGGGACTCAGAGACGCCGAGAGAGAGTGCCAGTCATGGACAGACGGAGAAGGGCCAACAGGCGTTGGCACAGGAGGCCTTATCCACCCAGGGTCTACCGCCAGCAGTTCTCATATCTCAACATGTCTGAGGAGCAGTGTCTTCGGAGGCTGTGATTCAGTTAACAGGAGGAGGAGGCTCCAAAAATATCCCCATCCTCAATGATGGTGGAGCCCAGCACGTGAGTGCAAAAGACAAGGCTGAAGCATTTGCAACTATCTTCAGCCAGAAGTGCCGAGTGGATGATCCATCTCGGCCTCCTCCTGAGGTCCCCAGCATCACAGATGCCAGTCTTCAGCCCATTCAATTCACTCCACGTGATGTCAAGAAACGGCTGAAGACACTGGATACTGCAAAGGCTATGGGCCCTGACAACATTCCGGCAATAGTACTGAAGACTTGTGCTCCAGAACTAGCTGCGCCCCTAGCCAAGCTGTTCCAGTCCAGCTACAACACTGGCATCTACCCGGCAATGTGGAAAATTGCCCAAGTATGTCCTGCCTACAAAAAGCAGGACAAATCCGACCCGGCCAATTACCGTCCCATCAATCTACTCTCAATCATCAGCAAAGTGATGGAAGGTGTCGTCAACAGTGCTATCAAGCGGCACTTAATCAGCAATAACCTACTAACTGGCGTCCAGTTTGGGTTCTGCCAGGGCCACTCAGCTCCTGACCTCATTACAGCCTTGGTCCAAACATGGACAAAAGAGCTGAGCTCAAGAGGTGAGGTGAGAGTGACTGCCCTTGACATCAAGGCAGCATTTGATCGAGTGTGGCATCAAGGAGCCCTAGCAAAACTGAAGTCAATGGGAATCAAGGGGAAAACTCTCCATTGGTTGGAATCATACCTAGCACAAAGGAAGTTGGCTGTGGTTGTTGGAGGTCATTCATCTCAATCACATGACATCACTGCAGGAGTTCCTCAGGGCAGTGTCCTAGGCCCAACCATCTTCAGCTGTTTCATCAATGACCTTCCCTCCATCATAAGGTCAGAAGTGGGGGTGTTTGCTGATGATTGCACACTGTTCAGCACCATTCGAGACTCGTCAGATACTGACGCAGTCCGTGTCCATATGCAGCAAGACCTGGACAACATTCAGACTTGGGCTGACAAGTGGCAAGTAACATTCGCACCACACAAGTGCCAGGCAATGACCATCTCCAACAAACGAGACTCTAACCATCTCCCCTTGACATTCAATGGCATTACCATCGCTGAATCCCCCACTATCAACATCCTGGGGGTTACCATTGATCGGAAACTGAACTGGACCAGCCATATAAATACTGTGGCTACAAGAGCAGGCCAGAGGCTGGGAATTCTGCGGTGAGTGTCTCACCTCCTGACTCCCCAAAGCCTTTCCACCATCTACAAGGCACAAGTCAGGAGTGTGATGGATGAGTGCAGCTCCAACAACACTCAAGAAGCTCGACACCATTCAGGATAAAGCAGCCCGCTTGATTGACACTCCATCCACCACCTTCAACATTCACTCCCTCCACCACCGGCGCACTGTGGCTGCAGTGTGTACCATCTACAAGATGCACTGCAGCAACTCGCCAAATCTCCTTCAATAGCACCTTCCAAACCCGCGACCTCTACCACTTAGAAGGACAAGGGCAGCAGACGCATGGGAACATCACCACCTACAAGTTCCCCTCCAAGCCACACACCATCCTGACTTGGACCTGTATCGCCGTTCCTTCACTGTCGCTGGGCCAAAATCCTGGAACTCCCTTCCTAACAGCATTGTGGGTGTACCTACACCATATGGACTGCAGCAGTTCAAGAAGGCGGCTCACCACCATCTTCTCAAGGGCAATTAGGGATGGGCACTAAATGCAGGCCTAGCCAGCGACGCCCACATCCCATCAATGAATTAAAAAAAAGAAGGGAGGTGGTCACTGAGATCTGCCAGCTGCTTCAGAGAGATCTGCAGCCACAGCTGAGGAGCAAGACATCTCTGTCGGTGGCAGTGAAGGTGACAGTGGCTCTCAACTTCTATGCCACTGGCTCCTTCCAATCCACTACTGGGGACATTGCCAATATCTCCCAGTTCGCGGTACATTGCTGCATCCGCCAGGTGATGAATGCCCTCTTCAGAAGGAGGCATCAGTACATCTCCTTCACCATGACCCCGGACAAGCAGCAAGAGCGTGCAATGGGATTTGCAAGAATAGCTGGCTTCCCCATGGTCCAGGGCGCCATTGACTGCACGCATGTGGCTTTGCGGGCAACTCTACAGAATGCCGAGGATTACTGCAACCGGAAGGGATACCATTCGCTCAACGTCCAGTTGGTGTGTGACCACAGGCAGCTCATACTAGCTGTCAATGCCCGCATTCCAGGCAGCAGCCACAATGCCTTCATCCTGCGCCAGACTTCTGTGCCAGACATTTTCGAAGCCCCGGCTCACCCAGGAGGCTGGCTTGTCGGGGACAAGGGCTATCCTTTGTGCACCTGGCTGATGACCCCGCTCCATGCGCCCAGCACCCCTGCTGAAGAACGATACAATGACAGCCATCAAGTGACCAGGAACATCATTGAGCACACAATCGGCATGCTCAAGCAATGGTTCCGCTGTCTAGACCATTCCGGGAGAGCCCTTCAGTACTCGCCTGAGCGAGTCTCCCATTTCGATGTAGTGTGCTGCATGCTACACAACCTGGCTATCCTCAGGACTCAGCCACTGCCAGTAGACATTGGAGGACCACCAGAGGAGGAGGAGGAGGAGGAGGTAGAGGAAGAGGAGGAGGAGGAGCACCAAGACGGGAGGGCGGCACAAAGTGCAAGGGCCGTCCGTCGGCGGATTATTGCAAGTCGGTTCTAGGCCCCCTCTCAGGGAATGGCTTATGACATTGAAAGAACATGAATGGAGCCGCTCCACAAACCCTCAGCCGGTCAAGGCAACAAATAGTTCAAAGTGCAAACATGGACAATCTGAATAAAGACAATTTTTTATTTTACAAACTCTGTGCCCTTCCCGCATGACAAACAAATACAGAGAAACCCCCCAAAAAACAGTCAGACACATAACTGGCTCTCACAACCTGGAGAAAATGAAAAAAAACAGTTAAACAAAAATGGCCATGATACTCAGCCTTCATATAAAAAACAAACACAACATTGTCGGCCTTCATATAAAAAACAAACACAACATTGTCAGCTTTCATATAAAAAACAAACACAACATTCTCGGCCTTCATATAAAAAACAAACACAACATTGTCAGCCTTCATATAAAAAACAAACACAACATTCTCGGCCTTCATATAAAAAACAAACACAACATTCTCGGCCTTCATATAAAAAACAAACACAACATTGTCGGCCTTCATGTAAAAAACAAACACAACATTCTCGGCCTTCATATAAAAAAAACCATTTTGCCACACCTTCTACTTTTTTGCCTGTGAGGGTGATCCACCTCGCTTGCGCGATTTGCCCCTTCCCGCCCTGCAGCTCCTCCTCAATGGGACCCCAGTGGCTGCAGCAAGGCTGGGGGAAGGCTGCTGAGGGTCAGATGGTGAGTTGGCAGATGCCCTTGGGGGATGGCCTGGACCAGCTCTGGGCCTGGAGGGCCCGGCTGCTGACTGCTCCAACTCTGCTTGGGTGGCAGCGGTCTGTCCTACAGGTGGTGGCAGCTGCAGTGGAGGAGTGACAGTGTTGGCAGCAGGAATGCTGCCAACCTGACAGAGCACAGGCACTCCCTGGTCGGCCGATACACTGGCACTCGCACGGGCCAGCACTGAAGCATACGCAGCAATCTGCTGAAGTACAGACTGCTAGGCTGCTGCGGCACGGCGAGGGCCCCGGCGATTCCTGGCCGATCCAGCAAGGGTGGCAGCAGTTAGTGCCCGTGTGGCCCTGATCTGTGTCTGCATCAGACCAGCCAGTGATTGCATGGCACGACTAAGCACTTGGCTGGAAGCCGCCTGTGCTGCCTTGAAGTCCCGCAGACTCCTGGCCTGTGCTTCCCCGAAGTCCTGCAGACACCTGGCCTGTGCTGCCCCGAAGTCCTGCAGACTCCTGGCCTGTGCTGCCCCGAATTCCTGAACACTCCTTGCCAGTGACTCTATGAAGTCAGGCTCCTTGCCACTGCAGCCATGAGCTCAATGTGACTGCGCTCAGCCTGGGCGCCCATTTCACCAAGGAGCCGCACCTCCTCTGCGCTCACCGTAGCAGGACTGGAGGCAGCACTCACCCTCCGGGGAGAAGGCCGTCAAGCTTCCCCACCCCTCCCGCGTTGCTGCAGCCCGCTGGGCCCCGGAGCTTCACCGTCATCAGACCCTTCCCCCCTGCTCCCCTCCAGGGAAGACGTGTCCCCATCATGGCCATGGGCTGCCTCGGCTGAGGGTGGCACTGATGGGCCGGCTTCCTCTTCCTCCTCCCGAATTCTGAATCAGTCGCAGTGCCAGCTTGAGGGCCCGCCTCCTCACCTGGCGATTCATCATCTGAAAGCAGGGAGGCACAGGAGTTGCTTTAGAGTGAGGACAGGGCAGCAGCGAGGGAGGCATGAGTGCTGCGATGCACTGCATTGGTTCGAGAGTGGCAAAGGATGCTGGTGTGAGGCGCAAGTGGAAAGAGAGAGGTCAAAACGGTGATGACCTTACCATTGCTGTCCAGAACGTCAGCATCTCCAGTGGCGACGGGGCCAATCAGCTGGCCTCCCATTATCTGCTCCACTCGCTGCTCCAGGTCGTTCAGGTCTTTAAGGTCAGGACAGCCTCCCCCAGTCTGTCGCTGCTGCCTCCGATTGTGGGCCAGCTTGCCCTGCAAGAGAAAGGACGGCCTCTGAGTACAGTGTCAAGCCCTGATCTTGCCTGCACTGTCTCCCATGGTGGAATAGCCCTGACAGTGTCAAGCCCTGATCTTGCCTGCACTGTCTCCCATGGTGGAATAGCCCTGACAGTGTCAAGCCCTGATCTTGCCTGCACTGTCTCCCATGGTGGAATAGCCCTGACAGTGTCAAGCCCTCATCTTGCCTGCACTGTCTCCCATGGTCGAATAGTGTCAAGCCCTCATCTTGCCTGCACTGTCTCCCATGGTCGAATAGCCCTGACAGTGTGTAAAGTGGTGAATGTGCATGTGATTTTCATGAGAGTCCCATAGCTGCTGGATGAGGGCTGGGCAGTGGGGCTTTCAGGACCCTTTGGCCGTAAAGTGAGGTGCCCATGCAGGGATGAAGAGGATACTGGAAAGGGTATTCACCCTGACAACCCGAGTGAGGTCGTTGAACTTTTTTCTGCACTGCGTGGGTGTCTTGGGGACCAAGCTGTTGGAGGTCACTCTGTTCGCCACCTCCCTCCAGGCTTTTCTGTACTCACTGGGCAGCGGCCTCCTGCCACTATCAGGGAAGAGGACAAGTCACCTGCGCTCCACTGCGCCAACCAGTAGCCTCAGGGCACCCTCGCTGAAGCACTGCGTTTGCTCCCTGGCCTTCTCCATAGTCATGGGCGTAGCATTCTTGAAGCAGCTCTGTTTAGGCCTAGATTCAGGGATGCAGTGTGCAGGGCGTGGGTGCAATCCAAATCGATCCTCCCCCTTTAAGAGCTCACCGGCGCCAGCGTGTCTGCCTTCAATCAATAACTCGCCGCGCTTGTGCTGCGCCCGTCCTCGGTGGTAGCGCCTCGGCTCGCCGGCTTAGTGCCTTATGATAGTCGTGCATCGCCTGCTTTAGCGCAGCAACCTCTTGGGGTGATGCAACTCAATTTCGGCGAAGGTGGCGCTAAGTTGCGCCGGCCGCTAAATTTAGTGAACGCCCGGCTGTAGCGCCCCAAATGTGGCGATACTGAATTTCTAGGCCTAAGATCAAAGGGGGGAAAAATTGAGTCACGCCCCCTTTGGGGCACTAACCTCGCAGGGGCGCTACTTTTAGTGCCCCAAATAAATTAGCACCCCCGCGGCCGAGAAACTGGAAGCGCCCCGCCTCCCTCTTGGGGCGCTGCGAGTGAATATCGCGGCGCTACATGCCTTGGTACTGCAGGCCTTCCTCCCCTTATTAAAGGGGAGGGGCCTAGCGCAGTGCGACCCGGGACCCAGCTGGGCCACCAGGGATTGGAGTGCCGGCAAAAGTGCCTGGCACTCAAGAGAAGTGCCGGGCTCACGGAGTGCAGCTGGCACTCCGCGGGGGGGGGGGGCTTCAGAGGAGGCCTGGGATGGCAGAGGGGGCAGGTGCTGACAGGCAGCCAGCAACAAAAATGGCTGCCCGGCAGATCCCCTTTAATTAGCACCGCCCTGGCCACAGGTAGGCCCCCCTGACCCTATCGGACATAGCATCCGGCGGTAAGTCAGCGGGCGCTACCGAAGAGTGGGGCGCTGCGCACGGCGATGAATTTCGCGGGAGGAGTTGGCGGCGCCACGCCCTGGCACTAGTTGCTTTGCACCCCGTTAGCACCCTCTTAGGGCGCTAGCGGGAGGCGCAAAGCTACCAAATTTTTAGGACAAGATGTCTTACTGCAATTATATAGGGTCTTGGTGAGACCACACCTGGAATATTGTGTACAGTTTTGGTCTCCTTACCTAAGGAAGAATATACCTGCCTTAGAGGGAGTGGAACGAAGGTTCACCAGACTGATTCTCGGGATGGAGGGATTGTCCTATGAGGAGATATTGAGTTGACTAGGCCTATATTCTCTGGAGTTTAGAAGAATGAGAGGTGATCTCATTGAAACATACAAAATTCTTACAGGGCATGACAGGGTAGATGCAGGGAGGATCTTTCCCCTGGCTAGGGAGTCTAGACCCAGGGGTCACAGTCTCAGAATAAGGGGTCGGCCCATTTAGGATTGAGATGAGGAGACATTACTTCACTCAGAGGGTGGTGAATCTTTGGAATCCTCTACCCCAGAGGGCTGTGGAGGCTCAGTCGTTCAGTATATTCAAGACAGAGATCGATAGATTTTTGAATATTAAGGGAATCAAGGGATATGGGGATCGTGCAGGAAGGTGGAGATGCCACCCTTTCACTCTTTGCTCTCCAAATAATGGTGGTGCTCTGTCACATTCCTGCTCTTGGTCAATTTGATGGTCATTGGCCCTTCTGCATAATGCACTCATACATTTGTAGACACTGCAGATATCCTTAGTGCTCTGGAATCAGAAGAAGATTTCATAAAGCTGTGCTGTGAGAGAAGCCATGGCATTGCCTGTGAGGAAAATGTCCAGACAAGGT